>NC_090311.1:45972500-46277500 GCF_039906515.1 Pseudorca crassidens | reverse complement strand
CCCCGAGCGTGCCGGCCAGCACTGCATAAACCACTCCAGGGACAGGGCCGGTGTTGAGGAGCCTCCCTTCTCACAGGTCACCCTCAACGGTGCATTTATTCAATGACTGGCCCATGAACACCTGGCACTGGTCTCGACCCTGTGACCACTCAGCAGGAATAAGGCAGCAAGATCCCCGGCCTCACAGAGCACAGCTCCGGTGGAGAGGCACACCACAGCCCAGGCATCCCTCATGCAAAGGCAGGAGGCAGTAAGTGCTATTTAAAACGGGAATGGAGTGTGATACTTGGTAGATACCTGAGTGCAACGTCAGAGAAACAGACACGTGAAGGCCCAGGAGAGAGCACGACAGTTGGGGAGGAGACCAGTGCAATGGCACCGAAGTGGGGAGAGCACGGCTCAGAGAGCAGCAGGGCATTCTGAGTGACCAAAGCCAGAGGCTACAGGGGAGGAGGACAGCGGATGAGTCGGGGGCCGCCAGGGCCAGGCGGGACGCAGGGAGGGGAAGCCCCAGCGGGCTTGAGTAGAGAGTGTCTGGAGCTTCACTGCATCGGGGAGAGGAGGGGGAGGCTAGTGCAGTAACGCAGGCCCAGCTGATGGCGGCTTGGCCCAAGGTGACTAGAGGGGAGGTGATGAGAGGTGGCCAGATGCTGGGTTTATGCTCAAGGTTAGCACCTGTGCAAATTGTCCTTGGACTGCAGGTGGAGGCTGATGGAAAAGAAGGAATCACAGACGACACCTAGGTTTGGGCCTGAGCACCCGAATGAATGAATGAAGGTGCCATTTCCAAGATGGGGAAAAACAGAGAGAAAGGTGTGTGTGTGTGTGTGTGTGTGTGTGTGTGTGTGTGTGTGCGCGCGCGCGCGCGTGCGTGCGTGCATGTGTGTGCGTGCGTGTGTGTGCGTGCGTGCGTGCGTGTGTGTGTGCACATGCATTCGTGTGTGTGTGTGTGCGTGTGTGTGTGTGTGAGGGGATATGGAGAGTCTGGCCGTGGAATCCTGAGGTCCTGATGGCTATCCAAGTTCTGAGGGGACAGGTGAGCAATGCTGACACCACCACAAGCGCAGGTGTGGTGGCCGGAGTCACAGACCTGCACCCAGATTGGGTGGGTGGACACGGCTGCTGACATGACATAATTTGAGAGACTTCCTGAGTCTCTGGACAGGTCAAACGGTGCCCCATGCACCACGTGTGATTCCTGCAGGAGATGAGCATCACCACAGCCTCCGCCCCCAGCCGGCTCCGGAGCCCCATCCCACCAGGGCAGCAGGAGACGGTGCGCCGTGGCCCTGCCAAGGACAGTTAGTTGGGAGTCAGTGCCTGGCCCGGAGGCCTGAGACCTGGGAGGGGCCGGCAAAGCCAGCCCTCCAGGCTCCACCCACCCCTTGGCTCTTCTGAAAGTGCAGCACCAGCTTTGGAAGAAGCAGCATTGCAAATAGGGAGTATTTTGGGACCAAAATCCGTATTTGTTGAATGAATCCAAGTTCCTCCCTGTGACCTTCAAGCCCTTGAGTGCTGGGGCCCCCACCGCCCTCTCATCCTCTTTCTCATGTGCCGCCCAGGCCTCCTTTCAGATGCTCAAACCACCATCACAGCGAAGCCCTACACAGGAGCTGTACTCGCTAGAGCAAACACGTGTAGGTACCAGGCACCACGCTTGTAAGCACACCATGACTTCACGCATCTCAGCTTTGGAACAATCCTAGGAAGTTGGCTCTGTGATTATCCCCTTTTGCAGATGAGGAGACTGAGGTTAAATAGTTAAGTGGCAGAGCCGGTCGTCACACCAGGCAGAGGGCCGGCTCCTTAACCAGCGTGTCCCTCCATCTGGAAAGAGGACACATTCCTCCCCCTCCCTTGGGCCCTTGGCCGAGCTCTGCCTGGGAGTGAAGATACCTCCCTCCGGCTTGGGGCTCCCTCTCTGCCTTTAGGGCTCCATTTGACCATCATGTCCTCAGGGGGCCCTTCGGGACCTCCTCATCCAGGGCAGGATCCCCCGTTACGCTCCGCCAGAGCTTCACCCTCACATCTTCAGGCACTGGCCACAGGCGGTAAGTGGATCCTCAATGGTTTGTGACTGCTTTCTTGTCTGCCTGCCCCTACAAACCCACAAGGGGGCAAGTATTTTTCTGCTTCATTCACTACTTTGTCCCCAATACCTAGCACAGTGCCTGGGACGGGCCTGGCCTATGGGAAACATCTGTGGCAGGAAGGAGGGAGGCAAGGGAGGGCCGCCCAGCCCCGGGGCTCACGTGTAGAATCAGCCTTCAGCTATGCCAGCAGCTGGGACGTTACCACCCTCCTTTCCCAGGGACAGTCTTCCCTGTGCCGGGGCCAGGCTCCTTTCTCTCTCGAAGCACATTTGGGCGTCTTTCTCCTTTCCAAGCCTGCTCAGAGGCAAAAGGAAGCTCACCCTTACCAGCACCTAGTGTGGCCTCTCGTCACTATTCTGGCTGCCCTGAGGGGAGGGCATCACTCAGCCCCATGTTCCAGGTAAGGAAACGAGACTCCAGTAACTGCCCAAGTTCTCACAGCTCATGACAGAAGTGGGACCAGAACCTTCCGGTGGCCCTTCCCTTCTCCTCTAGTCTAATAGGAGGTTAACGTGCGGCCATCACTTCCTGCCTCAGTTTTGACGGAGGGGCCAGTACAGCAGGCAGCAGATGGCAAGATGAGCGCGAGATGAATCACAAGTGCCCAGTTTACACAGGAAATCCCGAGAGCCCGTCCCACACCCCACACCCCTGGCTGACTCTAGCCTGGTCACGTTTCCAGAGACAGCAGGAAACAAACAAAAAGTTACATGGGGTCAAACCCTGTTATCCTGATGGTCCCACTTCTCCCAGTGGCTCAACCAGACAGCCGCACACTGACAGCAGTCTCAGCCCCTGGGTGGGCTCGGTCCTGGCTGGGAACAGTGCCTGTGCCCTGAGCCTGGGGGGCCATCCCGAGGGCGAGGACCCTCCCTTCAGGGGAGGCCTTCCTCCCCTCCAAGTCCTTCCCGAGGGGAGCTCATGTGGGAAGAGAACAGAGCACAGTGAACCCTCTCAGCGGTGGGAGCTTGACTGAGGCTACGGGCTTTGGGGGACCTGCAGGGGCCACAGTCTCCAGGCCCAGGCCTGAGCAGCTGACCCCAAGTCAGGCCAGCCCGAGAGGGGCACAGACTCAATGTGCATGTCTCGGGCTGGTTCTTGTCCCCAGCAAGGCCTTGCTCTGATGTAACATCAAAGAAGGAGTTAACTAGTCTGTGACTCAGTGATGAGCATGTCACCTGCAAGATGAAGAAGTGCCACTTGGACAAGACAGAGCCTCCTGGATCCACAGCTACACCTGCTAGGTCACACCTGCAGCAGGCAAGTCCCCGCAAAAGCCACCAATAACTAGCAATGTATTCCTGGCCCACAAAACCCAGATTCAGAGGTAAAGAAATAAGTTAACTCATAGAATGGAGGCTGCAGGAGGGAGAGAGTCTGTGTGGCTCGCCTAGTTCACCCCCTACACTAGACATGGGGAAACCAGGGACCAGATGAACCCAATGACTCTGGGACACCCTGGTTTAAAACTGTAAGGGCTATGCATACAGTGGAATATTATTTGGCCTTAAAAAGGAAGGAAATTATGACACAGGTTACAACGTGGATGAACCTCAAGGACATTATGCTAGGTGAACTAAGCCAGTCAGAAAAAGACAAATTCTGTATGATTCCATTTGTATGAGGTACCTAGAGTAATCAGATTCATAGAGACAGAAAGTAGAATGGTGGTTGCCAGAGGCTGAGGGTATGGGAGTGAAGAGTTAAGGTGTAATGGGCACACAGTTCAGTTTGGGAAGATGACAGAGCTCTGGAGGTGGACGGTGGTGACGGTTTATAATGTATAATATATATAATATCAAGCACATGTAAAATAATAGGGACACATTCAACACTTCTGAACTATATGCTTAGACATGGTTAAGACAGAAAATTTTATCATGTGTGTATTTCACCACAATTAAAACTAAAACAAAATAAAATAAAATAAATTCTTAAAAACAAAACTAAGAGCTAAAAGAGAGTTCAGGTCAAGGTCATCGGGAAAACGAGGACCGCTCAAGGCTGGAACTCCTTCTTGCCCCTCCAGTGGGTGAGGACCCCCAAAGTGCCTCAGGCCACCCACACACATTTGTGAGAGGCACCCTCAACCGATCTCACCCACCCCATCTCTGGCCGAGGAAGTATCACGCAATTTGTACACCTCCCTTGAGCCCTGCCTCTGTCTCATGACTGCACTGTGCCCTTTGGG
Source organism: Pseudorca crassidens (assembly GCF_039906515.1). NCBI lineage: Eukaryota > Metazoa > Chordata > Mammalia > Artiodactyla > Delphinidae > Pseudorca > Pseudorca crassidens. The sequence goes on along the minus strand of NC_090311.1, from coordinate 46,273,216 downwards.
TGGGCATTTCTAAAGCAGGGCAACAGACCGTGAGAGGTGCACCCAGGCCAACAAAAGTCTTTGGCATGAAGCCCCTCACAGACGTCACCCTCTTTCCTCATCAACACCCCAAGTCTGAACAACAGCTGAGTGTCCATCAAAGGGGGGCAATACTCATAGGTGGACTCAAAAACATCTGAACAGCTACCTGGAGGAATGCTGAAAAATGAGCCACTGGGAGTCGCCTCCTCTCCACACTGCCCTGCCCTCCCTGGATGAGAACATGGAAGACGTGCCGACCCAGACGGCAGATGCCGGCAAGACTAAGAGAGGCCATCTGGACAGCAGACAAGATCAAAGGCGAACAAGGAGACAAATCTCATTCGATGATATTTATCAGGGAAACGTGTGAAGTCTGTGCTCTGCACCCAAGGATCCAACTGTCGAGAGGGGCATGTGTCTCTGCAGTAGAGCACGTGGTCCATATGACTTCACAGTAAGTTCACTGTGACGCCATATTGTGTGGGTTGCCGAGGCAGAAGCTGCAGGAAAAGGGAGGGGAAAGTCATGGTCAGACCGTCAGGCCAGAGGGAGGGAGTTGGGGGGAAGAGGGAAAAGTGAAAGAACCGGGGCCGTTTAGGCACAGTGGGTATGAGGTAACTGCCTCTCTCTGGGGGTGGGTTGAATAGAAGCAGTGGGTGGAGTGAGAGAAAGAAGGGTTTTCTCTTCTTTACCGTCAGCGTGCTATGCATGTGTGGTGGGCTCTCTCTGGGAGGTGATGGGTTTCTGGTCATAATATCCTGAAGCTCCCTTGACAGGATGTTGTAGAAATCTTCATGCACAATATGGGCTATTGGACAAGTTTTTTAATCCCTTTCAACAAAAAAATGAGTGGTTTTAGAATGGGATGTGAATTACAAAGCTAAGTTTTCCTTCCAATTTTAACGTGTGTTCAGAATTTCAATTGATTTCAGTTGAACTTAAATTGTCCAACAAACAGCGTCTGCCTTAACCATTTTTAACACAGGAAAAAAAAAGTGATTCCTACAAATAGGATCCTTTTAGACCTAACTCTTGATTTCTCCATGATTTCACAGTACCAACAGCAGTACGAGATTTCTCCATGTGCCTCTGCCTAAAAAACTTCATCAACCTGGAGCACTACTGAAAACCAGTAGTAGCAAAATAGGGACGCAGCCTTTGCAATGTTCAGGGCAGCAGATGAACAGACAGTTACCGAGAAAAAAAACCAGACTCCAAAACGCATGCGCTTTTCCCATGAAAAGCAGTCTCAAAGCCCTCACCACGTGCTGAAAGACTCTTCCAAGTGCACTGCTAACATAAGTTGTTTGTCTTACAAGGCTGCTGCAAGCTTGAAAGCAAGCTTGAAAGGTAATAGCAGAAACATTAATGGGTAATATTGAGAAAAGGGACAAAAAATTATAAAACAGCCCCAAAAATTAACATGCACAGTAACCTGGGGCCATTTAGTACAAGGCAAGCAAAGTAGCACGTCTCAGGATGGCCGGAAGCCATCCGTCACCGGACAACAACAGGAACCATCACAAGAGATGACGTTTGAAAGGGCTTTGAAAACCGAACAAAGCTTGCGTCTATTAATGATGGGGCGACACAGAGTCGGCCGTGAGAGAGGCTCTGTCCTCCTCTTTATTATGTCAGGGTGGTGACAGACACTTTAGAAAATGTCTACCCCAAAACCAAGTCATAATTATCAAAATCCTATAAAACGAGAGTGGCGATAAGACATCTCTGGGGTCTGAAAGCCGGATACAGCCTGCTGAGGAGGAAGAAAGTGGGCTTTGAAGTCTGGCTCCTGACTCCACCGTTAACTAGTCATGGGACTTCTCACCAACTTTCCAAGCTCCAGCTTCCTCATCTGTAAGAGGAGGTAATACACCTACCTTAGGAGAAATTCTATAAAGGACCTAGCACTAAGTCCTGCAACAATTATTATTTCCATGACCCCATACAAAATAAAGGGCAAGAGTAATTCACAATTCACAGCTTATTCAAGTTACGCATTCAATTCAGCGGCCGGCGAAGAACTCAGTTGCTCTGAGCATCCCTGGGAGGACACGAAGAATGAACAGTGCCTCGAGATGCGTGACTGTGCTGTGAGCATCCTCCACCCTGCGTATCCCTACACTGTTTTCACAGCTGTGTGGGTTCATTGGCAAAGCCTTTTCCATGAGACCAAATAGTAGAAACATTTATTCTGCCAATAGAATCTTGAGGAGTAAGCCAAACAAACTTTAAAAGTCTCATCTTTTAATAACCAGATTTCCAGACTTGGGGCTCTAGTTTTCTTTTCTTTTCTTTTCTTTTCTTTTTTTAATCTATCAAAAAGCTACAATCACCAATGGGCTAAAAATTAAATTAGCTACAAAGGAAGTCATCCCCATGTGGCACATAGCACCAAAAAACTATAAATAACCTGACCGCCCGATACGAGAGAGTTGATTGAATAAGTTATAATTGCCATGTTGAACGCACTGAAGCTATGACAAAATTATGTTGTAGGAGGATATTTGGTGCCATAAAAAAAAAATAATAAAATATTAAGTTTAAAAAGTAGGTTAAGAAACAGTAAGTCAAAATGATCCCTTTTTGGTGTAGGTGTATATATTTATATACATACATATACATATATACACAATACATACATATATTTGCATAGTACATACGTATATATGCATACGTGCAGCCATACACCATATCCATATGTGGTCACAAGTATGTATAATATACAATTTTATTTAGCAACAGAAAATATTTATAAATTTAAACTTTTTAATTAAAATTTAAAAATTCTAAATAAGTTCTAAACTAAATATTTTTTTTTCTTTTGGCTGTGTGGCTTGCAGGATCTTAGTTCCCCGACCAGGGATTGAACCCAGGCCCCCGGCAGCGGAAGCACCGAGTCCTAACCACTGGACCGCCAGGGAATTCCCTAAAATACATACATTTATTAGCGATATATATTTATAAATGGGAAGAAAGCAAACGTACCAGTAGCAAATATTCATAGTGGTTGATTCTGGATGCTAAGATTACAAATGATTTTTATAGTTTTCTTTGGGTTTTGCTGTACTTTCCACTTTTTCTAAACTGACCAAGTATTACTCTCACAATAAGAGTGTCTTTTTTGTGACTCATGATTTCCCTTCTCCTTTCATTCAAATGATGGGATAGACGCTCTCCTTTAGGGCAGAGTTCCACTGAGGTTTCTAAGGAATAAGAACTGTACCCTCAGCACCCGGCTGAGACTCCACGACTGCTAATGGCTTCAGTCTGCACTAGAGTAACTGACTGGCGAACATGGAGCTGAGGGCTGACCATGGAAGACCCACCAGGAACATCCTGTCTATCTCCCATTCGGCCGGGATCGAAGTCAGTGATCCCTGGCATGGGACGCGACCAACCATCAGCCAGCAAAGCCCTTAAAAGGCCACAATTTCTTCCCTCTCACCCTACCACGCATGCCATCACCAAAGCCTGTACAAGAGCCTCCAAGCCCCCAAATGCAGCCTGAAAATTATGTTGTTTGAAGAACTTGCTACCTCTCGGACACTAAATTAAAACACACAGTTAGATTTCCATTAAGTTACAGCAAATTCTGCTGAATTGATCGAATCGGCCTACATTCCTATATGACATCATGCTTTAAAGGCTTGGCCTGAACATAAATACTTAATGTAATAAATACAGTCTGAAATAGTTGATCTCCTTGGCAGTTTAATTGATCTACTACAGAGACTGACAGGAAAAATTAAGTTAGTTCTGTCTCCTCTCTGCCGAAAGCACATTTTCACCATAGAAAGGCACATGAACGATAATTTTGGTTACAAGTAGAGCTCTCACACATCGATTTCTTGTCGAACGTTCAGGTTAAGGGTGAAGAGTATGGAGCAAGGAAATGAGTAAGTGGATTTATGAGACGTTTCACATAAATACTACAGTTCAGTTCTTTTTTGTTGCTTTATAGCAAAGTAAATAAATGAATAAACATATTCTGTGATTCCTAATACCAGTTCCTTACAGTTTACAAGGAATATTCGGGTGGCAGTGTTAGTAGACGCCTGCAGTATTCAGGCAGAGATTTTTAGATGCAGTGGCTAAGCGTGTTCACCAGTAATCAAATACACAACAGGGTCCAATTCACTCCTGGGTGACTACTACCACAGAACCCCCAAAGTGCTTTCTTCTGTGCCTGTGTGACGGTTTTGATTGCCTCTTTACCATGAGTTGTGTTTATTTTTGTACCCACCACACCTCCCAAACTTGCAGGGTAAGGGCTTTCACCTATGTCACCCACACAGCCCTGATTGCAGAGCTAATATTTCCAATGTGGGTACAAAGTAAGCACTTGAATATTTGGGGGAGGGAGAAAAGGAGGGAGAGTCTATCTTTCCTGACTGAGGGGGCATATTTTAATTGCTCAAAGGTTGCCAACTCCCAGGTTCTAAGCTTCCTCAATACCCCATGGAAAGGAAAACTATGGTCATCACAGAGTTCCCCAATCTGATTAATGCCAAAATCCCCAGGTTAATTTGGCAGGTTATGCTGGAGGAGTGGACTCGAAATCCCTCCCTGTGGTAATTCCACGTGTGCACGCACTGTCCCAACATCTGCTTATTCACTCAGCAAATGCTCCCTGACAGGAGTCAGCTCAGCCGACCGTCCCTCATGCTGTGACCCAGTCTCGGGGCCAGCGCCAATGTCCCATTTCTGCTTGGATACCTTTGAAGGGGCGAGCAAATGATGACAGCACCCAGATTCAAGGACCCTGGCACAGCCAGAGGAGCAGCAGGGACACGCGTTCTAGGTGATCCGATGCCAATGAGCGTCACCCTCCCTCCCGGTGGCTGCCAGAACTCTGGACGGGCAGCCTGCTTCCCCGCTGCCTCTGGGCACAAGCCAGGAGCCCTCTGCTCAGCTCCCTGCCCTCCAGGGCCCCATTGATTAGCAGGAAGGGCAAACCCATCAGCACCCATAGGAAATGGCTTCTGGAAAGTGAGTTGCAGTTTTTAAAGCCAGAGAATGATAGCAGGGGCCTGTAAAAGGAATGGAATCAATACAGGGTGTGGGGAGCTGGCAGGTGGGACACTTGGGTCCCTGGCTTGTCTTACCTCTGGCAGAGGCACTGTGTGACCTTGGGCAGTCCTAGCCCCTCTCTGAGCCTCAGTTTCCCCCACTGTATCCTGGAGAAGTGGTGGTAACATACTCATCAAGGAGATTCCTTACAAATGTTAAGTGCTGGGGTTCTCCACCCCTGCCTTCCTGACATCGGCTAGGCACCGAGAGGCTAGGGCTGACCAAACCACCTCCCCCATGAGGACAGACCATGTCCTGGCCCTCAGGTGCCCTGTTCCCCAAACACCTGCACCTTCAGAAATAAGCCAGGAGCCCCTGCAAGGCTGTGCTGCTTTCCCGAAGCTGCACACACCGCGGACCTCAGGCTGAGAGCCTCTCCCACTGAGGAGTGAACGCCTGCAGGAAGCGGGATCCTCTGCCCCAGAAATCCAAACCCAGACCCTAATCAGATCCCAGGTGATCTCTTGGCCTCATCCTCATAACCCTAACAACAATCACCAGCGCCTACCGGGCACTTGGATGTGCCAGGCACAGATACACACGCTACAGACCGCAGGCAATATTGGGTATGGCCATGACGACCCTCATTTTACAGATGAGGAGACTGGGGTCTCCCCTAAGTTGGCCTTATAAAGGGAAGGAGGCAGTGAAGGGCCATGGCTGGTCTGACTCCAGAGCCTGGGCTCATCTTGAGGCCACACCATCCTCTCCAAGGACCGTGGCTCCATCCAACCTCACACTTTGTCCCTTCCTCAAACAGCCAGCCTCAGTGCCTTTGCTCATGCTCTTCTGTCAGATGCCTGGAGTGCCCACATCCACTGGTCAGCTCCTACAGCTCCTTCAAGCCCAACTCAAGCATTTCCTCTGGAAAACCTTCCTCATTCCTACAGAGAAAGAGTTCCTCCCTCCTCTGGGCTTCCCCCACACCTTGCATGCCCTTGTTGGCCTCTATGAGGGCACGTGACAGTGTCACAAGTGTCTCTCTCTCCAAGCCCATGCCCAGTCTTGAGCCCCTTAGGGTAGGGTTGTATCTAATTCATCAAAGGATGCTCAGCCCCCCATTCAGAGGCTGACAAAGTAGGGTGCTCAGTGGGTACTGAATGAAGAACGGAAGCCTCCAGCAGTTTCTGGGGCCCAGCAAGTGGTCCGCAGTACAGGGCCAAGGCCAGTGGACTGGGGTCTCCTAAGTGAGGCGGGTCTCCCAGGGCCAGAACAGCACGACTTTCTTTCCTTCTTTCCCCAAACGTCACTACCTTTTACTCGGCACCAGACCAGACCCTGTGTAAGGGGCAGAGGTAAGTGGTTTGGAAAGATCTAGAGGTGAGTCAGATAAGGCCAGTGCTCTTAAAGTGCTTATAGTCAGGATTGGGAAGTTGGATGGGTTCAAAAATAAACATCCCAACTCATGTCACGAGGCCAGAGTATCCTCAATACCTATAGAGTCAGTCTCTACAGAGGGCCTTCAATGAACCACCCTCCCAGTATTCACACCGGTGCGTGGTTCCCTCCACCTAAGTCTGGGCCGGCTCTGTGAGCAGCTTTAATCAATAGAATACAGCAGAAGTGACACTGTGCCTGTTCTAAGTGTAAGTCTTAACAAGACCTGGCATCTTCTGCTTTTACATTCTCAGGATCCAACCTCCATCCAACTGCCACCATGGGGAGAGAGAGAGAGAGAGAGTGCTTCCAGCCTCCCAGCATCCCTGCCAAGGCACCAGGCACAGAAGTGATGCCGTCTTGTATGTATCAGCCCCAGCTGCCATCTGACTGCAACCTCATGAGACGCCCCAGGCAAAAGCAGCAGCAGAACTGCCCGGCTGAGCCCAGCCAGTCCTTGGAATCGGGAGAGAAAATAAAACAGCTGGGCAGTTCTGCTGCTGCTTTTATTATACTAAGTTGGGGGGTAAAGTAAAACAATACTGGAGCCTGGAATGGAGATTATAAGAAAAAGAAAATTATGAGCCAATTTCTTCATGATCATAGATGAAAATACCCTAAACAAAATGGCAGCCAATCCAGCTATATATAGAAAGGATAACATGTCACATCTAATTTGGGTTTATTCCAGGGATGCCCAGTTGGTTTAACATTAAACAATCAATCAGTGTAATTTACTGCATTAATATATTGAGAAAGAAAAATCATGTGATTGTCTCAACAGCAGCAGAAAAAGTATTTGATGAAATTCAACATCCACTTATATTCATGATTTTTTAAAAGAATAATTAAAATACAACTCTCAGAAAACTAGGGCAAGAGAAAAATATCTTCACTTGATAAAGGGTATCTTAAAAATAAAAAGGCAGACAGCAAACACGATTGTGAAACTGTGAGAGCTTCCCCCTGAGATCAAGAATAGGGCATAAGCCCAGGGTCAGTCACAAAGACCAGATATTGTAGGATTCCATTCAATGAGATATCCACAATGGCAATAGCAGAATGTCCACAATCTATAGAGACAGAAATATTAGTGGTAACCTGGGGCAGGGAGGGTTGGGGGAAATGGGGACTGACTGCTAATAGGTCTGGGGTGATGAAAATTTTCTAAGGTCAATTGTAGTGATGGTTTCCCAACTCTTGATTATACTAAAAATCACTGAGTTGTACATTTTAATGGATGAATGGTATGGTATGTGAATTGTATCTCAATAAATCTGTTATTTTAAAAAAAAAAAAACAAGGCAAGGATGCCTATTATCACCACTTCTATTCAATACTGTACTAGAGGTTATGGCCAGACAAAAGCGAGCACAGCCAGACAAAAAAAAAAAAGAGAAATAGGGCTTCCCTGGTGGCGCAGTGGTTGAAAGTCCGCCTGCCAATGCAGGGGACACGGGTTCATGCCCCGGTCCGGGAAGATCCCACGTGCCGCGGAGCGGCTGGGCCCGTGCATGGGCCATGGCAGCTGAGCCTGTGCGTCCGGAGCCTGTGCTCCGCAGCGGGAGAGGCCGCGGCAGTGAGAGGCCCGTGTACCGCCAAAAAAAAAAAGAGAGAAATAAAAACTATAGTCTGCCCTTCCGTATCCGCAGGTTTCGCATCCCCAGATTCAACCAACCAATTGAAATCGATCCGCCAGTTGCTTGAATCCAGGGATATGAAACCCACGGATATGGAGGGCCAACTGCATTCATTATACCACCACATTTTATATAAGGGACTCAGGATGGGTGGGTTTTGGTATGGAGGTCGCGGAGGTCGTCCTGGAACCAATCCCCCACGGATACCCAGGGATGACTGTATAAGGATTGGGAAGGGAGAGGCAAACCGTCTTTATCGGCAGATGATCTGAGCATGTACACAGAATATCGTTAAGAATTGACAGCTAAACCTAATTACATGGATAAATCTCCCAAACATAATGCCAAGTTAAAGTAGCCAGGCACGAAAAATACAACCTGTATGATTCCATTTATATGTGTACACATGTACGGTTCAAAAAAGTTCAGACTAGACAGTAGCGTTTCTGAATGCCTACGCAGGTGGTCAGCAAAGCTGCATTACCATAAAAGTCAGCACAGTGGTTTCCTTTAGGGGGAAGAAAAGTGACATTAGTAGAAAGGGGCACAGGGATTCGGGGGCTTCTGGGGTGCAGGCATAGTTCCAAAGGAAGGGTAGCACATGGGTGCTTAAAATCATTCATTAAGTTCTAGATGCATGTTTTCTGAGTTTTTGATTAACATATTTCATAATAAAACAATTTTAATTGTTTATTTAGATTGTGATTTTTTTTCTTTAATCACAGCACAGGAAAAAGTGATTAAGAGAATTAGGGGGAAAATGTTTTCAGGGGACTTGAAGGAGGAAGAGGCTGCCTCCGGCTCTGAGTTTAGCCCTGGTGGGCAAATGTTCATTGGCCAATAAAGCCCTTCCAGTCTCAGACTCTGGACACTTTACCCTGGCCTGGAAGCCCAAGGGCCAACGCCAACGTGAAGCAGGGAGGGCACATGCTTGGGTAACTAAGGGGCCCTGCTCTCAAGGAGGACATGACCAGACCCTTTCCCAGCACTGGACACCCTGCCCCTCGCCTGCCTGCTCGTCCTCACACACATGATGCAGGCCCAGGACTGCTACTCTGATCGCTAGCACTGACTGAGCACCCACTGCGTGCCAGGACATCTCCGTCAGTCCTCACGGCTTCCGAGGCCTGCATGGATGGAGCTCAGCTACGGAGGTGGGACCAGGTGTGTGTGCCTCCAGACTCCTCCCTGCCTGGGCCTCATGTGGGACCACAGGAGCCATCTGGCCTCGTCAGGAGCCGATGGAAGGTCAGCCGTGATGCCCCGCCCAGCTGGGGAGAGTGGCTGTGACTCCCGGGCATGAGCACGGACTGAGTTATGAAAGCTCTCCCCTGGCAGCCGTAATGAATTTCCACCTCACACCCAGCTCTCCGAATCACAGGTTAGAGGCAGCTGGGCCAAGTGCACCAGGGAGAAGGCCTCCGCTGACTGTGGCCCGTTCTGTGGCCAGCACTTCCCCGGAACAAACCCAAGCGCTTCCCTCGGCCATTAATAACTTCCTCTGCATTAATGAATTGTGAACAGGAGGCTGGCCATTAAGACAGTGCAGGAAAGCTCTTTGTGTTGCAAAGGCTTTTTCTCTGGACACCCATTATTGTTATGCAAACCCTGACTTCATGGGGTAGGGTCCCGCTGCCTTTTTATTTTTAAGTTTCCGTGGGACACTCAATCAGGAAACACACTGACTGCATGCCTGGCCAGGATGCGCGCTCTCTGACCACCCCAGAGTACAAAGCAAATTTGCAAATTTCCCCTGACCAGCAAATCCTACCAGGGACGGGAAGGAGCTCCCATCACAGCCAGCAATCAGAACAAGGAGGGGTTACGAGGAAAAGGTGAATGTCAGCAGCGATACAGTTCAGAAAAATGGGAGAAGTTTGGGAGAAAAGACATTTCAGTTGGTCTTTTAAAGATGAGTGGGACCCAGCGACTTGAAAATGAGGATGGAGGAATCTGATTAATAACAGTGTTGACTCACGCCTCCCACTGGTCCAACTCACACTCTCCACATTTGGTCCTATAAATCCAGTCCTGGGATGGTCAAGATCCCCAATTTACAGATGAAGAAGCAGAGGTAGAGATTCCCAGTACTTAACTCAAGACTTACATGGCCAGAGAATGGAAGAATGAGGATTCACACCAGGCAGGACGTCCGGAGCCCTTGCTCAACGCTGCTGCACTAGTTCACTGCTTGATAATTAAAGGAGGAAATTTCCACAAGTGCCTGGTTTTCAGTTACCTGGCTCTGTCACTGGTGGGCAGTTTTCTGGCCCCCTCTGATGGGCACAGCCCAATGCCCATCCACATCTCCCTGCCCAGCAGAGCGTGGAGGCAAGTCTGCCACACCTCTGCATATAGACACTCTGCTTACCCATCCACCCCAAAGGGGTCATAACCTCCTGTCCTTCAAGGGCGCCGGCCCCACCTCCCACCCTTCCCAGGCTCCAGATTGCTTGGGCAGCCTTGCTGACCTAGCCAGACCCATCCCTCTGTGAACACCCCCATCCACACGCTCCAACACTGAACCTGCTGAATAGGTGTCCCCAGGGCTCCAGCCCCAGAGCTGCATCTCAGCCACCTGCCCAAGCCTGGGGACCTGGCAGCGGAGCACAGTCCCCCAGCACGGGATGTGGCGGAAGGCGAAGCTCCGGAAGGTCTCTGCTCTCACCCCTTGGCCGGAGGCAGAACTGCCGAGCTAGCTCAGTGTGCGCTGTGGCAGTTCTGAGCTGTGCAGATTTTCCAAAGCCAGGGGTCGTTTCCAGCCTCATCTTGGTTTCCCTAGCTCTCGAGCTGCTTCCTAATCCCAGGCCCCTGCCTTCAACAGGTGTCTCCAGGGAATGAAAATTAGGGCCTCTAATTTCCTAAGAAAACCATAATCTGCTACTGACTTCTCAGTCTGGGTGCTAAAGCTCAGCAAAGCGGCTGAGCGACCTGTTCCTCTTCACCTTTTCTGGGCCACTTCCCCCACAATCTAAAAATAAAAAAGCAGAGTCTAGATCCACCAGCATGTTCCGGGCCACAGTCACGGAGCTGCCGGGGCCCAGCCCACCCGGCCGTTCACACTGGAGGCAGGGCTTGGTGACACCCCACAGCTCTGTGCTCTGGGACATCCCCCACCCCAGCACATTCCCTCTATATCCAGCACCCCGATCTGCCCCTGCTTGCCCTTTTCCTCCCCCCAGTGCCACCTGCTCCAGGAGCTGATAGCCAATATTCCAAGAATGCCCTTGTTTTCAGAGCACATTCAAAGCCAAAATGTTTCCAGGGAAGTGAATTCAACAACTACTTAGAGGACCTAAGGAGTTCAAGGACCGGTACTCAAAGGAATTCAGCAAACCGCACCTCAACAACCCCCAGGCTCCCCTACAAACACACTTGGAGGCTCTCTCAATGTTTCCCTGGAAGAGACTTCACATCTGTCACAACAACACCTAGAACCGAAAGACCAGGACCCCCAACTCAGAGTCCTTCGACTTGTAGCTCTATAGAATGCTCTGCAGGCAGTTAGCTCTGGGACCACTCGCTGGGAGGCTCCATGTGCCCCCAGGGAGAACCGATCCTGCCTGGGCACTGGGAGCCCGGATTCCCCTCACACCCAGGCCGGGTGCTGGCGTAGCACAGCTCAGCCTTGGCGTGGGTCCTCAAGCCCTGGGCTGGAGTCTCAGGGCTGGAGTCTCGGGATCGACACCGAGAGTGCTGTCTGGGGCAGGGCCAGAATAGTGGTGGCCTCTCCAGGACACCTGCTGTCTTTAGTCCAGGACCATAGGACCCCACTAGGACCACAAAGCCTGGGGAAGGAAACCTGAACACTGGTTTGAGTCCAGAAGCTGAAATTCACTTTGATTCTTTCTTGATGATTTCAAGTTGCCTCAGGCCCGGAGAAGTGGGCTGGGATCTCTGGGCTGGAAGGGGCTGCGGCGCTCAGCTCACAATGGTTCTGGGCTCTGGGTGAGTCCAGATTCTTCCCCCAGGGCTCATGCCCAGTGGACCGCCAGCTGTCCTCACTTGCCAGGCAGAAGCAGGGTGGGGGTCAAAAGCCCCTAGCAACAGGTGCCCACCCAGAGGAATGAATGAATAAATCATGGCCGGAGGAAATAGCACACCAGGATCCTGTGGAGATCAGCCTAGATCTCAAAGGGGAGACCTCGCCGATATGAGTGACCTGTGAGCAAGTGGCTTTCCCTCCGGGAACCTCAGCTTCTCGTTTGTAAAAAGACGGATGGGTACGGAAGCCCAGGTGTGTGCCTTCTAGCACACACGTGCGTGAAACTCCTCACAGCTTGCTGAGGGGGCCCCCTGGTTGGCCAGAGGCCCCTGGAAGCAGAGCTCAGGCCACCAGCTCTGCCAGCACCTGGTCGCCCAGCCACCTCTGGGGGTGAACTCAGGAAAGGGAGGCCAGGTAACAGCCCAGAGGTCCGGGCACTGAGCCAGGCCTAGAAAATTGGGATTGCTCCTCTCTTGGGCCTAAACTGGGCCATGCACTTAACTTCTGTAGCTGGGGAACCCTCGGAGAAGAAGACGTAGGCTGCAAGAGTCTGCAAGATGTAGGCCTCAAACCACTTAACAAATGTTCCGGAAAACAATCGAGAGTTGACTCCCGGGGCACCCGGAACCTGACTTGCAGGTACACGCTTGTTACCGCAGGTTCTGAGGCAGAGGCAGGTCCCCCAAGCGCATCTCCAAGGACGGCCGAGCCCACCTGGACTGGAGCGAGGCTGTGCTGCCACCTCACAGGGTCAGGAGCTCTTAGAATGCAAAGATACCCCAACCAACGCCAGCTGTTATCGCAGAGCCATCCCAGCTCCGCTGACCTCCTGTGCAGCTCTGGAGCCTCCCTGATACATCGTTTACTACTCTCCTCTACCGTGAGAAATAAACGGGACCACACGTGAGACCACCGGACAGAGGACAGAAAAGGTTTTCAATAATCACTCATTTCCCTCCTTTTCCAACACCACTTAGCTTGCCAGAGACTAAAAAGCCAGCTGCTCAGAGAGGCCAGATAGCAAGGGCCTTGGTGGGTAAAGGGGTCAGGATGAGCTACAGGAGGGGAACTTTGCCGGGGGAGGCCTGAAGAGGAGCTACGAATGCAGCGAGAAGAACACAGAAAGCAGAGATGGGAGGGGTGGAGGAGAAGCACCCCCCACAGAAAGGCAGTCCGCAGGCTGGTCTGACCAATGATGCGCTCATTTGGCCCAAAGACTTGGAGGTCGCATTTAAAAGATGGGACTATTTTGGGCTTCCCTGGTGGCGCAGTGGTTGAGAGTCCGCCTGCCGATGCCGGGGATGCAGGTTCGTGCCCCGGTCCGGGAAGATCCCACATGCCGCGGAGTGGCTGGGCCCGTGAGCCATGGCCGCTGAGCCTGCGCGTCAAAAGAGCCAAAAGATGGGACTATTTCAAATAAAAATCCAGATTTCCAGCTTCTCCTGAAATTTCAATAGTTCTGGCAATGTGGGGTCCACAGACCCACTTGGCCACCATCGGCTGACGTGAGCAGTAGTTGACCCTGGAGTGGGCAAATGCTCCCCAGCCCGCCTCTGCCGAATCTCAGGGAGCCCCTTAGCGTGCTCCTCGCATAACTGCTTCTGACGTAGAGAAACGTGCCTTTTCCCCACCCCTTTCTCACAAGTGGGAGAATGACGTATAGACCAAGACGGCTGCGTATCTGGGGGAGCAAAGACAAAGCCCACACACACTCGCTTCGCTCATCGCCTGCCCGGCTCTGGAACTATCCGAGTGTGTCACCTGCCCCAGCACACCTCGTGTCCCTGATCGTAGCCAGGAAGACCTTCCAGTGGGGATGTGCAAGCTGTGCCCTGGCTTGGTGAGCACACTGTGATTTCCAGCACTTCTGCCGGATCCTGACACCCCAACGCCCCATCCCTCCATCAGAGGAAAGTCTGTTTCCAGCGAAGCAGGCACAGGTCAGGCCCCAAGGGAAGTGCTGGGGTTGGGGGAGTACATACGAGTAAAGGAAGAAGAGGAGAATGACAGATTTACCTGCCCCTCCCACCAGCCCTTCTTCCTTCTGCTCTGTCCTCTGTCTCCCTCTTATCAGTGCCTTCAGCCTCGCAGTGGCAGGCAGGCACTCCCACCCTCCCTGCCAGCAGCCAGGCCCTCTCTCCACTCGTTCAGACACCTCAGGCCTCCACCAGGGCCTGGGCTCTGCCCCAGACCCCTCCCAACTGCCCCAGCGAAGAGACGTGGGATTCACCTTCAACTCGTGAGGCTGGAGTGGGGCAAGCAGAGAACATTGATAAAAGAGACGGTTACTCTCAGGAACTGAGCTGGGCCTCACCGAAGCAGAGAGGATTTCATAGATGGACACAGGATTGCTCTTCTGCCCAGAGCAGCTCCTTGAATGATACCCAAGTCCCAGTGGTAATCTCCTTCTGGAAGCCCCTTCCAATTGGGACCCCATCTTCACAGTGCCCCCTCAGCCTATTGTGTCTGTGAATACGCCCCAAGGCCACTCTGTGGCAAGGGGCTCTACTTGGCCCCTGGAGCACACAGACCCTGGAGCTGAAGGGAGCACTATCAGGGCACGGGGTGCAGAGCTGGATGGAGCTGAACCCCATCAACCCATGCCGGCCATCTGAGCACGGCGACTTGCCCAGCTGCCTGGACCACTCAGAAGTGGCTCCAGGCCTCAGGGTCCCTCCTCCTACAGTGGAAACTCCAAATGCAGGAGTGCGGCATCCAAGGCCTGCAAGCTCTGGCCCCTCCACCTGACCTCTGGGCACTCTCCTGTGGGCACCCAACATACCAGCCATTCCAGAGACAAGCCTGGTTCTTCTCCCTGCGCCTGGCACTCTGCACGTGTTGTTCCCTGTGCGTAGAACACCCTTCTCTCCCTTCAGAGATTCCCTAGAGAGGCTCCATCATGCCCTTATTCAGGCTCCAGAAACTACATTTGCAATGCAGATCGCCAGTGTGCGTGTGCATGTGTGCGTGTGTGTGTGCGCGCGCCCGTGTGCACACGCACGTGCGAGACCAACCTGCAGGAGGGGGAACCTCTCGAGGGCAGGAGACCCCAGACCCAAAAACAGAGCACACAGGAAACATCCTAGGGGGGCCTCTCCCACTGCCTATTATGGGGAATAAGCCTACAGCCCGCACCTGCACCCCCACCTCCCAGACCCGCTGTGACGGACAAACCCCAACACTAACACTCACTGTCCCAGATGAACTCTGGGGCCCAGCCCTGCTCCTGGCCAGCACAGCTGCTTGGTCTCCTCACAGGAAGAGTGAGTTTGGGGCCAAGAATTGAAAGACACTGGATGGACCCATTCATCCAGTAGGGTTGACCCAGAAACCCCCAAAGGACAGCCCCACCAGAGTCCTTCTCTCTGGGCCTGACAAAAATGCCCCAAATGGTTTCCATCCTTCAGACAACCA
Organism: Pseudorca crassidens; assembly: GCF_039906515.1. NCBI lineage: Eukaryota > Metazoa > Chordata > Mammalia > Artiodactyla > Delphinidae > Pseudorca > Pseudorca crassidens. The sequence continues at coordinate 46,257,706 of NC_090311.1, read as the reverse complement.
CAGCCTTTGAGAAGACAGCAAATCTTAGAAAACCACAAATCCTAACCCCTGACATCAGGAGGCCCCAGGGAAGGCAGGTGGGGAGGCTGCACGTATGGGGAGGGTCCTCACGAGCTGGGACAACGGTCCATCGCAGGCCTCACCCACGAGCTGCAAGCTAGCACCTAAAACTGGTACCGACAGGAGGCAGCAGTCTGTGAACATGCAATGGCCCTTCTGAAACAGCCCTCTCTCAACCAATTCCGCAGCTGGTGCAGTGAGATGACGTTCACCCTCATTCTCAGGCCATGTAGAAAGCAAACAAGATAGCACGTGTGGAAACAGATGCCGTTCATGACCCTGGCTGTGATAGACAGAAGGAGAAAAGGAGCTACACCAGCCCCAGGTGCAAGGATGGGCCCGCCCAAGCAAACAGAAGAGGCAAACCATCTCCATGATCCCCGTGGAGGCGCTGCAGGCAGGCAGAGCCCCCGCCCCGCACCAGCAGGCAGCAGAGCCCAAACTCACCTTTCAGGGAAGCAACGTGTGACAGGGCCTGGGCGTACGTGGCTGTATTCAGGAGGGTCCCCGGCAAGCAGGAGGGGAAGAAAGGCCCTGTGGGACCGACAGTTCGCCCCAGGCTGGCAGTGAAGGAAAATGACACACTGAGTTCCCAATCCCGGGTGCCCGCCAGCCCTCCAGGCCCTGGGTTCAGCCAGCCTCACCTCTGCTGGGCCTCCAGGACCTCCTTCTTGCTCCGGGCCTGGTCCCCAGGGGGCGGGGAGTTGATATTCCTCACAGGCGGTGGCGTCACCTCTGCCATGGGCTCCTTGGCTCCTGGCTCCTGGTCCGAGGCCCCTCTCTCCGTTTTCCTCCATTTAGCTCTTCGGTTCTGGAACCAAACCTGAGTCCCCGAAGGAAGTACACACCCAACAGAGGCAGAAAATCAGACAGAAGGAGGCAACCAGAACCTAAACCCAGGTGCCTGGTCCCCGTGCCCCCGGCTCCCCTGCAGTAGGCGTGCGGGAGCACAGCCTCCTCTCTCTAAAGATCTAGCAATGCAGTGCCCTCCGAATTGCAGCTTCAGACTCATGGGTGGGTCAGAAAACCAGAGCGGAAGGTGTGACAGGCATTTTTTAATGAGTGTGAAATCATAGAAAGTATCCGAATGCACTGCCCACAGCAAGGGTCAAAGTACTATCTTGTGGAAATACTCAGGGTATGCAAGTACACTTATCTGATGTGAAATGTGTTTCCCACGGGGAGACGGGGGATTCGTCATCAAAGCAGTTTGTAAAATACTGCCCTGGGGTTTCCTCATCAAAAAATACTCATTCTCTCATCCAGCAGGTTTGGCCGGAGTGTGTCTGGCCTCATACGTGTGATTTAACACTGACGCATCACGGCAAGTTCATGACCATCAGCCCAGTGCATCCACTAGAAACACTGACTCTGGAGTCAGTCCTGGTTGAGAATTCTGGACCCCGGAGAATCTGGTTTAGAATCCACTGCAATCCTTTAAGGCAGGTAGTCCTACTACCCCCACTTTACAGATGAGAAAACTAAGCACAGACAGTTTAATTAACTTGCCTGAGGTCATCCAAGTGCTAAGTGGCAGATCTACAATTTGAAGCCCAGTGGCTTGGCTGGGTACCATAATCCAAATTGTCTGAGAGTAATAATAACAGCCACCCCCAAGCATCATTAGGAAATTTAATGGAGATGCATGCAAAATACTAAGCACAGTGCGTGGCACGCAGCAATCAATCCCTCGGTGAACATTAGCTAGTGTTATTATCTCCACCATCCTCAGGTTGGGAGGCAGCTTGTGATTCACCTGCTCTGAGTGCCTTCTTAGAGGCGGGTGTGGAATTCTTTAAGCCTTAGAGACCAAGATCGCATTTGCAGGACAGCCTCAGGGCAGTCAGGCAGCCTGGGCCCAAGGTGTTCCCAGAGGTCAGTGAAGTCCTGCTGCTCTTTACTCAGTGCAGCTAAACCTCTTCCCCCTCTCTCCTAGAAGATAATTCCTGGCTTTAAAAAAAAAAAAGGGCTTGTCTAGACCTCCCTCCTATTCCCCTGGGCATCCTCTCCTCCTTGCCTGTCAGCAGATTGGCCCAGGAGAGAGCCTCGGTCTCCAGGCTCACCCCACCTCCGAATTTTCATTCTCCTTTAACTGGGTTTCTTTCTTTCTTTTTAATCTAGTTGGTTTTTTAATTGCACATATCAGCAACCACTGAATAATGATTTTATCTATATTCTAAATTTAGGGCAGTTAAATGCAAAGCAAAATGCAGACACTTTCTGGCATCTTAATTGAATGAAGGTCACAGCTATAACAACATTTAATTGAGCTATTTTTCATTATCATATTTTAATGACTTTGCACTGACAGTTCGCCTGCTTCTGAGGCAAGAGCATGATGGAGTCGTTTATTTCCCTATTTAGTTATTGTTTGACAACATCAGCTTCGATTTAAGACTCTGCTTTATAGAACATTAATCATATTTGAATGAGCAAGGGGTATAAATGTAAACACATCTCCCTTCCCGCCACCAAAGCCATGTCCCCACATGGAGTCTCACTAAACAAATGCTTCACAGCCATTGTCTGTTTGCATAATAGCCAACAATAGCCCGAACAACAAGTCCCAGCTTTAATTGTCACCACCCCTATCTCACCCTTGCACCTTTCAGGGAGAAGTTATGATCTTCCACTTCTGAATGCTCAGTAATTGTGCCATTTATCTCAATTTGCAGTTCAGTCTTTACGCAGCTATTGGCAAGCTGGCATTAAAAAAAGAAAGGATGAACGGCGTCCTGGCCAAAGGAGATTTTCATTTCCAAATAATAATCAGTTTAATTTGCCCGCATATGACCAATGATTCATGTTCAGATTTAATAATCAGGATCACATAATCTGATTATAGGGGAAATAATTTGTTTACAACCCCCAATTTACTGTTCAGAATTCCATTATCTCTCTTCAGCCATAGGTTTTTAAGAGATACTAACATGACCCAGGGGAACCGAAAGCAAACTATTATATTTCCTACAATTAGATCTTTGCATAGTCTTAACCCCAAGCCCCTACATAAAAAAGAACAGAAACAGCATGGAGGAAACCCCATAAATAAAATGAATATATAATTGTGCTCAAAGAATAGCTCGCCCGGAGAGGCGCTGCTGCGAATCTGTTCCTCCTGCGTTCGGGCACATCTGCTGGGCTCGACGGGTTTGTGCACTTAAACGTAATCACCGTGTAGCTTCTAAAAAGAAATCCTGCTTAGAGACAGTCACCACGGGCCACGCTCGGCTCTGAGGCAGCCCTTTTGCTGCTGCCGTTTAAAGATTTTTAAATTGCCCATGTTCTTCGGACCACTTCGCTGAAAGGGTCCGCGTGCTGGGGAAAAGTTGGACATGATGCAATTTCTGGAAAGCAGATCCTACTCTGTTCCCATACGAAAACACAATTCTCTGCCATTGACCGGCCTTACCCCAGAGTGGTCAGAGCTGCTTTGAGAATAGCATCTCAGCTCTTTTTTTTTTTTTTTTTTCCCAAAGCAAGGAAATGGATGTGCATTGATGTAATTTAGTACCTTAGAGACGCGGACAAATTAGTGTAGAACATTATCACTAGTTAATTATGAATGACCGATTAATCAACCTAATCTAATATTCCACATTATGTTGATGTTATTAAAGTGCATCATGAAAATGACAGATAGTCTTCATTTGCTTTCTTTGGCCAAATGTGCACTCTGCAGTCATGATGTCAAAAAAAAAAAAAAAGTTTGCCAGTTTTAATATCAGAGAGTTAAATAATTAAAAAGAAGGTTTACCTGCACTCTGGCTTCTGTGAGGTTGATTTTCATGGCTAGCTCTTCTCTGGTGAAGACATCAGGGTAGTGTGTTTGGGCAAAAACTGCCTCCAGAGCTTCCAGCTGGTAAAAGGAAAAAAAAAATATTTACTGGTGAGAGGATGTGGCTAGGTGAGAGGAAGCAGATGCATATTTCAAATTTGCTATGTGTGGTGAGGAAGTAGTTTCACAGATCAAGTAGGGGAAGAGAGGGAGAAAAATGCTCTTTGGAAAGATCCCACAGAATTAAAATTTCAACCGCGGAAGACTTGGGAGCTAAGACTTACTAACAACCTCAGTGCTACCCCAAGAGGTGGAAATAAGAGAGGCGCAAACATCTGAATGCATTTACATTTAAAGTGCAACCCACGCAGTTTTCACTATAGAGCTTGGAAGAACAGAATCAACTTGCAGAAGCCCTCGCTGGGTCAGTCCCACAGAAACTGCCTAGGGTTTCTGCTCCAGTGTGCTCTGGGAGACAAACGGATCTAAGGGAAGGAGCCGCGGCCCTGGAAAGACAATATCAAGGTTCCAGTTGTAGCCCTTCCACTTATGGATGACAATACCTTCTACAAATCAGTCAACCTCTTGGGCCCCGGTTTTCTCATTTATCTACTGGGGATGAGAACACCTGACCTGCCTTCCTCAGAAGGTTATTTCCAAGTTGAAATGATGTTGCTGTATTGCTGATGTGGAAATGTTCCCCAAACTATCAACTTGAGACAAAAGGGCGCCGTCATCATTGCCTCTTCACTGACTATCTGGGATCATAACGTCACAGTCCTCTGCCCTCTCCCCAGACAGATTCCTTGACACATGAATTGTTCAAGAAAACAGAAAGATCCAGTTAACATGATCAGTTGGCTTTATTTTAAAAGACAAAGAAGAGCTGCTCAAACTCTGATTAATTTGGAGGCAGGAAGTGGATGGCTCTCAGAAGGGGAACATCATTACCTGCTGAAGAGTGAACGTGGTCCGGTTCCGGCGCTGTTTTCTCCGCAGAAACCCATCATCGAAATCTCCTGCAGAGTGGTTGCCAAAGGGTGCAGTGCCTGCAGGGAGCAAACTGGATCAGCCTGAGCACAGGGCGCCCCAGTCTTCACACTGAGCCCCTGCCACGCACACTCACTCAGTGACGCATCCCACACAGACGGAGCCCTGTCTGTCCTAAAGCATCTTTCTCTGCTCCTGTAATTAAGGCTCCCTCTTTTTCACTCTCTCATGCTTTCTCTCTCTCCCAGTAATCTCTGACTTTAGGCCTAACTATGCCTATTTCATAGGGTGAGTGGAGACCTTACTCCCCTAGACAGCCAAGTCCACTTGTGAAATTCTAGACTCTGAGCCAGGAAGGGTCACTAACTTGAGACGGAGCCTTCATCGGCCCTCTGGCTCCCAGCTGCCTGCACCTCTGTCCAATGTGCCTTCAGCTCATCCCTTCTACCTCTGACCCTTTAATAAAAGCCTCTACGTTTCCCTTTTGCTCACTTGTTATTTTACTTTCCCTTGTTTCTACAGCAATAAGAATTAAAGGCTGGGGCTAGGGGAGGAATGAAATCACCAAGAGCTTTTCCCAGCACTTTTCTCCTAGAACTTCAGGACACGAGGAGGTAGGAAGTTTATAAATGAATATTAATACTGTTGGTCACAGCTCATCAGCACTCTAGTGGATCTGTTGTATAGATGTCAATTAATAAGAAGTCTGCACCAATAGCGACTGTCCTGAATTCCAAGCAGACTTAAACAGGAGCCTCTGGCCAGGCTCATAAAGGACCCACTACTCCCACTTCTGTGAAAAGAAAGGCATCCACAGTCCTCCCTTCCAGCCTCCAAAGCTCGGATTAAGCCACAGCAGAGTTTGGCCCCAAATGTGCATTCAGGTCGTTTTCCAAACGTACACCATTGACTTGACAGTCCACCATTTACTTGGCTTCTTAGGAAAACAAATGAGCAAGTTCCCATTAGCCAGTGAACGCTGTACCTGCCATGGGCTCCGGTCTCAGAATCATTGCATGTTCGCCATTAGGAGCTGGCTAGTGACACTGCCCAGGCACCATCCCTCCGAAGGACCTCAGTCCCAAAGAAGCAAGGTCCTTCGGCTTTTTAAAATTCTATCTGCTAAACGGAGTCCCTCCTACTTATTATTCAACTCCCCAGTGCACATCCTTGGTCACAAGACCTCCACTCTCTGGTGAAAACTTCTCCCTCCACCATCCCATCCAAATTGCTTTCTTCCTCAAAATCCTAGTTACAAATATTTCTCTCCAGCTCATTGGGAACTTCAAAGGGACAGCGTCAAAGTGGTCTTATTTCCATTATTTTGCGGGAAACCAAACAGTTTCCTTTTAAAACAAAGCACTTGACTGGTGAGGATGAAATGTGAGCTCTGAGGCCCTCAAATCACAATCAGCCTCACAAACTTCTACCTGCTTGTCCCAAATTGTTTCACAAAGTGTACATATAGTATCTTTAAGTGAAACACTGCATGTCAAACTGGATCCTAAAAAAAGCTGACAGTTCATCAAATTAATAAGAACAACGATTGACAACCTAATAGAAAAGAGGAAATGATGAGAACAGGCTTCTTACTTAAGAATAAATAGAATGGTTGATAATGTTATGAAAATGTTAAACCTTGCAATAATTAGACAAAACATTTTGCCAAAACAATAAGCTGCACAATTATACCCAGTACAGTTAAAAGCATAATGAATTGTACACACTATTCACCATTTGTAGGAGCATGAATTTGTGCAGCCTTATTAGAGGGTAATTTGACAATATCCATCAAAAATGTTAAGTGCACATACAGGTATGTAGTCTATGAATATACTTTAAAAGTGTGCCAAAATGGAGCGAGAATATTGTTCCTGGTAACATGGTAACAGGAAAAAAAAAAAGGAAACAACCTAAGTGCACAATTGTAGGCACCTTCTGAACAATATATAATGGAATACTACACAGCTATTTAAAAGAAGCCAGTCAGGCTTCCCTGGTGGCGCAGTGGTTGAGCATCTGCCTGCCAATGCAGGGGATACGGGTTCGAGCCCTGGTCTAGGAAGATCTCACATGCCGCGGAGCAACTGGGCCCACGAGCCACAGCTACTGAGCCTGCGCGTCTGGAGCCTGTGCTCCGCAACAAGAGAGGCCGCGACAGTGAGAGGCCCACGCACTGCGATGAAGAGTGGCCCCTGCTCGCCGCAACTAGAGAAAGCCCTCGCACAGAAATGAAGACCCAACACAGCCAAAAAAATAAATAAATAAATTTATAAAAAAAGAAAAGAAAGAAAGAAAAAGAATCTGCCTGCCAGTGCAGGGGACATGGGTTCGATCCCTGGCCCGGGAAGATCCCACATGCCGTGGAGCAACTAAGCCCACGTGTCACAACTACTGAGCCCGTGCACCAGGCTCCGCAACAAAAGAAGCCACCACAAGGAGAAGTCCGCGCACCACAACGAAGAGTAGCCCCCACTCACCACAACTAGAGAAAGCCCACGCACAGCAACGAAGACCCAACAAAGCCAAAAATAAAAACAAATAAGTAAATAAATTTATTTTAAAAATAAATTTAAAAAATAATAAAAGAAGCCAGTAGATCTGCATACATTGACACGGAAAAATCGCCAAAATCTGTATTATAAAGTGAAAAAAGGCAACTCCTGAATGATGTGCCAGTATGATCTCAGCACAAATAAGGCATAACATATAAAGGAAAAATACATAAATGAGGGTAAACGCAGGCGAGAGCGTGTTTTTCTTGAAGGAATCACAAGAAACCGACAATAGGGAGTATCTTTAGAAAAAGAGGTAGAGAAGGAGGATTTCACTTTTCAGTGTGTAAGTTTCTGTTCTATTTGAATTTCCTAAGCAGGTAGATGTAATACTTTCTAGTTTAATATCAGCAAAATTATCTGAGAAGGGAGATCATGAGCCATGCTTTGCTTTCTCTTATATGCCTCTCTAGATTAATAAAAAATTACAATTAAAAAGATGATAGGCAATAATGAGAAGTCAGATTCCAAGGAACTGTCCTCAGCCTTTCCATCGTCAGCAGGCCACCTCCCCCCACAGCAATACTAAACTAAAATAAAACACCCGTTTCTGTAAAACTGCCTTTGAAACACATCTGCAGAGGAATAAAAAAGTTCTTAAAGACCCATCTCCTTTTCTTCTGGTCACAGCAATCAGAATAAGCGTTGAGGCGGGATGTGCCCCAGGTGTGGGAAGGAAAGGTGAGCTAAGCTGAGCTGAGGACAGCAAGCAGCTCTGTGTGCTGGGGCCACGACAGGCTGGCCAGGGCTCTCCCCAGGTGACTTCTGCAACCCACTCTGCAGACTGGGCTTTCCCCTTCAGTCACCCAGGCAGCCCACCCTCTGCTAAACGCCCACACCTCAACCTTCCCACTTTAACTGGAAGGGTGGGCTGCCGAGTATCCATCAGTCCAAACCTGAGGTTCAGGGATGCAGAAAAGGCGTGTCCACTGCACAAGCAGAGGATCTCCCCGCAGTCCTAGGTGTCAGGGGGTGAACCTCTCAGACCTTGATAAAGCCCATCTGCATGGGTCACTGGAAGTAAAAGGAGGTGAAATGCAGCCAAGTGTCTGGCCTTCCCTTCTTAGGAATGCGGATCGGGCTGGCAGGGCTTGAACCCTGGTGTTCATTAGCCTCCTTTAGAAAATGCTACTGAACTTTTAAAAGCTTCCATGGGAAAAACAAAACAAACTTTCTGAAATCCCTGTGTACGCTGGCCAGCTGAGGCCGGCTACTGCTCAAGGTAACCGGGGCAAGGTGAAGGAGCATGCTCTGATGTTTCAGGTCCCCCCAGTGTCTCACACCTTTTGCCCTGCCCCGTGCCTTTCTCGATTTCTTCCCCTCCAAAATTCACTCACTGCCCACCCCCACCCCCAAAGGAGTAGGTTGCCAAAGCCAAGTCCTGGTTCTGCTCCCAGTTGTAGAAGTCCTAGCAGCCCATGGCTCAGACTACTGGTCTGAGGAAGGCGCTGTTAAAGGGCCAGAGCGTGTGGCTTTGCATTTGCCTGGTGCATAGAAATCCCCTTCTTGTATGGACGGCCCACCCCCGGGGAGCCCCCAAGACCAGGAATCCAAGCTATTTCCTTCTCACCAACCTACCCCCGCCTAACAGCCCAGTGCAGAGACCACACCAAGGATCCTGAAGCGAAATTTCTTCTAAGAACCGGAGACCCTCAAAGACCCAAACCCTGGTCATGGGCTGGCCCTGGGAGTGGGAAGTGGTTAGCGTCTGAGGTCAGAAACCCAGTGAGTCACAGAGGAGCAGCCATGCCAGGGCACTTCTGGCAGTGGTGAGCAGGGCCACCCTGCTCCTGAGGGCCACATTGGCCTGGCCAAGCAAGATGGCCTTGGGCAGGGAGTGAGAGCAGCCTGGCAGCGGGGGGTCCTGCTCACGTCCGGCCCAGGACCCTGCGGGTCACCTAGTCCACCACGGCTTATCAGGATGTTTGCAAAACACCGTGAAAGATTGATGCGGCCCCCTGGGCAGGGGAGCCCAGATTAGAGGCGTGACACCAGCATCTGTGCTGGGAGGATCCGCCGGTCCTGGCAGCGCTCATAGCCCGGGGGCCAACCCGCCCAGGCCCGGTGGGGGGGTGAGGGGAGGTAGGAGGCAGGTGGCAATGGGGTGGAAGGCTGGAGCCGGATGTGGGGAGAGGGCCAAAGGCGCCTCTACCCACCTCCGGCGGCTGCGCCCCTCGCTGAGCAGGGACCCAACCACCAACCAGCCCCAGCTGCCGCTATGGCCCTTTCTGGCCGGCGCCGGCCTTTTGGAGCAGCTCCTGGCTCGGCGCTTACTCACCCTCTAGCTGTGGCGGACAGTGGAAATAAAACATCGCCGACGGCCGGCTCGACCTGACGGCCAGGACTCGGGAGGGTGACTGCGGGACCGACAAGGCACGCGTAGATCTGGCCTGGCTGCAAAGCAAACAGCGACAGAGCCTGAGTCTCCCTCTGCCTTCGCCCCCGCCCGGCCCTGGAGTGCCCCGGGCGCTCCTTTCATGGAAAACCCCCTCCCAATGCCTTCAGCCCACTCTGGGTACTGGAGGGGAGGTGGCAGCGCCGTCGCAAGCCGGAGACCCCGTGGGACAGCCCTTCCGTTCGGGTCCACCACCCGGACAGACGTCCCCCCACCTCGGCCCCAACACCAAGCCCACGCAGTCTGGTTCCCGGCTCTCAGGGGTCCCCGCCACAATCCCTGCACCCAGGACAACGCAGCCGAGTCCGGCGAGCGCGCCAGGCCATCTGCGCGAAAGGCAGCCCCCACCAGGAAGGCGGCCGAGCCCCAAGGCCAGGCGCGCAGGGCTCGGTGTGTGGGTCGGGAGCCGCGCGTACCTCGGCGGGCGGCGGGCGAGGAAGGCCGGAGCGTGACCGCCTCTGGTCCGCTCGCCGGGCTCGACTGGATACGGGCGGGGCTCCGCGCGGCTGGCGCCCGCAGGACCAGAAAAGTGACTCGGGAAGTGGCCAGATGTCTTGCTATCTGTCTACAGCGCGCGCCGCCGCTCAGCACTCGCCTTTATAATCTCACGCGTAATTGGCCTTAATCTGATTATTTCCAGCGCTGTCTACAGCGAGTAACTTGGATAGGTCTACTGGGCCTTACAAATGGCCCACGTGGTGTAAAAAAAAAAAAAAAAAAAAAAAAAATCCGTCATTTCTCAGCAAACATCAGGAATGTTTTTCCTCTTTTCTTTTAAAAGAAGGTTGAAACAATCACCACTACCACCATCCACCAAAAAGCATTATTTTCTGAACACTCCACCCCACCCCCACCCCAAGTTCCCTCTGACTCAAACCTTCTTTCTCGGGGAGAGCTTGGTTTTAAGCTCCCCTTGTCAGGCCTGGTGACTCCTGGTCTGCAGATGACAAAGCGCTGATAATTGTCGCCACCGGATGGGTTTTGGGGGGACTCTTTGCACACGGCTTCCCTTTCCAAGTGACCGTACAAAAGGAAAGTTTGATTTTGTTCTCAGCAAGGGGTCCCAGAATTTATGTTCGCTTCTCCATGCAAATGATATGCGGTGGGACCCTTCGCAATTACTTTTAAAATGCATCCGAGGCAGAAGCTCAGCGGAGAGACCGCCCTTCCCTCTGCCTGGGTGAAAATTAAACTCTAAAGTACCGGGCTGAAATTTTCAAGTCAGGGGTGCGGGATTGGATCAAATCACATAAACTGCAAAAAAAGCAAGTCTAATGGCACATAATTGGTTCTGTAATAGCATTACACCAGGATAATAGCCCGTTACGGCCCCCTGAACTATTAAGTGCTTCCCTGGCGGAAAGCCTTTATGATATTAAAGGGGGAATATAATGATATTTTGGTTATTAAATGCGTGTAATTAATTTATGCACCACTGAAAATAAAGTTGGTATTATGACCCACTCAAGATGCATCAGAAGATGCAAGTCAGACAACTGTTGATAAGTTCTGGTGTCTGTGTTCCGTCTAGACTGCTGATTTTATTTTGGGACGATGGCTTCTTGGACAGACTACATAAATTGAATATTTTATAAACATTCTAATGCTGCGTTCAGGAGCCCTGGAGAGGCGGTGGGTCGGGTCCCTGCACCGCCTGGGATCCAGCCTTGACCTTAAAGATACATTGAGTTGGAAACAAAAGGCCTGGCAGGGCCACACGTGGACACCCGCCCCGAAAGAGGCGCATGGAGCTGGAGGGCAGATTACTGGGGCCCTGACCGGCCCGTGGACGCCCCTCCGAAAACCGCCAGGAGGAAGATGCAGCACGGCTCCTGCAGAGGCAAGTCGGGGCCGATGCACTTCAGCGGCCCCTCCTGGGCTCAGCCCGCCCAGGCGCGGAAAGTCGACCCAGTCACGCGGAAGGAACCGCTGGAAACGCCGGCTGGGTTCAGAGCGGAAAGATCCCGCTGCGCCAGCTCCGCCAGGGCCACCGACTCCGCGAGTCCAGGTGACCCGCCGGCGGGGAGCACGCATGCTGGTCTGGGCGGCGGGCGCGGTAACAGGCAGGGCCGGCGGGCCATTTCCACTTCATCCGGAAAGGGATGGAGCCCTGAGAACCGACCCTATTTCAACCCAGGCCAGGAAGCTCGGCGCGCTCTCTCTCCCTGTCTCCCTCAGAGCACCCTTGCTCTCTGGATCTCTTTTCAAGAGCCCGAGTCTCCCCTTGCGCGCTTGGGTTTGCCAAAAGCCCCCTCAAACTCCCACCTGCCCTAGGCGGCGTCCCCTCTCCTGCAAAAGCCCCGCGCGCTCCGGAGCCTAGTGCCTGTGAAGCGGGGTGAGGAAGACATCCGGGCGGGCCTGGCCAAGATGCTCCAGGGAGCACCTGAGTATCTGTACGGGAACTCAAGGCACCAGGCGCCCAGCGCCGCGTTGGCCCCAGAAACCAATGAGGTCCAAACCCCAGTTTCAGCTCCGTATCCCTGACATCCGTTGAAGCAGTTTCTTGGCAAGGCCCAGACATGTCCCCGGGGCTGGACAGGCTTGTTCTGGGTCGGCGGGCAGCGCGCTCCCAGAGCCTCCCGGTCAGTCAGGACCCTGGACAGCGGCACCTGTTCCTCCTGGGCTGCAGAGGGAAGAGACCAGTCACAAGGGCCGCTCTGTGGCCTTGCGCTGCGCCGCGGCCGGACGCGCCCCGCCGGATTCTGGGTGTTGGGGGCCCGATCCCAATCCTCTCCTGGTCCAAACCTGAGCAAGTTGGGACGCGCGCTCAGTGCTCGCAGCAGGGACCAAACTCTCGGCTCCGCAGACCCACGCCCCGCTCCTGCTCCGCGGCTACGGCCGGGAATCTTCCCGCGGCCGGTCGGCGCCTGGTCCCGGCTTTCCCAGCGTCACCGACGCGAGCCTGGTTGTCTCCCTGATGGGACACTTAGTCAGGCTCCCGCAAAACACCCACCTGGCGCGGGGCTCAGAGCCAGCGGGACCCTCGGCCTCGTCTCCCCCGAAGTTCCTCTCCCCCAGCAGGGAGGCCGGGCTCGTTCCTGTTGGCAAAACAGTGAATTAACAACAAACCAAGCAATCGCAGAGAGGAAAGGCTACAGCAAACTTTGATGACAACGCTGGCCCCTTTTTTTCCTCGGATTGTCTCTGACACTCGGGGCCGGAGAGAGGCGGCTAACGTGTATGTATTCGCTACCGTCTCCCTCCCCTCTAAAAAAGAGCGTTCGTTGGCAACGAAAATGTTGTTTTTCCTTAATTCTTGTGCAATAAAATGTATTTTCCAATTAACCAAATTCACCGATCTGTCCTGCTTGGACACTCTGATAATTTACAACCTAAAAGTGTACTTTCTTTATCTAAAGACCAAGGTGACTGCTTTTAATTTTCTCTAACCTCTTTACACTTGATGTTCACCAGACTCATAATGTTAATTGGCTTCATATACGGATCATCAGTTTAATGAAGAAATAAATCCTGTGTTGCTTTATGTTTTAACAGTGATTGCTTTAATGAGGAATGTGACGTGTTCCAAAATCAAAGCTGCAGGAGACATTAGAGGGGGCTTCTATTAGGACGGAAATGCTTATTTAAAGTTAAAACCACGGGTCATATCTCAACAGATTCTCACACCACTGCCCTCCCTACCCCCATCTGGGTTGCTGCTTCCAGCCTCTGGAAGGAGACAATTCTGTGGTTGGCCCTCAAAGGCTCCTTCTCTCCGTATTTCATGCACAGCAGCCACAGTCTCCATTCCCTCTAACAATCACTTTCTGGTTACTAAACAGGCATGCTACGTTACCTCCTGTCCAGCAGAGCAGAGAAGCTGGAACAGAATGGGGAGTTCAACTTTCAAGGTTGTTCACTTTTAAAAAAATAATAAAACCAAGTGGGAAAAGAGTAACACACACCCTAATATTTGTGTGCGGAGGTTGCAGAGAGGCTCCCCCGTGCAGCGCATCCCTACCCCTGAAAACCCAAGCCTCCGCTCTTAGACAGACAGCTCCGGCTTGGGCCAAGTGCGCTGCTGCTGACCCAGGCTCTGGCCCCTGAGAATGTCTGCAGGGGATGCACTGGACTCCCATCTGGGTGATGGTAGCTTTCCATCTCTGTATCAATTAATGAGAGTAAATCTGCTTTCTCTAATGGGTGTTTGATTTTTCTAATCTGAAGCTTGTTCTATGAAGGGAGAACTGTTATCTCAAAAACACTGAGAGCAGCAAGAAAATGCTGGAAATCGGAGCACCTATACCTGGAAGCCCTAAATTGTCTTTCAGTTGAATTATGAGTTACTTTTAATTGATTCCTGAAAAGAATCCCAAATCCTTAGAAAATGTAGGGAGCTGAGGCTCCAGGTCAGTGTCTCAAACACCACACATGGTATTTATTTCCTACCATTTGCTCTGTTTTAGGAAAACGGAGAAACATTTGGAAACACCGCTGTCAACATCTTCTGAGCCTGAATGCATGAACATATGTTGGATTTGACATCTCAACTGTGCTCAGAAGAGATTTTTTCCAACCTCCCTTTTAAAACTTTCTTTAGCAGAAACAGTTTTAGTAAATACAGTTTAAAACCATAACAAAGGGCTAAAGCAGATAAAATACTTACATTTTCAGGGAGAAAAAAAACACACTGAATTCCTAATTATGTGTGGTTTTTTTGGTTTTTTTTTTTTTTGCGGTACGCGGGCCTCTCACTGCTATGGCCTCTCCCGTTGCAGAGCACTGGCTCCGGACGCGCAGGCTAAGCGGCCATGGCTCACGGGCCCAGCCGCCCCGCGGCATGTGGGATCTTCCCGGACCGGGGCACGAACCCGCGTCCCCTGCATCGGCAGGCGGACTCTCAACCACTGCGCCACCAGGGAAGCCCCCTATTATGTGTTTTTAAAGTGTCTGGTTGTTTTGTAATATTGTTTCGTTATTAAATTTTACAAAGCCTCTCTGGTGTAACACTCAGCGGCCACACAGCTCTCCCAAGACAGAAGGTGCAGCATGTGCATGTTCAGTGTGGACCACACACATCCTCTATTTGTCTGCAAATCTATTGTCATTTTGTAGTTTTGGAAATTGCCAAGAAAGTTTGCAATTGCTAAACACAATGGAATATGTGAGGGGAAAAAAAAGCAGCCAATTGAAATTCCAGATGAACAGGGGACTATGAACAGAAGAAAAAAAATATATATATATATAGCAAGGGATAAATATGCATTTTATCTTGGAAATTTCCTATCATTCATTAGTTTTACTGTCATGTAAAAGTAATAGCAGCTACTTAAATACAAGCCAACTTCTAATAATCTCACCTGCAGTGGCCACAGGACAAAGTGTATTCTCACGTGGCTCTCAGGGAATCTCAAAGCTGGCTCCAGTCTGCCTAACCTTCACTAGGTAAGAAAGCATTACACCTGAGGCAGGCCCACTTCCTGAAGAGTCTGCGCATACTTGCCTTCACGCAAGCAGGCTCCAGCCCTCATGAGCAGGTCACGTACTCCTTCAGGACCCCCGTGACTTTCTCTGTGAAGGGGGGATTAAAATGCTTACATCGGGGCTTCCCTGGGGGCGCAGTGGTTGAGAGTCCGCCTGCCGATGCAGGGGACACGGGTTCGTGCCCCGGTCCGGGAAGATCCCACATGCCGCGGAGCGGCTGGGCCCGTGAGCCATGGCCGCTGAGCCTGCGCATCCGGAGCCTGTGCTCCGCAGCGGGAGAGGCCACAACAGTGAGAGGCCCGCGTACCGCAAAAACAAACAAACAAACAAACAAAACAAAACAAAAATGCTTACATCAAGTGCTGGTGGGCAGATTAAAAACAGTGCTAGAGGGTTTAGGGCAGAGAAAACATTCTGTATGTTACAGTGGTGGATACATGTTCATTATAATTTTGTTAAAATCCATAGACGGTACAACACCAAGGATGAACCCTGATGTAGACTCTGGGCTCCGGCTGACTAGGATGTGTCAATGTAGATTCATTGACTGTAACATCTGATGGGGGATGTTGGTAATGGGGAGACTGTGCATCAAAAACTGCTCTGAAAAATAATAGTCTATTTTCTTTTAATTAAGGGGGAGGTGGGGAACTGAAAACAATGCCCAGCACCTAACAACCAGTCATTAGCTACAACTGTTCTCCTACCATTATTGTTATTATTATCTTGTCACTACTATGGCCCACTAGGGGGCCACATTCCTGGAGAGATGCTACCCTGAGCTGCTTTGGGTACTTACAAGATGGCATCTGCCTCTGCTGGCTGTCTCCAAGATGAGCCCACCTTGGGCCAAAACAGTACCACCATGGGGAGAGCTCCTCTGTGGCTCTCCCTCCTACTCGTTTGCCAGTCTGCCATCCTTGTTTCCTTACATTTTTCTCTTCATGCTTCATTGCTTGGTTTGTTGAGTTTTACACAGCATACAAGTATTTGACTAGAAAACCTAAACCAAGGGCCTTTAAGCTGTATCAGGGGTATTTTATTTGGCCAACAGAAGTTTTTTAAAAATTCAAATTGAGTGCCTTTAGACTGGGCATGTCAACTCTACTTAGCCATAGGCCCCACTATTCTGCACTCCTTTCCTCCAGGTCACCTCTCACATCTGTGTGACACACTTGGTTCCTGCAGACGTCTGACTTTCCTACCCCTGACATAAATTCTGTGTGAGTCTAGCATAATTTCCCAACTGATAATGCCTTCTTATCAAATGTTAGGATGGGAAAGGGCTGTATTAAGGGAAACTAAGTCCACAGCCCCTGGAGTTTCAGAGTCTAGTTCAGTCCACTTCTATAAACACTTACCTAGCACCTGCTCTGTGCTAGGCACAGGAGATACAGAGCTGATTTCTTGGCCTCGGGAGCCAGCCACTAGAGATTCTAGCTAGGAAATGAGATGGGGTGGCAGGGAGAAGGGAAACTGACACCATCTGGCCAGTTTGGCACTGGATTCACTGGGTCTTCCCTCCTCTGTCCTAGAGAGCTCTTTGGAAGGGCAGCTCTCAGAATACATCCCACCCCCAGCTGAAGGAGGGGCTCCCATACTCCTGCATCCTTATGCGGCTTCAAATGGAGAAGCGGCCTCTCTCCCCAGAGGCCACGGACCCAGTCTCCCCTCGGTCCCCAGTGTTCAGGCCATCACACCAGAATCCAAGAGACTCGACAAGGCTCAACAACAGCCTTCAGCCTCCTGCTTTCCAGTTTCAGCTACAGTGAAAAATCTCAGGGAGCTGGACCACAGTCTGGGATATATCCTACAGGTGCACCCGCAGGATTCTGTTTCTAAGATCCCAACATCCAGGACTACCCTGCGGGGTTTCCTGGAGTCACTGACTTGGAGCGAAACCATTTTAGGAACATTTAGTTGTTCATTCCAGCCGGCTATTATTAAAGACGTCATAATAAGTTGCCGATAAGAAAGAGAAGCCAATCCCAGGAAATCTCAAATAGGATCCAGCCAAAAATAGAAGAAAGATCTGTCTCCAGACCTAAATTATCTCACCAGTAAACCTTTAGGACAAATAACTTTCAAGGTCAGCTCTTTGGTGTAAAAGAGTTGTCCGTAAGAATAAAATAGCAGAGGCGCAGAATGTTAAGAGGAGGAGTGAGGAGATGGCAACTGGAGGAACTGGTTATCAACAGAAGCAAGACTGGAATCCAGCCCCCAGCCCCAAGCCCAGTGCTCTTGGCTGTGCCCTCTGTAATGAGACGTGTTTCTCCTGAAACAAAACACACAGTCGTTTGCCCATGCTAAATATTTAATAAATGTGCAGAATTTAATTGAAGTGACTATTAAAGAAATGAAATAGGTTTACAACGTGAACATTAGTGAGCGCAAGGAAAGCCTCCTAATTTTTAATAGACTTGAATTCTGTAAACATCTACGGTGGGAGGGAGGGAGGTTTGCAATCAAGCAGACTTGGGGTTAACATTGGCTTCTTAAACCCCCCTTTCCTTGTCTGCAAAGCAGGATTGACAATGCCTGCCTTTCAGTATCTGGCCAGCCATCAGGACATCAGTGCCTTATTCTCTCTCTCTCTCTTTCCCTCTCTCTCGCACACACACACACACGCACGCACACACACACGCACACACACACGCAGCGTAGGCACTCTATAACTGTGACTTCTCTGTGACGCCCTTCCCAACCGGGATCTTTAGGAACCTCCTGTTCCCTCTGATCAGCCCACTCGTGTCCATGGTTGCACCCTCCCCTCCTTCTCCAGGATGCTGCCCCCAGCCCCACACCCAGTCCACAGCTCTGCTCACATCGTCTGGTTCTCCCTTCGTGACTCAGTTCACCATGGCCTTGCCCAGCATGGAGAGACCATGTGTATATGCAGCAGAAATTCTCAGCACACTCCAAGGGTACGGTCCTATTGCCTCCCTTCCCTCCTGCTGGCCTCAGCCTCACTCAAAGGCAGACTCAGAGCACATTTAAATCCCAACATAAATATTTATTGAATGACGTTGACTGGTGTCTGAGCAAGGCTGGTGCAGGCAATTCCCACCTCTCAGTCCAGTCACCAAGCAGCCCACAGTGCCCCACAGGCCAGCCTGGTGATGGGCAAGGCTCAGCTTGACTATTGATACAACTGGGGGCATCCTCCATGTACCTGTCTATCCATCCGCTTCCATGTACCTGTCTATCCATCCGCTTCTTCATTCATTCCCCAAATAGCTGTGGAGTACCAGTTTCATGCCAGGTGCATTCAGGGGATGCACTTGTACACAAGATCCAGGGATAGAGAAGGTAGGTGTGTCAGGAAAGCCTCTCATAACCATTATAGCAGAGCTTGCTAAAGCCCAGCCTCCAGCGACAGGCTGTACCCCTGGAGAGGACCCCTGCTGCCCAAGGCTGCCCCCCAGTCCCGCAGCCGTGTGGCCCAGAATCCCAGCCAGAGAGACTGAGCCCAGCTGCTGCAGGAGGACAGCTGAAGCAGGGATGGATGAGGCCTCAGCTTCGCCGGGGAGGTGGAGGGCCCCATCAGAGCTTCCCTGATGCCATCCTGTATGCCATGGCATACTGATGCAATGGCATCCTGATGCCATTCCTCTTCTCCTTCACCTCTCACTCCTCCAACAGATGCTCACAGAGAACCGTGTTTGTGGCAGCCTTATGCTGTGGGCAAGAGAAAAGAGATGTCTTTTCTTTCACTGTGCTTAAACCTTTTAATATCGTTTGTGTGATTTTTTTTTTTTTTTTACTAACATTATCTCCCCAAGTAGACTAAACGCCACGAAGTTAGAGAACAGGTCAGAGTGGGTTCATCATGATATTCTTAAGCCCTTAGCCCAATGCCTGGCACCTAATAGACATGCAAGAAAGAAAGCGTAAGAATAAAACGAGATCTAGGGCTCAAGTCCAAGAGGACATAGACATGAACAGAGCATTTGGCGATCAACACCTCTCCCTTCAAGTGCTGGGCCGTGTCCTTCGATGCTCCCTGGGACAAGTCAGGACAAAAATAAGTACATGAATCAAGGGCCAATCAACCAACTCCTCTCTCCTGAATCTCTTACTAAATGTTGCTGAGGGCCTTAGACCAGTACAAGCACTCACCTCCAAGATGGTCACAAGCAGATCAGACACTCCGTCCACAATCTTACAGGATGAAAGCACTCTCCTGGGCTGTTTTGCCTGACTCTACTCACAAACCATTCTAGAGCCTTTTCTCTGCCCACTCCACAGCCTGCAATATAGAACGTACATGGTGTTTCATGTCCGAGATCCCTGGTGCCCCTTTCCAGCTCCTGGGTCCTCTTAGCTTTTTGAACATCATCTCTCCCATCTGCAACAGAGAAATGATTCCCATCTCAGAAGTACTTTATGAAATGGTAAAAGGCTCTGTAGATGTGGTGGTGGAGGTTAGCCTGCGTGAGCTCCCTTTCATAAAACTAAAGAGGGGTGAGGGTGGGGAATGGGTAATAGCCCTTCCACTTTCGCATTCTCTCCTTTCTCTCTCTGTCCCTCTCCCTATGCTAAATTCTGTCCTATCCAAGGGATGCCTATCTCCTTCCCTCTCTGCTGTAACTCTCCCAAGAGTGTCTGTGTGGGCTCTGACCTCTCACCACCTTCACCCTTTTAACCAAGAAATAGTGTTTGGATGTGGGGAGGCACAAGTGAAGAATGGGGGAAGAGGAGGAGACCCCCATTTTTTACTTTCTGAAGGGGTGGCCACCTGGCTATTGCGGTGAAAATTTTTTTGTTCAATCCGAATTGATATTGGCTTTGTTTTATTTTCTTTAAAATGTGAAAACGATTGTATGGAACACAACTGATCAAGGTCCATATCCTGCCCCCTTGTAACACTGGGCACTTCACACAATGATGATTTCTATCTGACATCTGAAGGCATCTGAACTTACAAACCCTGGATAGATTTTTTTTAAGTGGTAGGTTTATGGCTGACGTTCCTTTTTTTTCTGCTCCTCAGAAAAAGTTGTCTAAAGGAAAAATAAATCAATCAATGGATTAAATGTTAAGATATTTCTAAAAAGCACATAGAGCAATGAAATTAAAAACATGCACAATCTCACAACCTAAGAGAACCATTATTAACATTTCATTATAGAGCTTACAGATATTTTGCATGAATTTATTTTATGCATACTTTTTAAAGAAAAAAGTGGGATCATAACACTACCTGGTTTTGTAGTTTCTTACTCACTTAACAATATATTGTGAATGCCTTTCTATGTCATTAAATGTTCTTCCACAATATTCTTAGTGGTTCTACACATAGTTAGGGTATATGTTCAGTTGCTGTGATAGAGACACATAACAGTGGCTTAAAGAAGACAGTTCGTTTCCCTCTTGTGAGGATGTCCACTCTGGTATGGCGGCCCTGCTTTCTCCACCATCCCTGTCCACATGGCCCAAGAGGACCCCTCTCCATGTCTGCCTTACAGCCACCAGGGAGAGTAGAGAAGGAGCGTGGGTGGCACACCCTTCACTGGAGGGCATCGCCCTTCCAGCATCTGGAAGGTGCACATGTTACCTCTGCTCTCATACCCTTGGCCAAGACTGTGGCTCCACCCAGCTGTTAGGGAGGCATCCGTGTGCCCAGATAAATATCACAGGGTCTGTTATCATTGGAGAAAGGAGAGTGGCTATTGGGAGACAGCTGTCAGTATCTGTCACGGTGCTGTTTCATTTGGGGGACTGTTGTGGAACATTCATACAGCCGTTGTTATTCTCTTAAGATAACTTTTCGGTATTCTCTCATTGATCAAACAGTAAGCATACTGAAGATTCCCGAGAGTCATTGGTACTTCTTCCCAATTCTGTGAAAGCCCATACCCACGTGCAAATTTTTCTTTTTGGCTTCCCTTCCACTTTGAGCAACCTTCAGCTCTCCATCCTTTAACAAGGGGACCAGCCTGCATGGGTAGTAGACGTCAGTGGGCATAACCCCCAAATGAAAACCACATCAGTAACACAAATCCCACAGGCCTGCGTCAGCCCCCTTTAGTCGCGGGTGGCAACATTGGAGCCAATCAGGGTCTCAGGGACAGTCCAGAAAGTCAGATACTGCCGGCGAGAACTCACAGACCACGGGACAAAGGTCTGGATGGAAGCCCCTGATCCCCCAAACACACCCTTGCGAGGCTGCCTGGGGAGAGAGGTCACCATCAGGAAACCTGAAGCCAAAGGACACTGGGGTGGGGACTGGAAGGCGGCGGAGGCAGGTCCTGGGACAGGCATGAGATCAGGGCTTTCTTTCCTAGGCTGAGGAAGAAGATAGTCAGGAGGCCAAACACCAGGGGCGTCAATACGCTATAGGCCACTGGCTGATTTCTCCCTAAGGCAGAGACATCTAGCAGGGGTCCTCAGGATTCCCTGAACCCACTCAGCTCCTGCACCACCAGGGGCTGCCACCAGCAGATGGGGCACTCTGCTTACACCCCTACAGAGTGGCCATACACCCTGGTTCACAGGTCAGGACTTTAGACTACATGAAAACGGAAGCCCGGATTAACAGGAGAGCAGAGGGAGTGGGAGGAAGGCAGGAAGGGAAAACCCTAGGCAACCCGATCTTGGGGAGCAGAAAAGGGGATGGGGGAGGGCTCTCTGTGTCCCCAGTTCTCCCAGCCCAATTTCCTCAGACTGGGCTGGCAAAGTGTTACCAACCGACGATGCAACTTCTGAGATTGCTGCTGTTATCCTGAGGTCCCACGGAGCCCCCCAACCCAGAGTCGCCCCCAGTGATTTAAGCCGGAGCCAGAAACTGCCACCAGGTGGCACCAAACTGCAAAGACAGTAGCTCCTTCCTCTTCGGCTCAAAATCCTGTACAGATAGCTTCACGTCCACAACTGGAGCCCCAGCTGATTTATCTGTATGTTGCCTGTTCCCACCAAGACCCTGGCACAGAGTGAGGGCTCAGAATATGCGAATGTCTTCTGGTTTCAGGATGGACAGGTGGATGGAGGGAGCTGATTCCCACTGCAGGAGCTGGACGCATCTTCTCCTTCAAGTGGGCACTGCAGATGAAGCTGGGGGTGCACCCCGGGCCTCACACGTAGCTCCAGCTCAAGAACAGGACTTCCCAGCTGCCTCTGCCTCTGGCTCCGTCTGGGTCCACAGCCTGCAGAGAGGGTCTTTATTATACAAATTGGTGGTCTACCTCCATGCCAGGGGGTGAAGAGCAAGAGGACGCTGGGGGTGTCCTAATGGGGCATCTCACGTGGGACGATCAGAGAAGCCCCTCCTGTACCCAGTCCCCACACCAGCCTGGCCAGCTGTCTTACCACCCTCTTCCTGGCTCTCCTCTCTGTCTGGGAAGGCTTTGTCAACTACAAATTGGCATTTTCTACTGACACGTGCCATCTACCTCTACAAGGATTAAATCATGCACCGCTGCAGCTGCTGACTTTCAACACCCCCTGAAAGGAGCTCAGGTGGAGAGCAGAAATGAGGCACTCTGTACTCTGGGAAAAACTGGCAGAACAGGTCTTCAGATAGTTAGATATTTTCAGGAGCCACTTTTATGAGCCCAATTCTTGTATCTCCTCATATCTAGAAAAGCACTAAAATCCTTCATGGTGACAACTGTTCCTCCTGACTAGCAGTAACCTGCATGAGACTAGCAGAAAATTTCATAAAAAATATATGCTTCATGACCCAGGAGGGCCAGACTATGCTGCCCTCTAGGTGGAGGAATTGACCCCGGGGTTGAGCACATGATCCAAATAAGACAGCCTTTTTCATTCTGAGATAGGAGACAACAAAGTGTCCAGAAGCCTGGAGTACACAGGCGCCGTCTGTGCTGCCTCATGAGAAGAACGTCCCTTAAAGTGAAGTCTTCATAGCAGACAGTAAAGTCCCAAGATGGAGACGGTCAAAGCCCCTATGGAAGTTGGTATCTGTCAATGCAATTGTACCTGAAGCAGCTGCCTCTGGGGTTTCCCAGTGATCGAGGCCAATAAATTCCCTTGCTGCTTAAGCCAGTTTGATGTAGATTTCTGTTACTGGAAATCAGGCATCTTCTAATATATGATGTTACTCAGATCCAGCTGAAGTAACCTCATCCTCTGAGATTTAAATAAAATGTATTTGTATCCCCTTCCCTTTAAAAAAAAAAAAGAAAAAAAATATGTACTTGATTACATGTATTCACTCTTCACCAAAATCACATATATGCTGACCTTCCCCCCCTGCCTCTTTGGAGCAGTTTCTAAGAGCTATCTGGGATGCTGTCTCTGGGCTACAGTCCTCATTTTGCCTCAAATAAAACTTAACTGGCAACTCTCACGCTGCGCATTTTTTTTTAAGTTGACACCTTCAAGCCTCTGGCACTCACATCATCTATTCCCACCTCTAAGTCATCTCTTCAAGAGAAGACTCCCAGGGCTACCACAGCCCCACTCTCCCCACACCCCCCAACTCTCTGCTTTAATTTCCTTTTTAGCTGTCAAAACCTTCTCGTGTGTTTTATTGGTCCACCTCCCTGCTACCGTGCAAGCTCAGTGGAGCAACCCAGTGTCTAGAACAGCACCTGGAGCACAGCATTCTGCTGACCCAACAAACTCCAGCTCCTCCCCTAGCTGGACCAGTTTCTGGCAGCCCCTGGCCCTTCCCCCACCCCAGCTAGGACTCCCACCACCAGTGAGAGTTCATTACCCCTGAGAAGTGCATCTTTGCACGACAAAGGCAACTTCCCCTTAATTACTCTGCTGATTGTAAGTCTTGAAGTCCTAGATCTGCACCGCCACAATTGCAAACCTCATTCCCTTATGAAGTCCAAGATAAACAAATCTAATATATTTTGTTTTAATTATCGTTGTTTAATGAGCCATAACGAAACTATGGTGAGGGTGCACGAAAGGAGATCATTTAGGGGAGGCACCAGTGCAGAGCTGCTGGTGAGTGAGAGTCTTACCTGCTCTCATCTGCTGTCATCCGGCTGCCTCTCTGTGCCCAGAAACCCGTCACTCACTCATCCCTCTCTGCTTCTGGCTACTCTACTCTTCATGGCCGTGCGCGGGCTTCTCATTGTGGTGGCTTCTCTTGTTGCAGAGCACGGGCTCTAGGCACGTGGGCTCAGTAGTTGTGGCTCGCGGGCTCTAGAGCGTAGGCTCAGTAGTTATGGTACACGGGCTTAGTTGCTCTGCGACATGTGGGATCTTCCCAGACTAGGGCTCGAACCCATGTTCCCTGCATTGGCAGGTGGATTCTTAACCACTGTGCCACCAGGGAAGCCCAGCAGGCAACTTTTAAAATCATTTCTGACAGTCTAAGCCACACACAAAAAAGGCATCTTGCTTTATCTTTCTTTTTTTCATTTTTATGGGGTTAAACAGTTTACTGTACATATATTGCTTCTACTGTACTGTATTTCTTTGGGGTTTGGGGGGTGGGGGCTTGTTTATTTTCCTGTTGCAGGGTTCATGATTCCTACTGGAGGATCAATGATTTGTAAGATCTTTAAATGCAAAAAGATTTCACTCTTCTGTTTGTCATCTGTGTTGCAAATGTTTTTCTTAGTTTATTGTGTGGCCGTGGCTGTGTGTTTACCCAGGACAATCCCACCCCCTCTGGGCTTTCGCCTCGATGAGCCAGGGTTGTCCCCCCACTGCCCTCGTGATGAGTTAGGCAGAGGCAGAGCCCTCATTCCTCAGTCGGGCGCTGGTTGTCTAGTTACCCAGAAAGGGAAACCCCTCCTCTCCAGCCCCCAGGAGGCCCCCAATCTTGCCTACATCAGCCCCATCACTTCCCCTCCATCCTGCACGCCCACAACCCTGTTTTTCCAGACACTTCCTCTATTCTAGTCTTACATTTAGGATCCTGGATCCATTGAATCTTTGTTTCTGCTTAGGAGGGGACTAGAGAAGGAAAAGACAGCCCTGAAGGCTCCCTGCACGACAGCTTGTCTTCCTTGTCGTGTTCACGGAAAGCTTTCTAAACTAGGGGCCAGCCTAGGAGCAGGAAGAGTGAGCGCTGCTTTCAGCATCTGCCGTCCCTCAAGGAAGTGTTTGATGGAGGAATCTGGGGAGGCAGTGTCAGCCGCAGAGAAGGTGGGGGGACCTTGGAAACAGCCAAGGCCTCAGGCAACACTCAGCTCTGCAGAGCCACAACCAGTCACTCACAAGCTGCCCCTGACCTTCCAGAGAGCCAGGGCGCTGGGAACAAGGCACAGTTGCCCCCTCGCACAGGATTTCCCGGCTCAGCCTGACCCTGGTCCTTGGCACACAAAAACCTGGAGGGGAACAGGGGCCCGAGGGGGCTTGTCTGGTCCCCCACTACAGCCAGAGGATTATTTGTAGAAAATGAGTATTGGGGTTGCTTTCATCTATTCAGTCAACAAGCTGTTGCCAGGCTAGAGGGGCCCAGACATGCCCAGAGGCGTCCTGCTGTCAGGGCACCTCCACAGTAAAGCAGCAGAAGGCTCTGCAGATCTAAAGAATCTGTTCCCATTTTGCTCTGCAGACAGCGTGTTCCCATAGACTCATGCCTATGCAGTTGGGTTTTTCCTGCAAGATGATAAGCTTCTGTCTGCGATGGGGATACTGATGGTTGGGAGCTGGGGGACCCACGGGCCAGGGTCTCTGATTGCCAAGCCACTCTGCAGACCCCAGCCCCACAGAAGGTATGAGAGGAGGGTAGAACCCCAGAGCCGTGGAGGGACTGAGCTGGGGCAGGACGCGGCACTGTCAGTCCACGCCAACCCCATCACGATGGACTGATGGAACAAACAGCCAGGACTGGAACCCGGGTCCGTGGGCTCAGGAGTCATGCCATGAGTGGAGCCTGAAGCTTCATGCCGGCTGGGCAGGCAGGACCCTGCGGGGAAACGTGATTAGGAGAGAGGGGAGCGGCCGAGCCCAGGGAGGGCTGGGGAAGGGCTCTGAACGCAGTTTCTACTCCATCTGGGCCAGTGGCCAGCACACCCATGCTTTGGTCCTGCTCATTTGGGACTTTGACTATATTCTCAGTGTGCAAAGGGCTGGGACCTAACTGCTTTCATCTCTGATGCCTCCCGTGCCTGTCAGAGGGGCCCGTGACACCCAGCACACTGTCAACCAAGCCCTCACCCACTCAGGCTGAGCGTGAAGCTGTCCTCACCATTGGGCAGGGCCGGCTAGTCCCCCAGGGGGCTCCTTGCCTCTGCTGTTGGTGTAGATGACAAGCAAGGAGTTCCCGTTCTCTTTCCTGTCCACTTTTGGTCGATCTTGCCATAGCTGTCCTTCTGCAGCGTACCCACGTTCTTTGTGGTCAGAACCAGAAAGCTCCTGGTCAAGGCCTTCTCCTGGATGCAGACAGACACCCAGAGACAGCAGGGTCCCAACAGGTAGGAATCAAACAGGATGGCCCTGCGACCGCACCACCCGGGTGCAAACTCTGGGTCTTATTAGCTGAATGGTGTTTTTCCCCCAATGGTTAGCATTTAATGGGAACTTTCTACGTGCCAGGCACTTGATATTTTGCATTATCTGAAACCAGTCTTCACAGTAGCTTCAAGAAGTAGGCGCTATATTTATCCCCGTTTTACATATAAAGAATCTGAGACTTAGAAATAAGATGTGTTGAGATAAGTTAATTTCTTCAATATGCACCAGTTCTCCTTAAGACAAACCAGATGGGCAAGCTATGGTTTTCCGCCTAAGCAGACCCAAGCCAGTGCATGTTTTTAATGGAAAGACAATCCCAATAAACATTTTATCTTTGAATATTAGCAATGGAAGAGACCTTAAATTTCATTCAGTGCCACAACCCACACCCCAGATTAAGAAAGTAGAGATCAGCATCCTGGTTACCATCACAGACTTGAGTTACTGCAGCACCAAAGAGCCCTGCCCCACCAAATGGCCTTTTGTGCCTCAGTTTGCCCATCTGTACAATGGCTACAAGAATGGTATAAATCTCATAGGCTTGCTGAGAACATTAAGTTCCTTTGACTTGATATGAATGAGCTATTTTTCTTAGCCCAAGCCAACTTCCCCATGAGCTGGGCATTCCCAGCATTCAGTGTTTTGGGGGGACGCCAAAGTGCCCCTTGGTGTTCAAAACCAAGTCCAGTACAATGTGGTCTGGGGTTTTCCTGACTTCATTCATCCTTTTCCCACCTTCGCAATGTGATACAACAAATTCAGTGCATAATATTGACTTCATATTTTTCTATAAATCATATCACTTTGGTTACCCAAAATTTATTTTAAATAAACACTTTAAAGCACTATTATAAACCCAGTATCTTTGTGTTCCTGAGGATAGACTGAAAATAAATATGGAATACAAATGATACTCCAACAGCAATGAGCATATAACGTGTTTGGTTTTTCAGTACCATTCCCACTAAAACAGGAGTCGGGCTTGCAAATGCTATGTAAGTTTGAAATTGTTTCAGAATAAAAAGAAAGAGAGAGAGGTGGGGGGGAACACGACTCAGAGGAATGGCTGATTCCAACTCAAGAGGAGAAAAGTACACCCTGAGCCTGAACTATCTTGCTGTGCCAGGAGGGAAGGAAGTAGCCAAAAATTATGGGAACACGTCAAAAAGCTATAAGAGCTCACTCACTTAACGCAGCTCCGGGTCAAGACTGGGAATGTCTGAGCGTCAAACTAAATGATGATACTAATGGATTATAATCTACTGAACAAAATAAATTCCATAAGTCCATTCTTCTCTAAATAAATAAGCAGGGACAGCTCTTCCTTCCAATGAGTGCCAATAATAAATATAGAAGGAATGATGAAGTTCGAAGGTCCTCTGGCAACCATCATAGTCATCACGGATCCAGGCAAATCTCATCAATGAAGGTTAAAAACAGTGGGCAAGGATTTGATGAGGAACAAGATAGCCATATAATCTCAAAAGCAGCTCCCCACAAAATACTTAACGAGCTTACAGAGGGGGGTAAAGAGTAACATAGACGGAAGGAGCCCGGGGGGAACCCATCTTCCCCAGGTGGTCAAGGTCAGCATGACCAATATGGGGTCAGAAGCTCATCAAGCCTGCCAAGGCCATGCCCTGAGGGGACAAGACACCACCTCTGCTAAAGATGCTTCACCAAACCCTCATCGTAAGCAAACACCCCACAGACCCAAACTGAGAGACATTCTGCAATGTCCAAATTGTGAGGGTCATGAAAGCCAAAGAAAGGTGGGACTACTCCACTTAAAGGAGACTAAAAGAATGAATGACCAAAGGCAGTGTGTGGTCTTGGACAGGCGGGTGGCAGGAGCTGCAGAGGACAGAGTGGGGCAGCTGATAAAATCCGAATATGGCCTTCATATCAGATCATAGTATTGCATCAAAGTTAAATTTCTTGCCTTTGATAACTGTACTGTGGGTATCTAAGAGATTGTCCTTGTTCTTAGGAAAAGCACACTGAAATATTTAGGGGTAAAGGGGCATGTATACAACTTACATTCAAATGTTCAGGAAAAAGTGTGTGTGTGTGTGTGTGTGTGCGTGTGCACAAGCAAATGGGGCAAAAATGTAAACAGTTGGTGAATCGAGGTCAAGGGAGTTCTCTGACATTCTCATAACTTTTCTGTAATGTTGAAATTATTTCAAAACAGCAAGATTTTTAAATTAAGGGTATTTATCCCTGTGCTGACCCAGATCCTCTGCCTTGGGCATCATCAAAAGAGTGAAAAGAGAATGTGGCTGACTGCCGCCCTGCAGCCCAGCACCTGCGTGTGGTGTCCAGGGACACCAGAGCCTAACCTGGACACCTGGGAACTGGAGTCAGAGCAGCCTGGGTGGTGTTGGAGGAGGTCCATCTGAGACAATGCACATGAAGTGGCAGCAGTGCCTGGCACATAGCACATTCCACGCTGCTTCCCTGGGCACCCAGCCCCTCCAGCCCAGAGGGCTGAGGCCCCCTCCACCACTTACATCCAGGTGACACCAGATAGCAGCCAGCCAGGGGAGGTCAGGGGCAGGTCCATGACTGAAAGGAGGAGACCTCTCTCCAACTATGGGGGGATCCCAGGACCTGAGGGATTTCCACCAGGGACACAGCAACCCTGCCATGAGCTGAGCCCACATTCGCAAAAGCTCCACATAGCACCAGTATGAAATTAGACCCAGATGCCTAGAAACGCCACGCCAGCCAGGGAGCTGGCCTCTTCCTTTCCAGGGAATGCAAAGGTCTCTGACCTGGGAATCCTTCCAGGAAACTGATCCAGAATGAGAAGGGAGAGAAAACTGTCATGCATGGAAATGTCCACCAGTATTATTTATAACAGGAGAAAATGGGAAACTGATGTTAAATAATGATATATTAAGTTGATAAAAATGGTATAAACCTCATAGGCTTATTTATTTAATAAATGAAATAAATTATGATATATCTGCATATGACAATATTATGTGACCAAAATAATTCTTTTTTTTTCCAAAAGAATTCTTAACATGGGAAAGTGATTAAATGAAGACACCAAATGAAAAAATATATGTAATATAATCTGTTATTAAAGGTATTCAGGGGCTTCCCTGGTGGCGCAGTGGTTGAGAGTCCGCCTGCCGATGCAGGGGACACGGGTTCGTGCCCCGGTCCGGGAAGATCCCACATGCCGTGGAGCGGCTGGGCCCGTGAGCCATGGCCGCTGAGCCTGCGCGTCCGGAGCCTGTGCTCCGCAACGGGAGAGGTCACAACAGTGACAGGCCCACATACCAGGGATCGAACCCTTGGAAGCACGGAGTCCTAACCACTGGACCACAGGGAAGTCCCTACGTTCTATTTTTTTTTTTTTTTGCGGTACGCGGGCCTCTCACTGCTGTGGCCTCTCCCGTTGCGGAGCACAGGCTCCGGACGCGCAGGCTCAGCGGCCATGGCTCACGGGCCCAGCCGCTCCGCGGCATGTGGGATCCTCCCAGACCGGGGCACGACCCCGTGTCCCCTGCATCGGCAGGCGGACTCTCAACCACTGCGCCACCAGGGAAGCCCCCCTACCTTCTTTATTTACCCTTAGAGAACAGATTAATGGTGCATACTGTTGACACATAATAAACATGACCAAATGATTGAGAGAGGGGGAGGAGGAGGAAGGGGGAATAAGGGAAGGAAGGTGCATTGGGGGACTTGATAAATTCACCCCAGAAACACACAGCACCTGCCCTCAATGCACACTGTGCCACCTTGATGCCCCCTGCTGAGGATGCCCACCCTGTCTCCTTCAGAAGAAGGCCCATGTGGCCTGAGGAGCTGCCCTCCATGGCATCCCTCTCCCCATGCTCTCCCCAATTAACTTGAGAGCCAGAGCATTACCTGAGCCAGGCTTTAGACCAGACACCTAGGTCCTGCTGCCTCTGCTCCCACTGGCTGTGGGCAAACTGAGAGCTCAGGGGAAATGCATCTAGACGGGCCTAAGCTGGTTATCCCTTCCCAGACACTCTCCTTGTGGGCCATCTGCTCCCCTGGCAGGCCCAGCTTGCCTGGGGTCATGGTGGGCCTTGTCATGGGCAGGAGTCCCGTGTGGATGACGGAGTTTAGAGCGTGGCACTCAGAACTTCTGGGGTTTGCCTTCTGAGTAGATGTTGAAGAAAAAGTGGACTGGACTACAGGTGTTGCAGATTGGGAAGGGGGGGTGGGGCAGGAGTCACTGCCCTTTGTTCTCTCCCTTGCGTGGGGTTGGGTAATGAGAAGGATAAGGCAGAGGGTGGCTGGGTCAGTGGAAGAGAAGTGATAGGTCTCGGGGGGTGTTCAGTCCCCCAAAACCAGGGAGCCTGGCCGCACTCCTCACTCCCCTTCCCCTTTAGTATTTCTTATTAGGTACCAACAAATTTTGTTTTTGTTTATCTGGGCAAGTTTTTATTTCGCCTTCATTTTTTAATAACTTCGCTGGTAAAATGATTCTAGGTTGATAGTTTCTTTCTTTGAGGACTTTGTTATCCCTGTCTTCTGGCCTCTGTTGTTTGCTGAGAAGTTAACTGTTAATCATATTGAAGTTCCCTTGTAAATGATGCATCATTTTTCATCCGCCACTTTCAAGATTTTGTCTTTGATTTCAGCAATTTCACTGATGTGCCAGTGAGAGCCTTCGCATTTAGTTCACTGAGCTTCATGGAGTTTTTAAAAAATAAATTTGGGATATTTTCAGGCATCATTTCTTAAAATATTTTTTCTCCTCTTTTCTCTCTCTCCTTCCAGTACTCCCATTATGCGTATATTGGTGCACTTAATGGTGTAGCACGTTTCCCTTTGGCTTTGTACTTTTTTCTTCATTCTTTTTTCTCTGTTCTTTGGAGAGTATAATCTCTATCCATCTATCTGCAAATTGCCTGAATCTTTCTTCAGCCAGTTCAAGTCTAGTGAATTTTTCACTTGTTATTATGCTTATTATATGTTTATATATATGTTTATATATTATATGTTATATGCTTATTATATGTTATTATACTCCATGAATTTAGCCCCTGCAACTTGGAGCTGGAGGGGATGAGAAATGCTGCCAGCATGCCCTCCCAGTGAGATACTGTATCCCTGGATTGGGAATTGCAGGAAGGAGCCACATTTTCTTGGCTGAACCTTCCTGGATCACAGACTCTGTCACCACACTGAGATGAGGAGGAAGCAGGGAAGGAATAGGTCGTGGCTCAAGAGTCACAGACTTTTGCTGTTCTTACCAAGGTTTAGTAGATTTTCTTGACTGTCTCTTCATTTACAATATACCCTTAGGATTATTTCCAGATATATTCAATTTTCTGGGGGAGGGAGGGGGTGTGTGTCTTCTGGAATTTTGTCCAGTTATAGTCATTTTCTGGATTGCACTACTGCAGGGTCCTTCACACTGCCATTCTGTCAGTAGAAGTCTAAAAGATGTTTTAATTTTGGAAAATTACTGTGTACTTTACAACACCGAGAGAGACTTAAAGGAGAAAACCTACACAATTAAATCAATAGTGCAGAAAAAGCATTTAATAAAATTCAGCACTGGATTCAGGATTGGAAAGAGCATTTCATTTTTTTAAAATTTATTTACTTTATTTTTGGCTGCATTGGGTCTTCGTTGCTGTGCGTGGGCTTTCTCTAGTTGCAGCGAGCAGGGGCTACTCCTTGTTGCAGTGCGTGGGCTTCTCATTGCGGTGGCTTCTCTTGTTGAGGAGCACGGGTTCTAGGCTCATGGGCTTCAGTAGTTGCGGCACGTGGGCTCAGCAGTCAAGGCTCGCGGACTCTAGAGCGCACGCTCAGTAGTTGTGGCGCATGGGCTTATTTGCTCCACGGCATGTGGGATCTTTCCGGACCAGGGCTTGAACCTGTGCCCCCTACACTGGCAGGCAGATTCTTAACCACTGTGCCACCAGGGAAGCCCAGAAAGAGCATTTCCTTAACCTGACAGAGATCATCTGCCAGAAAGCTACAGCAACTGCGTATTTAACGGTAAAACTTTAGAAGTCAGGAATAAGGCAAGGATGTCAACGTTGTCAATTATATTCGTTATCATATTGGAAATACATGGTGGAAGTATTGAAACAGAAGAAATACAATTGGCATTATTTGCAGCTGACATGATTGTAACACACAGGACAATTTACAGACTTACTGGAATTAATAAGAGTTCAAGCAAGGTTGCTAAATACAAGACCAATACGTAAAATCCAACAATACTCTTATAAACTAGAAAATGTGATTTTAAAAATGTTACTTACTATAGCAACAAAAACTGTAGGGTAATTAGGAGATAATGTAAGATGTGCATGACCTTATAAAAGTGAAAGACATAATGGAATCATGCCTTTATAATATGTATTATAAACAGAGTGGTATGCCCTATTCATAGATGAGAAACTCAGTAAACAATCCTCCCTAAGTAATCTGTACAGTCATTACAATTTCAAAAACAACGACAAAATCCAAATGTGACAAGCTGATCCCAAACAAAGGTTCAGGAACTAAGAAATTTTTTGGAAGATGAGGGGAATCATTCTACCATATATGACTGCCAATTATAAAGCTACAATTATTAAAACAGTGGGTTATTGGCAAAGTTAAGGAAGTGGACCAATTTAACAGAGTACAGAGCCCAGAAACATTCCCATAATTACATGGAAATTAGATATAGTGATAGAGGAAGGCTTACAAGTCAGGAGGGAAAGGATGAACTATTTTTTTTAAAGGTGCTAGAAAAAGCAACTATCCACATGGTGTTTACAAGAGAATTCATGAGAATGTAATCAAGACTTTAGGTTAGGAAAGGGGTTCTTAAATAAGGAAACAAAATGAAACATGAAAAGACTGAATTTGACTATATTTAAATTAAAAACTGTATGATAAACATCATAAAAAAGTTCTGTGTTCTAATCCTCCATATTTTCATGCAAAAGTAAAAAGATCCCTCACAAAACTAAAAATCTATAAAATAGCTGAATAAACCTAATATGAAATGTGCAAGACCTTCATGAAGAAAGTTATTAAAATTTTATCCAAGAATATAACATACTCTAATAAAATGAGGCCTACCATGATGCTAATGGGAAAAACTACATTAATTACAAGAAGTCTATTATCCTCAAATTAATGTATAAACTAATACAATCCCAATCAAAAGAGCAACACAATTTTAGTGGAACTTAATAAACCGATTCTAAGATTCACCTGAAACAAAATGCACAAGAATAAGACAATGAAGAGGGGGGAAAAAGGAAGGGAAACATGCCTATAGATAGCAAAACACTGTACAAAGTTGGACAGGGAAGTGTGTGTTCAGTAGAATAGAATCTAGATCCACTGTCCAGAAACAGACAATTTAGCATATGATAAACTAGGCATTTCAAATGGATGGAGAAAAGATTGGACTATTCAATAATAGTAGGAACAACTGCCTTTTCATTTTTGTTTGGGAAAGAGGGTCACCCCTAAGAGAAAATGATCTATAGTGAAACTAGGCCAACATAACATGAACAAGCAACTTGTAATGGAGGATCTACAAATGGCCAAAAAACATGGAAATGTTTAGTTTTATAAGTAATCAGGGAAATTCAAGCTAAAACAAGGTATTTTCAACCACAATATTGTTTAGGAAAACAAACTTCCGAGATTGATACGGCCTACTGTTGGCAAGGGTGTGGAGAAATGGTCCTTTTATGGAGTATGAATTGAAGGAAGTACTTTCACTACAACCATTAAAATAAAAAATCCACCTAATTTCAACTCCAGCAATTACATGAAGGTTGAGCTATACTTAGAGGAACGAAAGGATGTGTTGTATATAACGTTAAATGAAAAGTTAATAGTTGCAAAATAATAAAGATGATAATCCCATTTTTGTAAATCACATATAAAACAAAACCAGCTGCTGTAACAAAAAGACTCCAAAAGACAGTGGTTTAAACAAGTCAGGAATTTATTTTGCTCTTAAGTTAACGGGTGAAAGGGAAGCAGTTCAAGACTGGCAGGCCAACGTCTCCATCCTCAGCACACGACCTCTCCCCACCACATGTCACTGCTAAAGCTCCCACAGGCACCTCGGCCAGCACAAAGGGGAATGCCGAATGGAGCGGACACCCAATTCCTCATTTAAGGGCCCAGTCTGGATGTTCTCTTTGTAGCCCATTGCCTGGTCACGTGGCCACAATTAACCATAAGGGAGGCTGGCAAGTAGCGTCGTGAGCTGAGCAGCCACGTGTCCAGGTAAAAAGCAGGAATCTTATCAGTAAAGGAGAAGGGGAAAGCAGACATTACAGCAGCAGTCTCTGCTGCACGCATCTGTAAAGGCATGGAAAACAGCCTGGAAGAATACACACCAAACACAGTACTTATCTCTGGAACACGAACAAGAGGGGGTGGGGAGGCAGAGTACTGCCTGAAAGTTTTTAAAGAGTGATCGTATATTCATGTATTAACTAAGGAATTTTTAAAATTTCACAAAATTTTAAAATCCTTTATTGTAGCTTAATACCAATATAACATTTTAAATACATTATCTATATTGTACAAAGCTTTTAAAGTTCCAAAAGTTAGATATTATCTAAATGAAAAAGTTACTCTATGTTGTTAAAACCATGACTTAGAGCATCGTCCTCTAAGTCTCTCCACCCAGAGGCACAATGACCATGTTTACAGATATCCATACTGAGACACAGGCAAGGCAGTGACTACCCAAGGTCTCAGCTGGTGGCAGAGCTGAGACAAGGCTTGGAGTGAAGGCCACCTTGCTGTGACTGTATCATAACTTTTGCTGGCATTTTCTACTTGATGAGAAGGCTACAACTTCCCTAGCTTGGTAGAGTTTAGGTTTCACACAACAGAGCCAGGATGCCAAAGCACTTCACACTCGTGAACTGCTTTGGTACTTTAATCCGAGAACAAAAGGGATGCAATTTTCTTAATTGAAATGATGATTACATTTCAATTAATGACTTGATTACAAAAATAAAAATTAAAAAAGAACCTCCCAGAAACAAAAGTCATTAATTTTGACTCCCTTCTGAGCCAAGTAGTCAAGTTTAGGATGTACTGACCTGTTTAAAAGTCTCTATTATTTCTAGATAATGATGGCAGAATGAAGAAAATAATAGAATCTTCTTCCTCTAATACCGAACCACTTTAAAAACAGAATAAAATAAAAAAGCCAGAATCCAAAAAAAGAAGCAGAAAATTCTGGTGGGAATTATGACTCTGACAATGTCATCTCCTAATCTAAGGGGAAGGATTCATGGCCCAAGCTATTTAACAAAATCTCAGAACAGAAAAGTAAAACCCAAGTCCTCCAACCAAAAGCTGCATGCTGCCCAGCAGAGGCTCTCCCCGACCTCCAAACCCACACCCCTTCTCTCTGGGTGGCAGGCAAGAGCATACAGATCTGGACTCAGCTGCCTGATTTTAGCATGAGCTAGATGTAAAGAAACAGCATGGGAAGAAGGAGAGCACAATACAGAAAAATCAGAAAGAGTGAAAACAGCAGGCCAGAGGAAACAACTCTAAGAAACAAACTGCACCGTGACAGCTCTAGAAGACATTTAAGGAAGCCAATGAACTTCAGAAAACAGGACTTCAGAGCTGTGATGATAAAACAATGACAAGGAAAGAAAAACAACGCTAAGAAAACAAACTAAGGATCAAAACAACATCATCACAAAACTCTAAACACATGAACAACAGCCAGAAACAGATGCAGCTGAAAACCAAACCTCTAAAACAGGAGAGTCACAGCAAACGGAAAGGGAAAAGGGAAATGAAGATGACTGGACAGAAGGAGAACAATGATGTCTGATATAAAGTTACCAGCATCCTTAGAAAGACAGACAATGAATAAGGTAAAAAAGGTTCAAAGTTCCTGCCCAGGATGTAAGCAGAGAGAGGGCTGGAATGGTGCTATGTGGTGATGATGGTATATCCGGGTGTGGTCTGGAGCAACGTCCGTGTGCGTGTGTGTGTGCGTTGGTGGTTTTATTTGTATCTACTTTTGGTTCTGCTTGAGTTTTTTTTTTTAAGATAACATATATTTTCCTAAAACCACTATTCACTATGCGGGGGGGAAAGGTGCCCTTTGCTTAAAATAAAGCCACTGTAAACTGAGAAAACTACAAGTTTCTGAAAATACATGTCTCATCATTTACTATCAAGCTATTCCATGCTTTACTAATAAAAATACCTGTCAATTTAACAGTACCTTAACAGAAGATCGTTTAAAGGCAACTAATAGGACTCAAAAGGTAACAAGTCTGATCTCTTTTTTGGGTGGCAAATGATCGATTTAAACATTTAAAAGCTAGGTACCAAAAACAATTCTGTTATCAGATACTGACGAACTGATTTACCGAACAGGTCTAACTGAATATAAGACATGATTTTAGCACCAATAAAAAGAATTCTTGAGAGTTCTGGTCTATAAACTTCTAAATGAGTAGTACGTATTCCCTGACAGCATCTTCTGGGTAAAAGAACAAATGTGTTCCAAGGATTAACAGGTCCCTGATTTCATAATTAATTTTGGAAAAAAAAAAAAAAAAGAAATCCAGGTATTTGGAAAAAAAAAGAAATCCAGGTATTTTTTACGTTTCAGAGAAGAACTTCTTCCTCCTTAGAGTTTTAATTATGAGGTAGCTATCATTCAAAGTAAACATCAAATGCAGTCAACTTCCATTAACCAAACATGATTATTAATCATAAGATTAATAATCAGAAATTTCCACTAGAAAAAGTCAATTTAAAGTTCAGAAGGTAACATTGATTAGCAGTATTCTGGCTTGAGTTTCCAAATTCCTTCACCACCTGAAGTTCTATGAAAAGTGCACAGATTTCTCAATAGTTCTCGAAAGACACAAGACTGTGATGCTGATAACTTGGATTCAAACTCCTGCAGTATCTCCCGAGTGCTGGCCTGGCCATCAACTTGGGCCTGAAAGGCAATGAAGTTTCTCATTTCTACCAGAAGGTCATCGTGTTCCATGCTGGAAGGCGGAGGAGCAGAAGCCTCTGGAAGGCACCCACTTTCACTTTCTAAGCGCTCTGGCAAAATTAGGTGGTTTCTAGCTCTCATCTTAGCCAACAGTGAGGACGAAGTGAGGGCCCCGGATGAAGGCTCTGCATCTTCAACTTTTCCTCTAAAATGCTCCGAAACATTGTCTTTTCCATCCTTTTTCATAGTGCTGTCCTGGAGAAAGAAGACCAGTGCATCGATATATTTAATCTCCAGTTTACGCTCCCACTACTTATTTCTCCAAAGGCTCTGAGGGGCCATAAGATAACACACATGCCCAGGGCACTGAGGTTGATGGAGAATGGATGATACACCGTCTAATGCAAAGGGAAAGGAGGAGAGTCAAGTGTCTAATGCACCCACTCTTAGAAAACATTTCCTAAAAAACCTAAAACTACACTATCTGCTTCGTCACCATCCTGAGGGACGGGAGTGGAGGGAGCGCAGAGAGGGTGGGGCCAGGCTTCCGAAGAAGGCTTCTAGGGAAACCTGTCTCCAGCAGGTACGAGCTCTGTGGGCATTTACTGTTCTTCCTCCCAAATTTTCCCTGATCTGAGCACCGTGGGATAAGGAACAATATCAGAGCTGTACTTCCTTCACTTTTAAATCTTTTTACTACTTTACACCTCATGTGAGTTTCCTTAGAACAGCTACATAAATCTAGTTTTTCTTCACATTCCTACTGCTAAAAGAACATAACACAGGAAGTCAAAAAAAAAAGGTTCTCTATTCCTAAATGTGTTCATATTAACCTAAAACAGGAATCTGAACCTGGGAGTTTTCAAATTTTATAAGTAACATGACCCTTAAGCAGAAAAAAACAAAGTATTAAATGATAAGAGCATGGCCTACTATTTACTCTCAGTGAAGCACTCAAGGCCTTCGGGGTTGTAGAACAGGCAGAGAAGGGCACAGTGCTCTGGCAGCTAGGAAATTACAAACAACATTCAATAAAGGCCCTCTAGACCTTTAGTCTAGAGGGCAGTGGTCCTTGGAGCTAGTACTTCACCTCCGGATGGGGCAGGCGGTATGAGCAGCAACTCACACATCACCCATCCTTATATGAACTTTGGGAAGACAAAACAGAGATTCTACTACGGATCTTGGGTTAAAGACTTTGTCTTTTCTAGGAAGTTCGCTGGCCCTTTTAAATTCACACAAAAGTACTTCATAAATGCATGAAAGTGCATACAATGTAAACATCAGATGTCATTATGCCAGTGACGCTCTTCACATGCAGAATCGAGTGAAGTTTTCATGGCAATTCAATTAAGTAGATCTCACAAATGAAAAGCTGATAGGCTATCAGATTACCTGGCATTTCTCCTTTGGAGACGTTGAAGAGGGATGCTGCACAGAGAAGCTGGAGTTCCTTTTCTGACCAAATCTTCTCCTAAATACGGAAGAGAGTCATAGTTGATAAAATGTAACTTTGTGACTTACAGATGAGAATGCCCTTCCAACAACTAAACTCCTCTTGGAGCAATTTTCTTCTGCACGGTTATTCTCTCACAGCCATGATGCTTCTGCTCCATCAGCCATGGTGCTTCTGCTCTATCCCCTGAGATTCCCGTACTTTACTCTCCTAGTAAAGTAGTAGAAATTATTACTGCATCTCAAGTAAAAACCACTCAATATGCTTGCTCAACTTACTACCCTTGAATTCTAGGTAGGGAAACTATTCTAAAAGAGCACACTGAATACCATAGTAATTACTGATTGCTGAAACCTAGCTAATCATCTTATTAAAGTTGAATCGTTATTCTATATCTCTTACTATTTTTTATGACATCATCTCTTAAGCAAAACAGATTTCTCCTTTCCCTGAAAAATCAGCTTTGGAAAGGAGGGAATGAAAGCAAAGAAGAAGGTAAGATGATAAAAGTCTTTCCCCAAGTCACATACATCTGGCTGACCCAATCCCTCCCTGAGAGATTTTCTATTGCTTCAGATAAACGGGAGGAGGTATCCCCGCCTGCCCTGATTTTATTTCCAGCCCAGCAGGTTTGGCCTCCTCACAAGTATGGCAGGGTGGCAACCTCTTACTTTCTTCCTGCTGGTGTACCAGCCACCCCCCTGTGGCCGGTCCAGGTGGGAACACCAGATGCTGCTCCCAGACACCGCTGCCGAGAGAGTCTCAGTGCTTTGAGGGCATCCTGGGCCACACGGTTGGCCTCTGCCTCCACCAGCACGTAGTCTGGACTGGCTCCGTCCATGATGGCATCATGCTTCATGATGCTGTGCACACCCACTGGCAAGAGCAAAGGAAACAGTGAACATGTTATTTCAGCTCGTACACAATCACACGTTTTCTTCTGTATAGGCTAGTGTGTTGTGGGTAGAGGAAACATCATGAACGTTTTTAGCTGCTATTCCCCCGTGATCACCAGGACCCAGGAACTTTTACAAATGCTGCTGCTCTTCACCTGCATCTCTACCCGATGAGGGAGGGATTATCAACTGTCACTGCTTTGTATAATCAAAGCATAATGCTTTAATAACCACACTTCAACATAAACTCTTCACTGTCACCTGGAAAACTTTAAAATCTTCTACTAATATATTCTCTATTGAAGGGGGAAAATATACAAATATAAAATAAAACTACAGAATTTCTAAAAAGTAATGATGATGGAAACACTACATATCAGAAGAATCCAATGCAGTCATCAGTGGAAAATGCATAGCCCTAAATATTTCTATCAATAAAAATGAAAGAACAAAAATAAATACACTCAATTCCAAGTCGAACAGTTTTATAAAAATTAAGACCAAAAAAACTCATCAAAACAACAACAAAAACAAAAGCAACAGGAAGAAAATACTGAAGATAAAAGCATAAATTAATGAGGTAGAGGACAACCATGGATCTAATTAATAAATCAAAAACCTGGTTTATTGGGGGAAAAAAATCACAAAATAGACAATCTACTAGCTTAACCTGACAAAGGAAACGGGGGAAAAAATATACAAAATTAGAAATGACAAGGGGGAAATTATCTTGAAACAGAAGCCGATTTTAAAAAAATTATTACAAGAGTATTTTCTATGCCTCCATGCAAATAAACTTGAAAATTAGACAAGACAGATAATTTTTCTTAGGAAAATAGACCAGGAACTATAGAAAAAAATAGAGCAAGTTACCAATGAACTACCTTACAAGAAAGCATCAGGCCCAAATGGTTTCCTTCTGAGATGCCATACGTTAAGCCTGCTTTCCTGAACAGAAACCCATTCAGCAATCTTTGGAAACTCAAGGCTGTCACCTTGGGAACACAATGACTGGTGAGACCTGAGTAAGACAGTCCCAGGGATGACTAATTTTTGCAGGCTGGCTGGTCCCTCCAGGGTCCTGAGCAATTGTTGAGTCTGCTTTCCTAATTTTTCTCCCTTGATATTAGCTACCAGCTTTCCTACTTCCAGAGTGCCTGCCTCTGGCCATGCCCCTGTGTCTCTCTCCCATGATCTGTCACTTTACTCTCCTGTGTTTGTTAAATCAGATAAATATAGCATGCAGAGAAATCATCTATGAATGTTCAGGTAGTACAAATCTATTTTAAGCATTGCACCCCCCTGTATGTGGTTAGAAGTCGAGTCCTATTGTTCTCCCAAGGTTCAAATTCTCCTATGAAAGAGAGGTGAAAATGATTTTCAAAAATGTCAATACATTTCAAATCTGAGTTTTAGAAGGAAAAATACTTCCAGTTGAGCACACACTCTGCACTGTCAGAAAAGGCTGCTTCCGCTAGAAGTGGCCCCCTCATTTCTATTCCTAGCACACCTGTGGCAAGGTCAGCAAAAGGAGTACCTGATTTTCTGAAAAGCTTTTCCAGGACGTAGTCGTCATGGCTGCGTTCCTTGGGCTCGCTCTCATTTTCATTGTCCTGCCTCCGGTACTGCTTCTTCTTCACCAGGTGCGGAATTCGAGTTCCCTCAAACTTGGCATCTCTGCGGTGCTTAGAGCTCTTAAGCTTTTGCTTCGGCCTCAGATGTTTCTCCAGGGTCTTTTCTTCTGCCACATGATGTTTCGTTTTCGACTTGTGCTTATAAAAATTATTTTCTGTTTGCTCATTCTCCCAAAGAGGTTCTGTTTGAACCCGGCAGCCTTCTCTTTTATCAGAAAGACCCTCCTTTTCATCGATGCTTTCCTCACCAGACATCCTGTACATTTTGCTGATTCTTGGAGAATCTGAACCTTCCCCGTTTCCATGAATCACTGAGGAATCCTGCAGTCTGGACACTGCATCTGTCTCTTCTCCAAGCCTCTCACTGTTAGTTAGACTACAAGATGTTTGAGGGGCATCTTTCAAAGGATCACCTAGATTAGATGTTACTGCATTCACTTCAGGTCCTATAGTTGTAGATTTCTCTTCAGATGACATGGCAACGTTTGCAGATGTGTTAGAACCAGGGAACTTTTTACCTACTGCAATGTTCTGGTCTGTTCCAAAAGCCGGTTGAAGTTTTCTTTTTAAATGGCGTTTGGGTGTCTGAACATCTGAACCAGTTCCTGTGAAAGGGAAAAACATGCTAGTGTTATACTGCATAATGCTTATGTATTTCGTTATTTTAAGTTAAATTCTTTTATGAAATACCTGCAAAAATAGCACTTGTTTCAGTGCTCTGGGATGTATCAGGACTAGTCAGAGTAAACAGCTCATAAAGATCATTGGATTTGAAAAATCGCCTTTGCTTTGGATCTTTTAGCACTCTATTTGTCAAAAACTGCTTGAAGATTTGTCTAAAAAGATAGAAATCAAGCTGGTATGAAACAATGTTTAGCTGTACCTCAGAATTCTAAACATACAGTAATTGTTTATTAATAAGATAGAAAAACAATCAGGTTCAAAGACATTTTTAAAAAACACACAATAAGACAT
Organism: Pseudorca crassidens; assembly: GCF_039906515.1. NCBI lineage: Eukaryota > Metazoa > Chordata > Mammalia > Artiodactyla > Delphinidae > Pseudorca > Pseudorca crassidens. Next base: position 46,215,195 of record NC_090311.1, on the reverse strand, counting down.
CTAAGCTTATTTTAATGAGAAAGAAAAAAAACAAGGTAAAAAAACCAAAACACATATCGCTCAGTTACAGCAACTATTGCTTTAAGATGGAAAGACTTTTTTTTTTTAATTAATTAATTAATTAATTTGCTGTGTTGGGTCTTTGTTGCTGTGCACAGGCTTTCTCTAGTTGCCGTAAGCGGGGGCTTCTCTTGCTGCAGAGCGTGGGCTCAGTAGTCGTGGCTCGCGGGCTTAGCTGCTCCGCCGCACGTGGGATCTTCCCAGACCAGGGCTCGAACCCATGTTCCCTGCGTTGGCAGGCAGATTCTTAACCACTGCACCACCAGGGAAGTCCCAAGACATCTTAAAGTACTATTTTTTAAAAATTCCCTGCTCCAAACCCTGGCAGCGTGCCTCTCCCTCCTGCACACCCGCAACCAGGAGAGCACCCTCCGGTCAAGGAGCACAGCCACGTGTACTGACCGGTGGTAAATCTTCTCTTCAATGGTGCCTGCGGTCAGAAGCCTGTACACCGTCACCTGTTTCTTCTGGCCTATCCGCCACGCTCGCTCCCGGGCCTACAGTAGAAGAGATGCAGCTCAACAAGGGCCCTTCTCAGCGATAAGCACTGATTAATAGCCGGTCGCTTCCTTCCACTCCCGAAATTAGAATTTTGGCTAATGAGGCTAAGTACAACCAAGGCCTATTAAGGAAGATAAACAGGCAGGTGACAAAACAGACCTAGCCAACTCCACCTGAAAAACAATGTGTGTCTGTCCCCTCCCACGTTCTCTTTTTACCCATGTCTAGTGTGCCTGCTATGGGAAAACTGTGAAGACCCTTACTCCGAGCTGAAGACAAGCTACAACCAAGATGTGAGCTATATGCTGAGGGTAACGTGGCACCGAAGGACGCTCCCGAGTGCAAGCCATCGGATAGTATGTCACCAACACGCTCCTTTAAACAAAATAAACGGACCTGCACGTCTGTGCTTGGGTTCCAGTCAGGGTCATAGATGATGACTCGGTTTGCCCCCGTCAGGTTGACTCCTAGGCCACCCACCCGAGTGGTCAGAAGAAACACAAATATGGATGTGTCCTAGAGGCAAGACACACAACACTCAGTATGCACATGGAAGACTAGTTACAGCTCCTCACCTCTGCCTTTACATATTCTCCACACGGAAGCCTGTTCCCAATACAAGCAATGGGTTATGCCCCAGAAACCTTTGGTCAGCCAAGATCCCATCTCCCAGCTTCTACTTTTAATATCAATTATATTAGCAATACTTAAACCCGGGTTTTCGAGAAGGAATACACATTCTCTGTTTAAACACAACACATCCTAATAATCCAGAAAGGCACTGAGTTAAAAGCACCCACTGCCCAATCCCAGATGTAGGCTCTGTGGGTGCAGACCTCTCCTTCTTCCCCCCCGCCCCGCACAAAGTAGCACCATGTGACTTCATCGTTCTGTTCACTTGTTACCTCATTGTATCTTGTAATCAGTGGTTGTCTTGAAGCTATCGCAGTGGTACCATCCATCTTGAGATAGGAATACTTTTGGGCCCTAAGGAATACTTCAAATATGTCCAACATCTGTTTGCGAGAAGGGGTGGAGGATATAAGAGTTTAAAAATCAAATGTACACCTCCAGTGAGTACTCCACATTTGTGTAAAGAGTCATATCCTTCCCAAAAGGCTTATATTAAAAGGGGCTTCCTGATTCGAGGAAGATAAATGTAATTACTGCAAGAATATTTTTGGTATTTCCATACTGTTAATTCTTACAAGTTTTGTAATCAGCACGGCATTTATTTGAGTTCAGACCCAAACTCACCTGCACCCCAGAATCACATGGTAATAAACCTTTTTTAAAAAGCTGACTTCTGGGCACCAACTCTAGAGAAAGATCCCATCTCCCAAAGAGCTTTGCAGGCTGCCACTTCAGGGTCAATGGGTGGATTTGCCTTTGGAATCAGTATTTTAGACAATATCTCATTTTTTGAATAATGGTTGTGAGTCATAAAGAACCAACTTGTTTCTTGTATGAGGTTTGTATACTCACCTGTCTGGACTGAGAAAACAGCAATACTCGTTGGCCCTGCTTGTGCCATATTTTCAACAAGGACTCAACAACTATCATTTTCCCAGAACGTTTCCAGTGTCCAAACTGATCTTCCCCTAGTTCCTCATCTGGAATTCCTTTAAGATTCTTGGGGCCTCCAGAAAAGAGATCAGGGTGGTTGCAGATTTTTCTTAGGGCTACAAGTCCAGAGAAAATCTATGGTACAAAAGAATTACGTGCACTCAGATTACCCCACGTAAAATACCATTCACTCCGGAAGAAAAGGAAGGAGGCTGTTTGACATGTAACACAGATTAAAAAGTAATTCTTCACCAGTTTCTTAGTTTCCTCCCTAATCACAGCATATTAGGAGCTGGAAGAAATCAACCTTTACGCATCTTCTTTTCCTGATAGGGCAAGTTCTCTAAAAACAAAAAAAATCCTTTTGGACCAAACACATCTACCAGGGTCACATTCAACTGCTGATGATTTATTTTCCCTCTAGAAAAAAAAGTATGCAGTTCACAGTATATAAAAAACTGACTCACCTTTTAAATATAAATAAGAAACATCAGGCCCATCTAAAATTTAGGAAAATCTATCATGTAACTTAACAAATGCATTTATTTTTTTTTGAGTATAATTGCTTTACAATGGTGTGTTAGTTTCTGCTTTACAACAAAATGAATCAGTTATATATATACATATGTTCCCATATCTCTTCCCTCTTGCCTCTCCCTCCCTCCCACCCTCCCTATCCCACCCCTCCAGGTGGTCACAAAGCACTGAGCTGATCTCCCTGTGTTATGCGGCTGCTTCCCACTAGCTACATTTGGTAGTGTATATATGTCCATGCCTCTCTCTCGCTTTGTCACAGCTCACCCTTCCCCCTCCCCATATCCTCAAGTCCGTTCTCTAGTAGGTCTGTGTCTTTATTCCTGTCTTACCCCTAGGTTCTTCATGACATTTTTTTCCTTAAATTCCATATATATGTGTTAGCATACGGTATTTGTCTCTCTCTTTCTGACTTACTTCACTCTGTATAACAGACTCTAGGTCTATCCACCTCATTACAAATAGCTCTATTTTGTTTCTTTTTATGGCTGAGTAATATTCCGTTGTATATATGTGCCACATCTTCTTTATCCATTCATCTGTCGATGGACACTTAGGTTGTTTCCATCTCCGGGCTATTGTAAATAGAGCTGCAATGAACATTTTGGTACATGACTCTTTTTGAATTATGGTTTTCTCAGGGTATATGCCCAGTAGTGGGATTGCTGGGTCATATGGTGGTTCTATTTGTAGTTTTTTAAGGAACCTCCATACTGTTCTCCACAGTGGCTGTATCAATTTACATTCCCACCAACAGTGCAAGAGGGTTCCCTTTTCTCCACACCCTCTCCAGCATTTATTGTTTCTAGATTTTTTGATGATGGCCATTCTGACTGGTGTGAGATGATATCTCATTGTAGTTTTGATTTGCATTTCTCTAATGATTAGTGATGGTGAACATTCATGTGTTTGTTGGCAATCTGTATATCTTCTTTGGAGAAATGTCTATTTAGGTCTTCTGCCCATTTTTGGATTGGGTTAGTTTTTTTGTTATTAAGCTGCATGAGCTGCTTATAAATTTTGGAGATTAATCCTTTGTCAGTTGCTTCATTTGCAAATATTTTCTCCCATTCTGAGGGTTGTCTTTTGGTCTTGTTTATGGTTTCCTTTGCTGTGCAAAAACTTTGAAGTTTCATTAGGTCCCATTTGTTTATTTCTGTTTTTATTTCCAGTTCTCTAGGAGGTGGGGCAAAAAGGATCTTGCTGTGATTTATGTCATAGAGTGTTCTGCCTATGTTTTCCTCTAAGAGTTTGATAGTTTCTGGCCTTACATTTAGGTCTTTAATCCATTTTGAGCTTATTTTTGTGTATGGTGTTAGGGAGTGATCTAATCTCATACTTTTACATGTACCTGTCCAGTTTTCCCAGCACCACTTATTGAAGAGGCTGTCCTTTCTCCACTGTACATTCCTGCCTCCTTTATCAAAGATAAGGTGACCATATGTGCGTGGGTTTATCTCTGGGCTTTCCATCCTGTTCCATTGATCTATATGTCTGTTTTTGTGCCAGTACCATACTGTCTTGATTACTGTAGCTTTGTAGTATAGTCTGAAGTCAGGAAGCCTGATTCCTCCAGCTCTGTATTTCGTTCTCAAGATTGCTTTGGCTATTCGGGGTCTTTTGTGTTTCCATAGAAATTGTGAAATTTTTTGTTCTAGTTCTGTGAAAAATGCCAGTGGTAGTTTGATAGGGATTGCATTGAATCTGTAGATTGCTGTGGGTAGTAGAGTCATTTTCACAATGTTGTTTCTTCCAATCCAAGAACATGGTATATCTCTCCATCTATTTGTATCATCTTTAATTTCTTTCATCAGTGTCTTATAATTTTCTGCATACAGGTCTTTTGTCTCCTTAGGTAGGTTTATTCCTAGATATTTTATTCTTTTTGTTGCAATGGTAAATGGGAGTGTTTTCTTGATATTATTTTTTTTAAACATTTTTATTGGAGTATAATTGCTCTACAGTGGTGTGTTACTTTCTGCTTTATAACAAAGTGAATTAGCTATACATATATATATATCCCCATATCTCTTCCCTCTTGCGTCTCCCTCCCTCCCACCCTCCCTATCCCACCCTTCTAGCTGGTCACAAAGCACCAAGCTGATCTCCCTGTGCTATGCTTCCCACTAGCTATCTATTTTACAAACAAATGCATTTAAATATTATACTCCTAAGTACCTCACTAGAAGTTCTGTATTTTAACATGTGAGTCAGAGGTTGAAATTCCCTTTACCTTTACATTAGTTTATCAGAAAACATACCCACGTGCAAAATCCACGGATGGGAATGACGTGCGGGACTTTTCACGCAGCAGAAGGGCTTAGAGACCCAAAGTGAGAGAGCCCACCCACCCGCCCCAACAAGAGGGAATCTTTCAAAGGTTTCACCCCTGACTCAAGTCACACTCTCCAGTATAAAAACTCAAGTGGAAAAAGATAAATCATAAATTAAGCCAAAAATCAAAGAGTATAGTAGTTTTAACTAGTAAACAGTTAAACAAATAAACAATAAACAATCTGAACAAAGCAGGAACCCCATCACCACTCCCCAGAGTCATCTGTTACTTGTCTTTCTTCCTGGAGATCTCTGCTGTCCAACACAGCAGTCACGAGCCATATGTGGCCACTGAGCATGTGAAGTGTGTAGTCCAAATTGAGATGTGTTACCAATGTAAAATACCCCATTTTGAAGACTTAGTACAAAAAAGAGTAAAATATCTCAGTAGTTTAAAAATTTTGATTACATATTAAAATATTTTAGATACATCAGGCTAAATAAAATATATTATCAAAGTTGATTTCACCTGTTTTGCTTTTTAATCTTTTTTAATGTGAGTACTAGAAAATTTTAAATCACACATGTGGCTTGTGTTCTCTATCTACTGGACAGTGCTGATCTAGACCACCTAAGGCTTCACAACTTGGAGACACATGAAGATAAGTTAAGGGGAGATACAGGAGAGATGAATAAATGTGAATGGTTTCAAAACCTCCTAGAGATGCCAATGACAGATGAAATAAATAGTAAGAGGTGGATAAAAGAACGAAAATGCCTTAATCTGGAGGAAAAAACATGTAGATACTACGGAACACAGGCAGCCTTGTCACCCACACTCATCTCTGTCTGGCTCCATGCAGGAGGCAGGAAAGCGTATTTCCGAGCATCCCATGCTGCTCAGCTGCACCTCCAACGAGGATGGACCAAGGACTAAGGAAGTCTTACATGTCAAATAAAAATACAATTCACGCTTCAAGATACTGAAGCACAAAGAAGTTGAAGAGTTTACGTGAAGCTTTTGACTAAAGCTGATGATAAACTTACTACATGTGCTGAATGAAGAGATGTTTACCCACATATGTTGCTGAATATGGCCAATAACTAAAATGTTATTACTTATATAAAAATGTATAACAATAATTCTTCCTCTGTGCAGCCCAGCAGTCCGGGGCTGCTCCCGACATGCTACGGAGGAACAGCAATCCCTGTAGGACCCACCATTACAGACCCTGTTGTCTAGTGCATTCTTCCACTAGACCACGCAGTGCTGGGTTCAAGTGTAACAGTGCTGCAGTACAGATAAAAAGGGAGCATGCTCAAACTGTGTGTTCTCTTACTTCTGGAAGGGCTTCAAATGAAGGGAAGGTTCACACCCAAATATTTTCAAGAGGGTAATAATAGTGAATCCTTGACTAGTACTAGTTTCCTTTCCTCCCCCACTTTCCTTAGTCCACAATTCTTTCTCCAGCTTCTATTATTTGGCTGACCTGCATCTCTCCATTGAGAATTCTGTAAACTTCTTTGGAATCAATGAAATTTTGGTAGACTTTATGTTGCTCATCTGTAAGACGGCAAAATAAGACCTAAGGGGAGAATAAAAACAGAGCTGAAAAATAAAACTTAACAAAACAAAATAACTAAAATAGTAACAAAATTTACTAATCAAAAGAACACAATGTATGTAATTTTCAGTGTACATCTTATTAAAAACAAAACAAAAAGAAGCCACATCTCAGAGCTGAGCAAAGAAGAGCTCCCTCCTCTCAAGAGCCCCCTCCGTTTCTGTCTTCCATCCACTTTTTGGTCCCCATGCCATTTGGTCCCCACCCCACTATCCTGGGAGTCCCTGAAGCCTGGCTTCCTGCTCATGGGGAAGTTCAGGACCAGGTGCACAGCGCTTCCTCCATCCCAGCCTCCGAGTGCTCAGACCATCTCAGCTCGCGATCCCCTCAACCCACTCTTCACTTCAGCAAACCTGACCAGGGACCTTAACCTTGCCTGGCACACCCCCTCCCTTTCCTGGAGTTCTAAGCCATCCCCAAGTTTACCAGACTCACCTCTGACAACCCCTTACCCTGCCAGCCCAACAGCATCTACTAACCCACGCCCCCACATTCCCCTCACCCCCCGACATTCTGCCTCTCAACCCTCCTCTCCTTCTCCAAGACCACTGCCACCATTTCACGGCGCTATGTTCCTCAGCTACTCACAAACGCACGGCATTTTCCTTCAGCTACCCCTCTGCCACCCACTGCATCTGCCCTGCAAACTTCCAAATGAAGAGGAACTCAACTGCCTGCCTTCTCCACTCCTTTGTGGTAAGTGCTGAGTGCCGCTGGAGACAGCCCCACCAGGGCGGCGTCCTAGAGAGGACCCCCCCCCCCGCCCCGCTCAGCACCTGCTCACACCCAGACGGCCGTGACAAGACTCCTCACTCTCCCCAAGCCACCCACCCACCACCTGTGTCTCCACCTCTACTTAAAAACATCAAAAACAAAAAAACAGAAATAGAAACTGAAGTTATCAGGCCTGATTTCCTAATTTTCACTCTGTAAAATGTATCTACTTCTTCATCTGTCACACCTGGTTGTTCTCCTTTATTCTCAGACCAGCAGGTCCCTACAAGGGATCCAGGACAACCCTTTCATCTTTGCACCAGATCTGAAAACCCATTCATCTTCCTCAGATCAGTGCTCCACACCTTAGATGCTCCAAAAACTGAGGGGGATGCTTCCCTGGTGGCGCAGTGGTTAAGAATCCTCCTGCCAACGCAGGGGACATGGGTTCGATCTGTGGTCCGGAAAGATCCCACATGCCGTGGAGCAACTAAGCCTGTGCACCACAACTACTAAGCTTGCGCTCTAGAGCCCATAAGCCACAACTACTGAAGCCCGCGTACCTAGAGCCCGTGCTCCACAACAAGGGAAGCCACCGCGATGAGAAGCCCTTGCACCGCAACTAAGAGTGGTCCCCGCTCGCCGCAGCTAGAGAAAGCCTGTGCACAGCAACAAAGACCCAACGCAGCCAAAAATAAATAAATAAATATATTAAAAAAAAACTGAGGGGGAAAACTCCCTGAAAGGATGTGCACAATGACCACCTCCACTTCCCCACCCTCCAGTCGCTCCTGAGCCCAGCAGGCTCACCTGTCGTAGACAGGTATATACAGCTGTACACTAGCCTGCCCCACAGCACCAGAGACCACACCTGTTAGCCTCCCCTATTCTGTGTGTGAAAAGCAGGGTGAATGCCAGGTACACCTGTGCTTTAGGAATGTTTTGATAATTCTTGTATTTACAGACCTGTTCGTTTTTATCTGGCAAAGAAAGGCTCATTTTGACATCCGACTTCATTCTCCGCAGTAGGTATGGATTTATGGTATCTCGTAGAACACATGCACACTTATAAGCAGTTTTAACCTTTAATAAGAGAAAAGGGGAAACAACTACTGTATATCTAAGGAATGCATTTGTTCTTACCTCTCAAATGATTCCAATGCTTAAAAAAATTTTTTTAAAAGAATGACCAATGGTTGTACAAAATTGTGGGAAACAGTAGGAAAATGGTTTGTAAAAATTTAAGTTCCATATACTCCAGGATACAGTAGCTTTCATAGTAATATCACCAATTAAAAAAACAAAACAAAACAAAACGTCTCATTAACCAAAATGTACGAAAGAACAACTGGTAATTTTGTGCCCTGTTCCACCTCTATTTAATTATTATTATATAGTTAAACCCTAAAGTGGAGATTTATTCAGTGCTTGACCCCCTCTAGGGAAAAAAACTGCTTTCAAACAAATCTCAGTTTATAATCTTGTACTCTCCAATAGCCACAAAGGAACTGCTACTCCGCAAGACTGAAGATCAAACACTAACTCAGGGAAACGCTGCAGCAAGGGGAACAGCAGATAATAAGCAGAGATTACTGCCCACAGGAGACTCAGAGAGTAAGTTCAAGAAAAGCCCTATGACCCCAGAAATGAAAGGTCACTCCAGCCTAAAATGGAGCATATGGCTCTGTAATGGAGCACAGCCACATGAGATGGGTATTAACTGTCCAGAGAAAAACAAAGACCCACAGTGCAGGAAACCACTCTCTCTGCAATTCACTTAAAGGCAAACAAAGAATTCAATAAATTATTGATACTTTGAAAAAAATCTAAATAGGCTTAACAACCTAGTAAATACTATTTAATGGAACAAGAAAATTTCCAACCAAAGCTTAAATTTAAGAAAGTTATCAGCAAAATGAATAATTAAAAGAGCTTGAATAAACACAGAAAAATTCACGTTAAAAAATTAACATGGTTGGGCTTCCCTGGTGGCGCAGTGGTTGAGAGTCCGCCTGCCGATGCAGGGGACACGGGTTCGTGCCCCGGTCCGGGAAGATCCCACATGCCGCGGAGCGGCTGGGCCTGTGAGCCATGGCTGCTGAGCCTGCGCGTCCAGAGCCTGTGCTCCGCAACGGGAGAGGCCACAGCAGTGAGAGGCCCGCGTACCACAAAAAAAAAGACAGAAAAACAAAAAAACAGTTTTACTTGGACCAGCAGACAATAACAAAGAAACTCCATTCATCAACGACTTTTGGTTACAGGTAACCCTGTAAACGTATCATTCAGACATTGATAAAAATTACCTGAAGATGATAACCAGGTACATTTTATGACTTGTAATGCTGAGATAAATTTCAAATTTTAACAAGACATTGCAGTCCTACCAAGGAAGCAAGTACATTATTTAAAATCTTCCTAAAAATATATACAGTGTGTTAAGGAAACTCTGCCCACATGCTCACGTCTACCTCCATTTCTCTCCTCTCGAAGAATGAGTGAGATGCTGATGGTGCTGGAAACCCAGGGCTGGGCTGGTGAGTGGCCTGGCAGCTCGCTCTCTCCTGCCCGTCTACCCTTCTGGAAAGTCCGCCCGCCCCCAGCCCACTTGTGCTGAACTTGCAAGGGCTGGAGCTCAGAGTGGCTGGGGACGGGTCTGTTTCTCACACCCCACTCTCCCCAGAGGAAGATCTTAAGCTCTAAACTGGGGTGGGGATGTGAGAGCAGGGAAGACGAAGAAACCCTATTTTAGCTTTGATGTCACGCCACATTCTCCAGTCCAACTTTCGAGCCAATTCTATGTTGAATTCCCTTCTGCTTCTTGTGTCTGCCTCTCTGTGAGTAAAAATGCACAGTGAGGATCCCGCCGTGTTCCTTCGTCACTCCACCTCCCCACTGCTATGGAAAGTGGACACCTTGCTGAGCCCGCTCACGCTTCCTTCCTCTTCCTGAGGAGGCAGAGTGATAACTCCTCCCCAGTTCTGCCTCTCCCAGAGCCCAGTCACCTTAGGCAAGTCACCAAAACGCTCAGTCTCAATAATAACCTTGAGCATGAAATGAGGAGGCTCAACTAGATGACTCCTCGGGCTCTTTTCAGTTCTAAAATCCCCTGCACAGGCTCAGTGTACAAATCCAAGGGGCAGTCCATGTTTTGGGTAGTTAATGTTCTTCCCCCTCACCCTCCTCAGCCTTTTAGATCTTAATCATCCCCACCCAGGAAGCCTGCCTTGACCCCCACAAGCTCTGCTATTGGCTATCTCCCCTGAGCACAGTCTTCACTACCCTATACCGTGATCATCTGTTTACCACTTTCCCCCCTGCACACTCTCCACTGGACCAGGAATGCTATTCAAGGGAAGGCTCTGATTATCAGCCGTTTCCCATCATTTTAGCCCCAGCCTGACACACAAAATATCTGCTGACAGACTACCTTCTTGGGATTCACTATTTCATGGCAACTATGGACTTAAAACAAAAAGGAGCAAATAAAAGCAGTACCTCTGCTCCCAAGGACTTTACAGTCTAAAAAGGGAAAGAAGATAAGTGCACAAACTTCTGAAACGAGGACTTCAAGGAAGAAACAGACCATATTTGCACCGCCTCAAAGTATACCCCATAAATGACTTATTAATTATAAAGGAGAAGTGGTAGCTTCAAAGAGTTTAGAAATCTGACACACAACACCTTGCCCAGTAGTCAGACCACCACCAATGAAGGGACAAACCAACAGCATGTACCTCCAGGTACGGGTAAAGCACTGAGAGACGGGCCGCTTCTGTGCACTCCTGCTCAAAGCGAATAAGCTGATTGCAATCACAAAGAATGGAAAACAAACCCAAGGCGAGGCACGTTCTATGAAACAACAGGCCTGTAGTCTGCAAAAATGTCAAGTCATGAAGGCAAAAGAAAGATCAGAGGAACAGCTTCAGATTAAAGGAGACTAAACAGACACGGAAATTACTGGAACAACCGGCACAATGTGCATGACAAATAGATTAGATAACAGAATTACATCAATGTTACATTTCCTCCTGATTTTGATGTTTATACTATGATTATGTAAGACAACATCCCTCCTCTTAGGAAATATACACTAAAGGATTTGGAGAAAAGGGGCATCATGTCTACAACTTACTCAGATGATTCAGAAAAAAAAAGCATAAATTTGTGTGTGTGTGTGTGTGTGTGTGTGTGTGTGTGTGTGTGTATACACGGCGGGGGGGGAGAGAGAGACAGAGAGAGACAGAGACAGGTAGGGAAGGAGGAGGGAGGGAAGGAAAGATAAAGCAAATATGGCAAAATGTTAGCAAAATGCTAACAATTAGGGAATCTAGGAGCTATTTTTACAATTCTTGCAACTTTCTGTTAAGTTTGAAATTATTCCAAAATAAAGAGTTAAAAAAAAAAAAGAACAGGATACATGAAGGATAACGGGGATTCAGTGGAGGAAGAGAGCTCCCGTAAAAGTTAATTAAAAATCAAAAATCATTCAATCTCAAAATTTTAAAGGTATTAAAATGGTTTTTGACAGTCCTCTAATCTTAAAGGTCTAAAATTCTTTTTCTAGTTATGTATTTTATTTCTGGCTCAGTCATAACCTGGCTGGTACAGGCCCCCACCTGAGAGCTGTGCAGAGACCCAGCCTCTCATGGAGGCTAGAGCCTGCCCCCAAATTCCATAAACCGCCCTCCAGTTGGCCTCACCTCCTAACGTTCCTGTCTGTGACAAGCCCACTCTACCAGTCACCAGGCCTGAAGCCTCAGGGGTTAGCTACAGCAAGCTCACCACTCTCCCACCAATTTCCTTTATCTTATCAACCTCCACATCTCGTTTGTTCTGCCTAGAAAACGCCACTTGGGACTCTTGCTCTGGACCTGCTTTCTCAGGACCATCACCCACATCCAGGTCCAGGCTCTCATCACCCTCACCCCCAACAATTCCTGCAGGTCCCTCAATGCCAGCCTCCCTCCCACAACTACCTGCAGCCTGAGTAACCGTCCAAGAACAGCCTGCTCCCAGCCTCCTGCTCAAACACCTTCAGTGGCTCTTCCCTGCCTAAGCGCTCCTGCCTCCCTTCAAGGCCCCCACTGCCAGCATCCACAGCTTTCCTGCAACTCCTCCTAAAGCATCTCCAGTCCAGTCAAGCATGTGTCCTCACTGCTCATGGTCACACAGAGTGGCTGCATTATACTGTTGCTCTAACCTAGAATGTCCCACTTTTCCCAACCTGTTTTCCCAGGATCAGGTTAAAGGGTATACATCTTGTTAAGTCTTCCCTCGTGTCCCCTTTGCTAAGCTTGTAAAGTACTTTATAAGATGCACTACCCAATTTGCACTATTACATGCTGTCCAGAAGTGACTCACTCTTATCTCATAATTTCTGACTGCTCTTGAATATTTTACATGATTTTTTAAAAACTCATCTGGAAAGTTATGCGCTATCAAGCAAAAATAATTTTGTGGTTTTTTTATCAGATACCAATTTATAAGCTTGGTCATTTCCCTTACATTCTGAATGACTTGGCTACAAAGTATAGTATTTAGTAGGAACATTTTAAATATTAAAACACCAGAAGTGTCACCTGCCTGCTACATTACCTGTACTGGGGAGGCATTTGAATATCCCCCCATGGTGATGGGGACTGAGAACTGCTCCATAAACACAGGCAACGTGCCCAACTTTCCCGGGAAGATGAAATCAAAGAGTGACCACAGCTCACGGAGATTATTCTGCATCGGTGAGCCAGACAGGATGATGCGATGAGGGGTGCGGAACTGTTCGGGGAAAGCAAGGACTTTTCTGTTAAATTCACCTTTTAGCAGATGATCACCAACCCTACCCCAAAACACTCCCATGCAATCTTATTATTTAACACAACTACATATTCTTTTGGTCTCCTCTAAAACGCAGACATTTTATGAAACTTTAATTCTTCAATTACACATAGATTAAAAATATATATATATAGGGAAGAATTTTTCTTCCTGTTCAAGCTGAAGACTATGGACTAGAGTTGGATTTGGTTACATTCTAACAACTGATCCCTATAAGAGACATTAAGTAATGTGAACAATTAGAATTTTAGAAAACATGATTAAGTGCAAGAATGAAAAGTGTTCTGCATTAAGGCAAAATGTGTATTTCAAATTCCTTATGCAAAAGCACAAGGAAAGGGCTTCCCTGGTGGCGCAGTGGTTGAGAGTCTGCCTGCCGATGCAGGGGACACGGGTTCGTGCCCCGGTCCGGGAAGATCCCACATGCCGTGGAGCGGCTGGGCCCGTGAGCCATGGCCGCTGAGCCTGCGCGTCCGGAGCCTGTGCTCCGCAACGGGAGAGGCCACAACAGTGAGAGGCCCGCGTACCACAAAAAGAAAAAAAAAAGCACAAGGAAAGATTAAATAAGTCTGTTACTAAAAGCAGAGTTTATTCTCAATTAAATATCATCCACCTGGAAACCCTCCTTGTTATTAAAGGTCACACCTGTTTGCAAGCAAGAGTGATGGCAGCATTTGGATTCCGAATTTTGTGTCCTTCGTCCAAGATCACATAGTGCCAGTCATGCCTGCTAATATCATCTTGCATCAGTCGAACGTAGGAGTAGGAAGTGATCAAAATCCCATGACAATGAGCAATATCTCGAATTAGTTTCTCCTAAAATGATGACAAAATGGTAAAGACAGTTTTAAATAAGAAGTTAAATGAGGATGACTCTTAAAATCAACCTTTTAAGGACTTCTCTGGGGGTCCAGTGGTTAAGACTCCCCGCTTCCAATGCAAGGAGCACGGGTTCAATCCTGGTTGGGGAACAAAAATCCCACATGCCATGCGGCGTGGCCAAAAAATAAATAAATAAAATCAACCTTTCATGTGGAGAAAAGGGAACCCTCCTGCACTGTTGGTGGGAATGTAAATTGATACAGCCACTATGGAGAACAGTATGGAGGTTCCTTAAAAAACTAAAAATAGAACTACCATACGACCCAGCAATCCCACTACTGGGCATATACCCTGAGAAAACCATAATTCAAAAAGAGTCATGTACCACAATGTTCACTGCAGCACTATTTACAATAGCCAAGACATGGAAGCGACCTAAGTGTCCATCGACAGATGAATGGATAAAGAAGCTGTGGCACATATATACAATGGACTATTACTCAGCCATAAAAAGAAACGAAATTGAGTTATTTGTAGTGAGGTGGATAGACCTAGAGTCTGTCAAACAGAGTGAAGTAAGTCAGAAAGAGAAAAACAAACACCGTATGCTAAAACACATATATGGAATCTAAGAAAAAAAAAAGGTCATGAAGAACCTAGGGGTAAGACGGGAATAAAGACACAGACCTACTAGAGCATGGACTTGAGGACATGGGGAGGGGGAAGGGTAAGCTGGGACGAAGTGAGACTGGCATGGACATATATGCACTACCAAATGTAAAATAGACAGCTAGTGGGAAGCAGCCGCATAGCACAGGGAGATCAGCTCGGTGTTCTGTGACCACCTAGAGGGGTGGGATAGGGAGAGTGGGAGGGAGGGAGACGCAAGAGATATGGGAACATATGTATATGTATAACTGATTCACTTTGTTATAAAGCAGAAAGTAACACACCATTGTAAAGCAATTATACTCCAATAAAGATGTTAAAAAAACAAAGAAAAGAAAAGAAAGAAATAGCCATAGGTACCAGGAACAAACAGGGGATGGGCGGGGAAGAAATAGGTGAGGGATATTAAGCGGTACAAACTTCCAGTTGCAAAATAAATGAGTCAAGGGTGAAATGTACAGTGCGGGGCAATCTAGTCAATAACTATGCAACGTCTTTGTATGCTAACATATAATAATTAGACTTATCATGAAGATCATTTTGAAACCTATAGAAATATTGAATTACTATGTTGTGTAACAGGAATTAACATAGTGTTATAGGTTAATTATACTTCAAACACAAACTCATAGAAAAAGAGATCGTAGTTGCGGTTACCAGAGGTGGAAGATGGGGGGAGGAGGAATTGGATGAACGCAATCAAAAGGTACAAACTTCCAGTTATAAGCTAAGTACTAGGGATGTAATATACAACGTGACAAATATAATTAACACTCCTGTATGTTAGATATGAAAGTTGAGAGTAAATTCTAGAGTTTTCATCACACGAAATTTTTTTCTATTTCTTTAATTTTGTATCTATATGAGAGGATGAACGTTCGCTAAGCTTACTGTGATAATTATTTCATGGTGTATGTATCTCAAATCATTATGCTGTACACCTCAAACTTCTAAAGTGCTGTATGTCAATTATATCTCAATAAAACTGGAAGGAAAAATAAATATAATAAAATGTTTAAAAATTAAAAAAATATCAACCTTTCAATCATGATACAATCTAAGGCACCTTATAAATATGTACACAAACATAATATATACAAGAGAATTATACATTATCAGCAGTGGAAGTTTATGTTTCATTAATCTGTAAGTCGTAAACACTGACTAGTATGTCCACTACTGTGGGGGAGGAGGGCTCATAAGAAGACCAGAAAAAGGTATAACATGTAAACACTTACCCAATTTTTATTTTTCCAAAACATCCTTTGTGTCAATCCTTGTTAAACTGAAAACAACACAGTAGATGGAAAACGGTTTTTTTTTTAAAACGAAAGAAAATGAGAGAAAAGCCAAGGAGACAAGAAGGACAAATCCAGGAGCTCTGATGATGTATAGCATGAATTCAAGAAGGATAGAGTACAAAGGATATAAAAGAAGTGATTTTAAAAATGATAGAAAAAACTTCTGAGGAGAGACTAGAGTCTATAGAACAAAACACCGAAACAGCCATACACCTGGGTACACACCTATTAGATGTCTGAATCCCCAAAACAAGGGAAAACGAGAAAATGCTGTAGCTTCTAGTCAGAACAAAACAGACTGAAAAAAGATTCCCTGCAAAGGAAATCTGTGCTGGATATCTTTTCTGCAACACTAAATACGTCAGAAAACGAAGGGCAAATCTTTCCATAATTCTAGGGCGAAAGCAAAGACCCTGGAATTCTGCATTGATCCAAATTAGCAGTCACGCTTGACAGAAAAAAAGAACAAATTCCACCTTTAGCTGGGCAAGGACAGAAAATAAACCAGCAAGAGATGGCCTATGAACAGCATGCTACCTCCAGCCGGGTGCAGGAGTGCGGTCACTAAAAGAATGCAGCTCCTTTCCCTGGTGGGAGAAGAAAGGTGCTCAGGACCCCGCACTCTGCACAAGAGCAGGCGGCAGAGCTCCCCGCCTCATGCTCATCACAGACTGAGTGCTCACAGCAACTCTGAGAGAGGACAGAGGTCCTTACCCCCAATTTACAGAGGGGAAAACTGTGGCTTATCAGGTCACATAGCTGGTAAATTGGTGGTAGGATCTGAGCATAGAAAAGCAGCCAACTCCAAAGCTAATATTAACTGAATATTAGGCAACACTGCCTCTTACTTTACTATAAAAGAAAATATTTTTAAGGGAAGGTTACATGCAATATACCTACCATTCTAAAATTATTAAAATAATAATTAAGTAAATATTAAAACATTGTTTTAAATACTAATGAAACTGTTATGAAATTATCTAAAATATAAAAAGGGATCTATTTTTGCATGATTATAATTCCAGTTTAATTTAACAAACCTAGAGTGAGAACAGGGGAAATTAAGAGTGTACTAAAAATCCCACCTTATCAATGGTAGAATGGAGCACAGGTGATGAACACTGTTCATGTCTTTATCATGACAGAAAAACAGACTGAAATCCATTCATAAAAAATTTAAGCCCAGGGCTTCCCTGGTGGCTCAGTGGTTGAAAGTCCGCCTGCAGATGCAGGGGACACGGATTCGTGCCCCGGTCCGGGAAGATCCCACATGCCACGGAGCGGCTAGGCCCGTGAGCCATGGCTGCTGAGCCTGCGCGTCCGGAGCCTGTGCTCCGCGACGGGAGAGGCCACAACAGTGAGAGGCCAGCGTACCGCATAAAAAAGAAAAAAAAAAAAAAAAAAAATTTAAGCCCATTTATTGATTAATAGTTGCTACTTCAGCATAAATACCAGAAAAGAAATAGACTGTAGAACTATCAAACCACTATCAGGAAAAAAATAGATATAGGAATAGAAAATTTTCTAATAGGAAATAGAAAAAGAATTAAGAAAATATAAAAAGCAGAAAATACAATAAACAGAAAATAAGACAGCTGGCTTCAGACCTAACATTTACGTCAGGGTCTCCACATGACAGTGGGCTGTCAGCTGTGACCCTTTCCACTAGGAAAGTACGGCCAAAACCTGGCCTGTGTTTAAGAGATGAGACCCAAACTAGACTGGTGCTGAGAGTTAAGAGTATGGGAACTATTAAAGATATCCCAAGGAAATGCAAACAAAAACAGGGCAGGATCAGAAATACAAGTATCAGACAACAAGCAGTGAACAGGAAAAGGAGGGCCTCTTCTGTATTTCAAGGAGACAACACACTAGAGAGAAGAGCCAGGCCTTTACCTGCCTGCCCGGAGCACTGCACCAGAGCCCAAGGCACAGCCCTTAGAGCTGTGCTGGCACAGTAGCACATCCACAGCCAGCAGGGGACACGGCCACAGCTTCTCAGAGTTCGACAGTCAGAAGAGACAGAGGAAGACTAAAGGCAACTACAAGTTTATAGTTAGGATCCAAAGAATCTGAGTCTCTCCATCAGTGAGCTCCTTTTAATAGCTCTCAGCAGAGCCTTAACCCACACAAAGATACTCATTCCCCACCCCCTACTGAGGCTGAAATCAAACCCAGCAGCCAATACAACTGGCTAAATAAAGACAGTGAGACAGCAAGAGAAAAACAAAAATCAGGGAAGCTTAAGGACAAAACCTGGTAGAATTGATAGAGAAAAAAACTAAGTAACTCTTCGAAAAGACCAAAAAACAGACAGACCTCTGGAAAGTCAGCCCGAAGAACAGACTCAGATGGGCAGCATGAAAAACATTAAAGGAGTCACCCCAGAGGCAGAGAACACAAAATGTTAGCCAATGCCACATGCAATCCAATGCCAAAGAATCTGAACTTTGACAGAGAATGTGAACATTACCCAAAATGGACCCAAGAAAAATGAGACAAACCAATCAGACCAATACTGAAGGACTTGAAAAGGATGTTATGCTTTTCCCACCAGAAGTCTACTAGACCCAAAGGGTTTTACGAGTGAAGTAGGAATCAATCCTGTTATTTAAACGGTTCCAAAATACAGAAAAAGACAGAAGGCTAGCAAAACCCTGTTTTCAAAACTGACAGAAGCAACATACTCACACAGTGTGTGTACTCCCCAACTAGAGATTCATTACTTTATAAATAAAACCTAGCACTACATTAAGCTAACAAGGCACAACAGAAATAGAAGAATAGCTAAATATTAGGAAAACTAATACAATAATTCATGTAATCAGTCATACAAATTTTATAAAATTCAACATCTTAAAAAATATTATCTTAATAAACAAGGGTTAAAATATTTTTTAATTCAATAGACTATAAAAGGGTGTTAACAATGGCCAAGAAAATTCTGAAAGAGGAAAAGAGAAACTTTTCTCATGTCATAATACACTCAAAACTTCAGAGTTAAGAGCTATAACACCTGGTACTAGTAAAGGCTCAACAGTTGAGAGCTGTATTATTAATATGACTACTGTTTTGCCATCTTCCTATTCATGATTTTCCGCGCCTATGCAATACTACATCGAGGGCCACACCTGATTTAATCATTTCCTGACTTTTTTTTTTTTTTTACCTATGATGAATGCAGCACTAAATACCTCAAGGCTCACAGCCTTACAAACACACGTATAGACTCTCCCATGCCTCGCCTTACCCACTTCTCCCTGACTACACTGCTACTCCACTGCCACCAGCTCTGCCACGGTGGCTAGTGTCCAGTGAAGAAAAGCAGGCTGTCCGGAGATGCACTGTTCCACCTCGAACGCATCCCACCAGTCCTGAGACTTTCAGAAGCCAGAGCTGATTTCAATAGCTCCTCCACATCTGAATTTTCCACTGAGATTCTAGGCAGGCAGCTATCCCAACTCTATCCTCATCTCTTCCTCCTCCTGGGACAGCAGTGGCTGCCAGAAGCCCTGAAGCAGGTAGGGCGTGGAATGACAGCAAACCGACACACAGGAATGCCCCGTGCCCTGTGCTACTCCAGGCACAGAGCTATGTGACCAGAGAGAAATGGGAGAGTAAAACAAGGACAACTGTTTGGGGCCTGAAATACAGCAGAAGTGAAATTACCACTCACATTTATAAACTGTCCGCTGGATCACAGCCAAAGCCTGCCCATGTGGATCTGCTTGCTCATGACCCTGGAACTCCTAACTGCTAGACGCAGTGACTCACCACAGTCATTCCACTCCCCTCCAAGGAACGCCACCCTGAACTGGATTTCGGACATCACTTTACCACAGTTAAACAAACGAGATGCCATGCCTCTCAAATACATACCACCAGAGTGATGTTTAGCTTCTTCGACATGTCTAAGAATTGAAGTTTATTTGGAAAATTCTGTAATGTTAACTATAGAAATACAAAATTTCTACCATATTCGAAAAGATGTATGATGATAAGAATCAAAGATGCTTTTATAAAAAGAGTAAGAAAATTTTTTAATGTCCACATTGAAAACATAACCTCCACTTAACAGCCACTGGGTAAAAACACATCTAAGACTATTTGTTTTTACCTGATTCAATCTCAGAATTCTGTAACTGCCTAGACCGGAGTTTCAACAATGGTGAATTGTTGAATATTATGGACGTCTCTATCCAAACACTTAAGACAAATCATCTCGGGCGGTTTCAAATTAAAAGCTTGTAAAATATGTAACCTCTCCTAGTTTTTGCAATTAATAGGGTACATCTGCAATTAGCCTGACTTACTGAATGCAGTGCTGTTGTCATTAAAAGATGTCTGTGAAAGTGCTGCTGTTATTACAGAGGCTCAGGAGACCAATCCCTCCTAGAGGGCAAACAGTGGACTGGTAGAAAACAACAGCCATAAATCACACTGTCAGGCAGCAGGGAGAGCGGAGTGGAGCACAGGCACATGAAGGCCATTCACGGTAAACACAGCACGGCAGCTTCCCAGGCAGGATTTACTGCACCTGTAATTAATTAAAATTTCCTTCAAGCTAAATCTTTAATAAACAAGGATTTGTGCTGACAATGAAGAAAAAAGGGCTCCAGCAACATAATTTTACAATATCCCTCAAAGACCAAGCATAGCATCTATCATTTCTTGTATCAGGTGTATACACCGTCTCGAAAGTTAATGGGAACTACATCACATTGTGTTGTAATCTGTGTACCTGGAGCGGGTCTGAAATATTCAGGATGCTTGAGGGACCATGTGGCCCTTTTCTACTTTTATTTGTTATGTTTTTACTTGTCTCCCTTCCAGCTTTTTAAAAAGCCAAGTCTTTTTATTTTAGTGTTTCAGAAAACGGGCCTTTTTAAAAAACATGTGATGGTAGTTGCATCAGATGGCCATGTTTTCCTGTGGTCTGTTCTTTAGTCATAACTTGCATCTCCCAAAAAGAATTTTAACACTGTATCATTTGGGGGCCAATGAATCTAGACACGAAGGAGAAAGGTCTAGACGTGAATGACTATGAATATTTTTGATAAAGCAGGTCTGAACCTTCTATCTCGAATGTATTTATATTGAATCCCTCAGAAATGTCAGAGCATCTTTTCTCAAGTACTGAGATGAAGATGTCTACCACATTCTTCGTTTCTAATTGTAGGAATTACCTGAGTAGACACTGTATGCTGGGGACCATACTAAGTTTATTGTGCACACATTAATCCAACAAATTAATCCATTAATCCAACAAATCCTCAAAAAATTACCAAAAATAACCCATTTTCAGGAGATCAAACTAGGCTCAGAAAAGCTAAGTGACTTGCACCAGGTCACAAAGCTATAAGATGGCAGATCCAAGATTCCAGCCCTGGTTTGGTAATTATAAAATCTATGCCTTTATGCCATTGTCACATTTCCTAATCCTATGCCTCCATTTTGAATGGATCAAAATGATCTCTTTGAATTATCAAAACTATTCCACAGAATTACTATATCCTACAAGGCAGGGAAAGATGGGAGAGCTACAAAGTGACAACTGTTTCAGAATATAAGCAAGAAATTTCTCATTACACATCTTCCAACAACTTGAAAAAAGGGTCCTTAATAATTAAACTTTACAACACAGTGCTAAAGTTGCCACTCCCTGCTGTGAGTTATGGGATAAGAATTACAAAACTGCCTTCTTTTATTATCTTTTCATATATTTTCTTTCCCCAAGAAAATGGTTATCTTTTCAAGATCAGTTAAAAACATCATATCCATTTTTTGGAGTCCTAATAGCATCAAATACCTGCAATGTTATGTTTATAGTTATTCAACAAATAAATATTAATCAACTTACATATCAAGTTTCTCTCCATTAGAAAAAAGGGATCATAAAACATGAGAAAAGGATAATCTTAGATTCCTAGTAAATGAGAGTTCAACTGACCATTAAAGGAGATTCAGAGCCTGAAAATGTCTTTATCTGATTTGATCATCTGGTTGAAAATATTAGCCACATATTTTTTTGCAAGGTTGCTGGGTGTGCATTTGATAATTCAAAATTATGCTGTCAACCAAAGAAAATATTAACAAAGATAATATAGGATCACCTGGTCAGAGAGGTTGGAAGCTAAAAGGCAATTTAGGGAAGAAAAATGATAGATGATCTCCATTTAGAAACTGTTTGATCATTTGATAGCTCTTCTCTAAATGAAAAACTTCCAAAATTTCAAACTTTTACATCTTACCAGCTACAACAAATCATTAGAAAAATAAAAATAATCTATTTGAATGATAAGCAGAATAATTCTGGCATTATTACTTTTTTAAGTTTTCCAAAGAGAAATTCTCTTCTCTTCCCTATTTTCTCCAGCACTGAATAACCCTACACCAGAGTGCTGCTATTATCAATACATTTAGACAGGACAGCTGGTGCGCACAGAAAGTTCCGCCATGGAAAAAAGAAATTTCAGCCTATAAGGATGGAAAGGAAGTTAGACATTAGATGCTGGCTTAAAGGACACAGCAGCACTGACAGAATATTTGAAATGTGATTAAGAAATGTAAACTCTATTGCAATCTAACACACACCTTTAAGCCAACAGGTGTGCACGGAGTGGCAACAGAGATCTGTACACACAAATACAAAAGGAAGGAGCAAAGGGATCAAATGCCACTCAGTCTTTTAATCCAGAAGCCAGAGTTCTGATCTTGGAAGTGTTATAACAAGGCCTGTGCAGAAGAATTAACACATTTTCAATATGTCGTCATCACAAATAATAAACTGATATTAAATATTAATAATAAACTGATTGTGTTTCTAAGTAGAGAGTACGGTTTGAAAGATGCGAAAGAACATCTTTTCAATCTTTTGCATAACAGCTTACATCTTTAGAGATCTGAGATACTTTATAATGAAAAAGGAACTGTCCAAAGAGTTAAGGGCCAGAGTAAAAACACAAGTCTACTGCTTTTCCTCAAAAGTTAAGAAACTTCAAGTTAAAGCTCTTGGTAAACCATTAAGTACTAAAAAAAATTATGAACAATCATATATATGCATGTGTCTGTGCATAACCAGACACCTCAGAAGGTGCAAATCACTGTAAACGAAAGTGAAATAATTGTTTGCTCTCTAAGCAAGTTAAGGAAGCAAATCTCACCAACAGAGACACTGACCAATGTCAATTCTATTTTCATTCATGAGTCAATGTATTTCATTTACATGAAGGTTGCTCTTCAGGCTATAATAACAGAAGAGACTCAAGTGAGCCATGATATGGTAAAGGTGTAAAAGAAAAAGCACAAAAGAAATAAAAGGATAAGGAGGAACATGTGAAAAATTTGCCTTTTAAAGACATTCATCAACTAATGAATCTTAGTACAAGACTTTGCAATACAAAATATTAAGAAATGTCAACAGACAATGGAAGTGAAAAAAGGAATCAAAAATGTTTTACAAGAATGATGACAGGATAGTTAACAATTTAGTTTGACTAGAAAAACAATCTAAGCTGCTATTTTCATGCTGCTGAAAAAAAAAATCACTTTTGTTTTTTGTTTTGATTGTGGTGTTTATCCCACTTCATTCATTATTTCAACTCATTTGTTTTCTATTTATCATTTAAAATTCAGGGCAAAGTATGCTGTTTTTAACAACAGCTAGTAAAAGCAAGATTCCATCTCACCAAAGTTGAGCTACCAAACTATATACTCCTGATTCACTTTTATCAAAAGTTCTGCTTACTCATGACCATGAACAAAATGGGAATTTGGAGGAAAGGGGTACTGGCAGAATTATAAAGACACTGGAGTTTAGTGGCTCGCACGTATTTAACTGAGCGAGGCAAGCATTCAACAGCTCTCTCAGCTCGCACTGCTTTCATGGGGGCACAGAGGCCTCACTCAAGAGCTGTGAAACTCAGGACAGAAAGAACTCATAGCAAACTGCCACTTCTTGTCTACAGAGTAAACCTGCAAACCCACAGTGAAAATGTGTAATTATTATCTATTGTCTATAGGGCCCCTGGGATACGATAACGATGAAGACACAGTCTCCACACTGCAGAACTTACAGTCTAGATGGTAGACAGACATGAGATTAAAAAAGCATAATTCACCCTACCTATGCTACCCAGAGGAGAAGAGATGATAAACCTTTTTGATAATGTGTGGGTAAAACTACAAGTAAGTGAGAAAATGCAACTTTCAAAGAACAGTGATTAGACCTGAATGGTAATCAACGATTCAGAGAACAAAAAACAACTTAACTAAAAGGCAACAGTACAAATTACAAAATGGCAAGCTGTTCTTTTGTTCATTTAAAATACATTTTAAAAGCATGTTAACAAATTCATTTATCAATTAAGAGTTATTTTATTACATTTTGTACCTACTTTCCTAAAACTGTTTAAAGTCTCTAATGCCCCCAAATCCAGCCAGTTAACTGCTGCATAAGCCCCCTGATTTCTGGTCCCACTCAGGGTATCAGGCTTGTGTTTCACGGGACAAGAACATGTCACCACCATGGACTGTTAGAATGACAAAGCCTCCATTCATAATTATTTTAAAACTACAGAGCTCTAAATTAAATCAATAAGTTTAAATGCAAGAAAGAAACACAGGAACATACACTTCATAAATAAATGGATCAAAGCAAAAACAATTATGTAAAATAGAGGGCTTTAAAACAAGCAGAAAGATTCTGAAGTACTGTAATGTTACCTTTTTGTGGCTAAAGGACCCAGTTTCGTGCAAAACTGCCACTCGGAACGGAGGCCACCACGTGTGAAATTCCTTCACCCACTGATGCATCACTGTCGTCGGACAGACAATTATAGTCGGACCCAACCCCTCGAACCTGCACCCAAAATGTCCAAGAAGAAAAGACAACCATGAAGGACAGCATATGGATGATCAACTGCCAAAAAACAAAAAAGAACAAACAAAACCTTAACAGCTCAAAAAAGAAAATCCTAGCTTTGGAAATTTACTGCTATTTTCTTTAAAGAAAAAGCTATTGAGGATAAAACCCACCAAGTGAAATCCCTACAACCCCATTCATCAGTTAGTGAGTGCAGGTATTAAGAGGAGACACCAGCTACTACACATCAAAAGATAATGTCTATAGTAAAGTAAAAAAATCAAACAAACATTACCTAACAAAAATACTTTTCTCTCTCCTTCCAGATTAGTGAAGGCATTGTACTGTATATCTTAACCTAAGTGAACGTAAGAGTGTCTTCAATTGGTCTGAAGCTTTATAGTCTACCAAGAGTTTTCACCCACAAGATTTCAATCAATCTCACAGCCTCGGGAAGCAAGCAGGACAGAAATCCTGCGGTGTTCGGGGCCGCTGAAGGCTGCTGTGCCCGAGGCCCCCTGGTTACCAGGAGATGGAGCAAGGCCTCAAGTCGGTCTTCTGATCGCTGCAGCCTGCTCTTCCACTACATGGTGCTGCTCTCTTCTCCACGTGATAAAAAACAAGTGGGTGAGCATCACAGTGACCGTTTCTCCCAGAAAGCCCAGGCCAACGGAAGGCAAGCCGCTCAGTTCTTGTGTAAAGCAGCTGAGCACTACGTGGCAAGAGCTTTAAGAAGAGTCGCATGTTGACCAAGCGATCCCAAGACAAACATTTGTGTACTGCGACACATACTGTAGCATTATTTATACTGTGGAAAAAGTGGGCGCTGCCTGAACGTCTGTAAATAAGAGAAGGGCTGAATAAACCACCTTTACTACAGCACTACAGGCTGGTGGTTAGGAGCACTGCCTGGGTCTGAATCCCAGCTCTGCACACACTAACGGAACCTCAGCTTTTCATCTTAAAATAATAACAGTAGTGATCATACCATTTATATGAAGATTAAATCAACATCTATAAAGTGCTTAGAACAGAATACAGTAAATACTATTAGGGTTTGTTAAATAAGATGGAATATAATATAACCATTAAAATCGTCTTTGAAAAATATTTAAAATCTGGAAGATGCTCATAAGTCTTTTAAAAAACCAAATTACTTATGGAATCACCCCAATTCACTTACACATAGGTAGCCAGTAAACTGGTCACGGCCCCCTCTCTCAACATCCACATCTCCCCTCTCTCCTTCCAAACAGAACCACAATTTTGTGCAGGTATCCCCTCTTCCTTCCCAGACGTGTACTCGATGGGACTCTGATCACTGTCTGGCTATGGCGAAGAGGGGAGAAGCCAGAATCATAGCTTGTCTGTCAGCACACAGTGTTCCCCTGGCGACAATCACCTGTCCACTGAGGGGCGTGGGAAGACTGGCTTGCTCACGGTTAAGGAAGGATTTACACTCTAGGTCGGGGAGAGCTTCCTCTCTTGGTCTCTCCTGCTGCATGTGAACAAGGACATACAGTGCAAGGAGATCTTATGACCACAAGAAGAATTGGCATCAGGAGAACCTGGGCCCCTGATGACATCCCTGGGCTGCTTCTGATCATGCTGTGTGTACAGCCTACCCCCTCTGTAGGTATGTGAACATTTAACCCAATTTGAGGCCAAGATTTTTTTACCTGAAGTCAAAATATCCTGATCCACTGTACACCGTAGGCACCTGACTGAATCAGTACCATCCTGCCTTCCTTCCCTCCGGTTACCACGGAACAGGTGTCCCTTTTCTTGTCTGAGCCCATACCCCCGCTACATCAATGTTCCTACTACTAGAGTTGCTTCATCCTCAGTCCTGCTGGGAGATGGGTATCCATGAAATGGAAACTAAGCAAAGTCAAACTAACTATGGGAATCTCTTCAACACTAGACTCACGCTCAGCTCATGCCACCAGAGGCAACTGGGAGCCAAGACTGACAGAGGAAACTGGAGCCTACCTTCTCACTCATCCTGGAGCAGAGTCACTGGCACCTTTTAAACTGTCATTCTCCGCCCCCTACCTTTTTCTGCCCAATGAGGATACTGCATATCTGAAGCTAGATCCACTGCACACACTTTCCCCATGCCATCTCATTAACTCCCAGTCTCAATTACTGTCTCTGCACTGATGATGCACATCTAGGTCTCCAACCCCAATCTCCTTCCTGAACTCCAAAGTACCACATGCCTGGATGTCCAACTGCCGGCTGACCTCTCCACTCAGATGTCCCCACGGCACCACACGTCATCCTCTCCCCACCTGGCCCTCCTACCATGTTTCCTAATCCAATGGAAAGAACTGTCACCCATTCTCCAGGTACCCCAGTTGGAAATCCGGGCCTCTGCCCCTCTCCTGTTCTCCACTGTATCCAACCTGTACTGAGTTCATGTCACATCTACCTCCTAAATCCCTCTCAAAGTTACCCTGTCTCTCCATCTACACTGTTAACACTCCACTTCTGGCCACTGTCATCTCTTACCTGGGTTACTGCACTTTCCAGGACGATCGTTTCAAGAAAGCAAAATCTGAACACCTCATCCCTTTGCTTAAGAGCCTTTTCCTGTTTGTCCCCTGCTCTCGAAACAGTCCAAACACCTCACCCTGGCATATGAGACCAGGAGGATCTGACCTCGGCCCACCTCTTCAGCCTCTCCTCTCTCAGGGCCCCTACCCCGACACTGGCCCGGTGGTTCAGCACTCCCCCACCAGCACCGCCTTCAGTTCCTACAAAGTGCATACTCCCCTGACCTCTCAGCCTTCACCTTGTCCCTTCTTGCCCTCTTCTCCTAGCCACCTGTGCATCAGCCCGCAGTTTCTTCCCTTCCCGTCCCTTTCTCTCCAGGTAGGTCAAGGACCCTTCCCTGGTGCATCCACACTCGTTAGGACCCCACATTAACCCTGTCATAACGCATATCACCCTTACTGTAATTGTCTGCTAGATCCTTCCTAAGGTCCTTCAGGGTACAGGGACAGCCTCTTCTTCAAACGATCTCAATGTCTAGACCACAGGAGGTAATGAATAAATACTGCCTTTATTAAATGAAAACTTTTTTTAAAGGGTGGAATAAATTGTATTGAAACGTTAAAAGAGATTATTTCTGAGTTAGGGGATCCTGAGTGATTTTTATTTTCTTGTTACGGTTCAATAAATGATTCCTGAACTTAAAATTTTTTGTAAACTAGAGTAAATCACACAGTACTTGAAATATTAAAAATAATCTGCACAACTGAAAAATACCTTGTGGTCTAGTAGAAAAACAAGCCACAGCCTAAATGAGGCTTACCCTTATAATACTGCAACAAAACGAAATGCCTCCACCCACTCTAAATCCTCCCAACCTCCAGCTACAGTCACTGCCCCTGCCCCCTCTGCTCCACAGCATGGGCTCAGATTGCAAGAAGCCAGGTGCTGACACTTCCTGAAGAATTCCCAAGCCGTGCTCTGCTCCTCCCCAAGGGCAGGGCCCATGCAAGAGCCCCTTCAAACTCCCTGGGGAGAGCATGACTCTGCCCTGGCCCCTTCCTTGACAATATTCCTTTCTAAAAGGATTAAATGCACCAACTTCTTTATATCCTCCAAGGGGAATTAAAGAGAGTTATCGTCAATATGCACTTAGCAGGGATTAGGAAACAACCAATCAAAACCCATCTAAAATATTTAAAAACAAATTCACTTTCAAATAAACATAAATAGGTACCTATGCTTTTGGAGGTTATATAGTGTTTGTGCTCTTTTTATAACACACTCTCTGCCAACCGCCACAATGTCATTTAAGGCCAATATTTTATTCTGGCTGAACATCTAACTGGCATTATTATGCCCTTTAATTTCTGCCACTCTATTAGAAGATTACAGAGGTTTTCACACAGAGTGGGAATCTAGGAGCAGACCTAGATCGTCCCTGAACCACAGAAGGGGCAATCAAACCCATTAACAGTCACTTCAACTGCACCACTCTTCCCCAACCCTCAATCCCGTGAGATGAGTGTAAGAAATGGCTAAATGTACTGGAGTGATTAGCATCAATTACCAAACTGGCTACAATTCTTTTCATCTCTGATTATCACTGACTACCTAATGAGTTTACAACAAGCCAACAGCTCCATGGTCAAATATTTCAACCTGCAGGATGGAAATCTGCCATTCATAGCCTTGAATTTACCAGGAATTACAAAGTAAAAACATTTACCTTTGAAAGTTTATTACCTTTTTCAGGCCATTTATTTGTAACTAGGAATTTCCTAAATGATATCCAAGACTTCAGAGTATTAACTGAAGTCTGAAAGGTAAATAATTTATTTCCTCTCCATCACAAAATTCAGGGGGCCTATCATTATAATATGAATGGCAAAGTGAAAAGAACGTAGTGTATACAATATGAACTGGGAACACAACAACTAGTATAGATGTTTATTATCCACATGTAAATGTAAATATGCTTTTCCCTCTTTTTTAAAAACACACATATAAAACACATTAAAGAAACAAAAATTAAAAACTTCTTTTACCAGGAAATTCCTTCCTGGTATCCCAGAGACTTCCATGGTTTCAGGGACCGTTGACCTTAAAATTACAACACTAAGACCATCTCAAATCAGGGCCCCCAAAATCTACAGCTTGCAAGAGTTCATAGGAAACGTACATAGCCCATGAAGCAATGCTGGCTCATGCAGAACTTCGTTTGACTATGCATCTGGGTAGTTTTCTTTAGGACGTAAACACAGAGGAGGACTCCAAGTTCATCTAGTTTCAGAGGAGGACACAGTACGAAATTGTGAGAAAAATGTCATACAATTTGCTCTGGCACGTGCACGTGGAAGGGACCAAGCTCCTCCGTACACCTCTATTCATAAAGAGCTCAGTTGTTTGGCTGATATGAACTGCATTCTGGGAAGCCACTTCTACCAATACTATTCTAATAAAGACGATCTGGGCTATAATCCAACATGCCACACTATTTCATTATGGAAAAGAGGAGATGCGCATTGATAGTTAATTGATTACAGCTGCTTCTCATTATTAGCCCTCACTTCACTCCTAGTAGGATTGTCATCACTCGAGAGAGCACGTTTTAATTTTTTGACCAAAACTACACTGCAGGGATGACTTTAGGTTTCCTAGGCCCAGCATATTAGACTCCACACAAGTTTCATGGTAACAGGAAGGGAAGAAAAGAGATGGGAGATAAGAAAATCCCAGAAATCATTTAAGGAAAGAAAGACAGTCTTAGAAACTAGGGCAGCTTAGGGCATTCTAGTTAACAGAAACAAAAACAAAACAAAACAAAAAAAAAACAAGAGGAGCAGAGCCAAGCCTACCAAAGAGCTTATTTAGAACAGAGAAAGCATTTTTTAAATGGTGAACTAATGACATACATAGATAAGAAAACCCTAAATGCCCACTTTCAACTCTGACTCTTCCACTGGGATGGAATGTTTTCACATGAAATGTAACAGAATTCCAATATCTGAAGAAAAAACTCTGCTTCAACACAACTTCCTTGTAATAACAACGGAACATTTAGTATTTAAAAATCTCCAAATACATTTTTCCCTTCCTAACGCTATATAAGTATTTCTAAAATATTCTAAAACTTCAGTACGGCTCCTGGTAAGTGTGGATCTGCTAAATTAATGAAAAGAGTAAGGAATAAAAGCAAAGCAATAGACTTTGAAGATTTTAAAAAAAGTTCTTTACTCAATAGTTTATGGTTCGTATCTGGCTCTCTCGCAAACATTTCTCTGACAATGAACCAGCGTGCGGGGCAGTAACTCTCTGCTGTTGCTGCCTTCAGGCACGCTGACACTCTTTTAAAGGGATCGCCGAATCACATCTTGTGAGTGCCTGAGGTTTCCAGGACACAAGCACCTGGTAAGTATCTTGCTGGTACTCATTAGGTCAGCCTGTTGGAATCCAAGGACATCTTCGATCACCTGGGCTCAAGATTAAAGATCCCACATAATTTACCTAGCATTATTTTTACCAATACTGATTGACAAAAAAGTCAATTTACAGCTTAAATACGGAAAAGCTCGCTGGATTTCAAGATAAACTATTTCAGTCCTTCCACACAGAACAAATGTAGTTTAAATGCTTCTTCTTTCAGAATATTAAAGTTTTAATAGTTTATTTAAATTCCTAAAGAGAATAAAGATTACAACCTAAAAATATTTTTGTATCATTTTACAGTCACTTGGGCTTTGGCTTTAGAATTTATATGAAGTTATTAAAGACTAGGAGAGGAAGTAGAAAGCATAGTGAGCAAATACGTAGCTTCATTAGGAAAAAAAAGCACTATCTATAAAAGCTATCACGCGTAATTGATTATAAAGGAAATTCTCCAAAGCTTCAACTTTCCCCATGAATAGACTTTGTACTTACTGTAATGCTCACCCGGTCTCCTGCCAGAACAAATATTTTAATGTAAAATTCAATAAGTGGAACTGAAGATATTATGTCTAATTTAAAATTCCATATTGTGTAAACTACTGATATTAACATAACTGAGTTTGTAAACAATCCATTTGTAGAAGCTAACCTTAGACACTGTATTGACCCAAAATATCTAGTGGGGCTCATCTGCAAAATGAAGCATCAATGCCTGGAATTCATTAAAAGTGTTACATGTTTAATTTCTCCTGCCCTACAGCTCCACTGTCTCGTAAAAATTTTCCTTTGATGTCCCCCACTAAAAGAATTAAAGGAATATTGTAATTGAAATGTCATCAATAATTCACAAGACCCTCCTCCACAGCAATACATCTGATGAAATATTAATTGAGCTCCACAGACTGACAGTCTGCAGAGGAGCACTTGCCTGTAATTTGAACCACGAGTCCTGATCTTGCTGTAGCTCAGACCTGCCAAGAAGGCAATTATCTGGATGGTCTTGCCCAATCCCATTTCGTCTCCCAGAATTCCTCCTGCCTGCTGGCAGTGCAATTCCCACAGCCACCTAACACCTGTCTGCTGGTACCTACAACAACAAACACCAACAAGAAAAAGAAAATGGCAAATGGTGGATAATACAGATCATAACAGAAAGTACTCATGAATTAATCATTTAGTGAGGTTCTAGTACCAGTCAGAGAAACATGCCGGATGTGTGTTTTACATGAGTATTATATTTATAAGGTCATACATTTTTGATTACCTAGGCATAAAAATCACAAATTTTTCTTTATAGAACATTAACACATTTCTAATTAAACTGATAGATAGGGTAATTAGGGACTATTTCATTTCTTTTTCAACATTAGAAATAGCTTGGTAAACAAGCATAAACTTATTATCTTTTATTCAATATCCTTCTGGAAAAAACTGCAAATATTTTTAGTTATACAAAGTTCCAATAATTTTTCTATGAAAAGATGCATTAACATTTACTTTTTCCATCTGAAAAGCTTCAAAAAGCAGGACAGAGAACACTACAATTTACAGTATACACTGTTGAAAAGTCACTTGGTAATCATATTATCTTTTTATAGGAAAAATTAAATTAAATTTTAAGGCCATAAACAAGTCTGAATAACAGGGCTGCTCACAAAATTAGTACATATGATTCTGTCATATTACTAGCAGATGCAAAAAAAAAAAAACCCAACAGTTTAAAGACTCAACAATACAAAAGGTCTTTTAATATTTTAAAGTAGAACTTGATTCAGGGACTTTATCATAGATACAAAAAGGTCAGAGCTATTAAAATCTTAAATAAGGAGTACAGGTCAAAGAGCAATAATATATTCCCCTCTAAAAACAAAAAAAGAGTTGGTATTTGCCCTTGTCCATCAATGGTATGTCTAATTCAATAATCTAAAAATGAAGTTAAAAAGGGAATAATGCAAAAAGCATTTTTGAGAGTGAAAGATTTAACACTATGGAATGGTATGAAAATTATATGCCACATAAAAAAATCTAGAGCAAAAAACACTTAAAAGACAATGATGGGCTTCCCTGGTGGCGCAGTGGCTGACAGTCCGCCTGCCAATGCAGGGGACACAGGTTCATGCCCCGGTCCGGGAAGATCCCACATGCTGCGGAGCGGCTGGGCCCGTGAGCCATGGCCGCTGAGCCTGCGCGTCCGGAGCCTGTGCTCCGCAACGGGAGAGGCCACAATAGTGAGAGGCCCGCGTACTGCAAAAAAAAAAAATGAAAGCTAAAGAATTTTTTTTTTTTGAAAGAAAATACCAAGGCTAGTGAGCTGCACACCTTAAAAGGAGGTGGTTTTGTTGCTGTTTTACTGCCCAGATGTTTTTTACTCTTTGGTATGTGATATGTCTACCTAAAATCTCATTGTGGATTTCAGTCCCTGTCAAACTAGGTTTATTTACTCTTCTCCTAGTAAGTATGTCATAATTAACTTTCCCCCAGTATTCTGCAAATCAATTCCAAAAGTTTGACTCTAGCTGTTGCCATTATTATCTATCATATAAGGAAAACTTTGAGTATTTTGCTGCTTAAGTTTGCTAATTATAATATACACACTCAATATGTACCCTGGACGAGAGGATTTAAAATCCAAACACAGTGAAGTCTACTATGGATAAAAGATCATTTAATTTGGGATGAAGGACAAATTCTATTTAACACGTGGTATATAATCAGAAAATAAAAGCTACCAACCATTTAAGGGGCCTACTGCTGGGGAGGCACCTGGTCAGGTGAGGTTTGGATACAACCTCACAACCAGCCCACACAAAGAGGATCAGCCCATTTTACAGTTAGGAAATGAAGGCACAGAGAGGTTAAGTAACTTGCTAAAGGTCACACCGCTAGAAAAAAAAATGAGCAAGTCAGAACTGAAATCCAGAACCTCTGATTCCAAAGCGATTCCACTTTGGAGACCAGCAGTTCTCAACCAGGGATGGGGGTAAATGGGGGGTAAAGAGGGTATTTTGCTCCCTAGGGGACACTGGACAATACCTAGAGACATTTTTGGTTGTTACAACTGGGAAAGTGCAAATGTAATCTAGTGGGTAGAGCCCAGAGATGCTGCTAAACACCCTACAATGCACAGAATAGTCCCTACAACAAAGAATTATTCAGCCCAAAATGTCAGTTGTGCTGAGAATGAAAAATCCTGATCTAAAAATAAAAGTTGGTCATGAATTACTTACACTGGACTAATCTCAGCTATGGAAAAAGATGCAGTCCAAAAAGCTCCCCCAAAAAACTGATGTACGTTCAGAATCACTAAATTCCAGTCAATCAGCCTCCTTTTACTGAGGTACAGAACAATTATGGGACCAGCTCCTCCGGGCAGAGTAGGGGCCAAAATCTCCCAGTGGCCATTCCAGTGTCTTCCCACTATACAACACTGCCTCCACCCAACACAGGTCCAACCCCTCTCTCTGTTTGGGGCCAATCAACTTAAGGAATCAAGAGAGGGACAATCGAGAAATCATGAAAGGAATAAAAACTGGTGACCAGCATGGTATCCCAGAGGGAGTTAGGACATCTGCATTCTAGGTGACTCACGAGAGGCAGAGACGCTGTGCTAGATGTTTCCTCATCTACAGATGTAATGTCCAAGGGCGTTCACACAGTGTATGGTTGTGCGTATAAGACGATGAACAACACTAAAGAAATGACTTCAGGAAAAATATCTACCAGGCAGCCCTGTAAGTCACATCCTACATGGAAACGCCCAACCACAGCTGGGGACGTTGTATAAAGATGGTGAAGAGCGGCTCTCTCTTTCCATGAAGGCCCTCAGGCTGCACGAGCACACTGATTGGTAGGCATGTATCACTGCATGAGGAGTTAGGGGGTCTGGGTTCTGGTTCCAGCAGTGTCACTAACTGACTCAGGCTTTGTTGCTTTAAGTTCCTAATAATAAACACTGTAAAACAATTACATATTTTAATGAAAGCAGGCTACGGAATTCAGTTTTCAGAACCTTTGAAGACATAAAAATTACTCTTTAGGAAAAGTTAAAAGATTTTTACAAACTACTGTGTAAGAGTAAAGAAATTACTGTACTCTGCTTCCCCCATGAAACTGAAGCGTCACAAAATAACCACAGATAATGGGTATATCTTGGCATTGTCACATTAACCCAAGATTGCATTTACTAGTGTGGCTAAAAGTAAAGTTGCAAGACTGAATTTTGTCATCTGATTGCTACATCACACAGTCAAATACATTTTCCGGGCAAACTTTCAAAACAGAATTTTAAAAGTTAACCATGATCTTGCAGAAAACAGCACTTAAATAGATAACTGTACCTGCTGACTCCCTTGCGTACAAATATACCCTGTTAATTTAATTCCACAGAGTGCGGTAAGTACAGTAAAAATAGATCTACAGCTTAAAATTAAATTGGCCTGGCTAAAACTTAATCATGAAAGAAAAATGGAGACTCTACCAATCCTATTACTTTTTTTTTCATGTAGCAGAATAAAAGAAACAGAAGTTTCATAACATTTATGAACTATTTAAAATCCTGTTTTTGAGAGATGAAAAATGAAAACAACAAAATACTTTCCAGGAATGTGCAATTAAGACAAATTTTTTTAAAAAACCGTGCATTTACGTTAACTACAATAGGGTTAGCAGTCAATACACTAAATCCTATATACCCCTGGGAAGCCAAGTTCGGTTCTATTAACTGTGAAACTCCTTTGCTAGAAAATACCACATTTATACAAAAATGCACATTCAACTTGATTCTTGAGGATATCTGCCAAATCACTTAATACTCATGTAGAAGTATCCTGTCTTTGTGAAACCAATTTAGTCTATAATCTGGGTATTCCTTTTGCTAGTTTAACACTGATACTATTTGGCGTGTTTCTTAATAAGCAATCACTTTAGAGAAGATGAAAAGAGTTGCCAATAAATATTATCTTTATGTACCTTTCCATAGTTAAATTTTCATTTGGGAGAAGCAATAAACACAGTAGCCACCTCCCCAGGCTATAAAACATCTACAGAAATTACCAGAGATTCAGGTTTGAACTTCTTTACAGTTCTCCTGTCCAGTACGGCAACCCAACCAAGACAGTTCACATATTTAGGATTCAGCTTTCCTATTATGTTTAGTGGGATAAAATAACCACTCCCTTTGTCCCCTCCAACCCAGGAGAAAAATTAAAACTATAATAAAAGCTCTTCGAGAGGAAATATAAAAAGCATGCTCTTTTTAAGTAGACATCTTGCACAAGTTTAGGGCATGGCTGACAGCTGAATCTATGAAGGAGATTAAACATAACCATCTCAAAGAAAGAAGTTTACATCCTGCACCCGACTACCAAGTGATGATACAAGAGACAGAAAGAAGCTATTTAATGCTTTAACTTCCTATATGCATCGAGGAAGCCTTCCTAAAGCACCTTGTTTAGTAAATCCCAGGAGGACTGAGATTGACAACGTGGCTCAGTATTTACATTCATCACGGAGACTCGCCTGGACCTTGTAGGCTATAGGCACGCATCTATCACAGGGCATCCGGTTATATGCAACCCTGGGCCACTTGACATATGAAACATAGTCGGTTTCAAACAGCAACGCAACCCTGAAGCTGTTTGCCTGTATCTTCTCTTTTGGTATCAGAATAACATCTACAGGAAATGTTTACATATACATCTGGTCAGCTCAAAAGTATTACACCCTTAGGTACAGTATAGGACACTCAGAAAAATAACCTCTACGCAGTTTTTTATTTCAATATAGAAGTAAAAACCTCTCCAATATTGATTTTAATAAGCAAGTCTTCTTAATCTGATTTAGAAGTTAGAGGTTTGGCCCCTTAAAATTGCTAAGAACGGCAACAAAAAAAGAACTCGATGTAGACAGCTTTTAAATGTAGCTTTTAGTCTGCTGAGACAGGTCCACACAGATTCATCAGTTTATAAACAGACCCGATGCGCACTTTAGTCAATTTATTACCGTCTAATTTTAATGAACAGCATGTGGCTAAAATTTCATTTGACAGTATCTGTGTTTGCAATAAATTGCTGCAAGTACCTTAAGGGCCCACAGGTAAGTACTATGTAGCTCCTAAAATATTAATTTGTACACAATGGCTTGATGACAGATGTAAAGGAAGGAACACATGGCACATACTTAAAAAGCTTTTTGAACAGAAAACCCGGCACTTTAAAACCTTCGTCAAATTCGGCATCACTTTCCTCAGAATCATCTTCAAGCCTCAGACTCTTCTCTTTGTCCTGCAGTCGCAGTTTATTCCATCTCCTACCGTGAAAACAAAAACCACATTTCCATTATTTTGGTTCCAAACCAGGTTAAAATAGATAGTTCTAAGTAATACACAGGAAAAAACAGACAAAATTGAACAGTCTTTTAGCTTTCTGCTGCCATCATTACCCAAAACACTGATATTCAAAGGAGAAAAAAAAAACCAACTGATTCTCTTTTCCTTCCTCCTCAATTCAATTCTCATTTGAATTATTATAGCTGCTCTAGAAATATTCCTGTAAGGTCTCATTTCATTATCAAAACTACTTGCTCCTCTCCTGGCATACCCTAAAGGGAAAATTTCTCTGCTAGTTCCTAAGATATATGAACTTAATTCTAGAAAAGAGTCAGTGAAAATTTCAATATAACTAAATTTATAGATACTAAACGTCATAGCTCCAAAATGACAACGTAAGAAGAAATAAATTTTATTTATAATTACTATTTCTGTGCTAAAGATATGATGGTCATAGCATAAAACAGCACATCTTGAACATAAAGCAAATTTTTGGTCAAAATTACTATATATCAGATTCACATACTGATGACTTAATTAAGGGGAGGCATCAACAATATAAAGGACTGATAATTATACCACTGAGGAAAAAATGTGTCCACTAAATAAAACCTAAGTTATAAATTTAGTTATATGATGCTTTTCAGACGCGAAATAAGATGAACATTTATATTTCAGAAGGGTGACGCCATGTATGCATAACAAAAGAAACGTCTGAAGATCTGAAAGTATTAGCAATACAGCAAGGCTGTTGGGAAGGTACAGCCATTTAGCCAGACTAATTTTGCACCTATATAACTATAATGGACACTGGGGTCACAAGTGGGAAAAAAAAGTCAACAGCCTCATATTCTAGTCACTTCCATAATAAAAGGATGGCTTTTTTCAGTATGCATGCAACTGACACTTTGAATTTCACAAAATGTGGAAATGAAATAAAACAATAACACAGATAAATGCCTTCCAAGTAAAAAGCTCACAGGAAGGGAATGAGAACAGCAACACAGTAAGAAGGCAATTCTCTGCCACTGACTATGCAGGAGTAATAGAGAAAGTGTGAGGGAAGGTAAAGGAGAACATGGAAGGATGATACCGCACACCCTGCCCAGTTGGAGGAACGGTATGTTTTCCAGCACCAACTACCAAATCAGCACAGAGGCCAAACACAGCCCCGTGCACTAGATGCTGGAGGACCTTTAAAGCACGTCCTCTGATAAATTCTGGTCTTGTTGAAAATTTCAGCTCTTCAGAGTAAGGAAAGGAAGGGCTAGCTGAGGATCAGTAAGGAAGAATTGGTTGGTGATTTGAAACTGCTTCGCAGGGCACTAAGAGAACCTATAAATGAGCAGTGCTGGTGATTTCCAGAGAACAGCCAACGAAAGAGACAGTATGGCCAAGTCTAAGGAAACAGCTGTCACATAACCATAAGCTTTAATATGTGACAGTCTTTTTATGGGAAAAATGTAATGGCCTTTTTGTGCTTAACTTCTAAAGGTGATCTCTTTCTCCCTTTTATTTGTATTTTTCTTCCTTAAAATCACCATGCAATTGATGAAATGAAATGCCTCTAAGTGGCTATAATAGTCTCTGCTACTCTTCTGAGTTCCACATTATCTACAAATTTAGGTAAGTGCAGTGGTTCTCAACAGGGGGCAATCTGGCCATCCTCCGAGGGCAACCCCCTCACCCCCACCCCAGGGTAACGTGACGTCTGCAGACATAACTGGTTGTTACAACTGCTGAGGGGGAGGGGAGAAACACTACTAGCATCTAGCAGGTAGAGGCCAGGATGCTGCTGAACAACCTACAACGTCCAAGACAGTCCTCCACAACAAAATGTTATCTGGTCTCAAACATCAGTGTGTCAAAGTTGAGAAACCCTGGTATAAAGGTAACCCTTACCATTGGAACTTAGAAACCCAAATGATGTATAAACGTTTTCCTAATGTATATATCTGAATTCCTGCTTCTCACTATCTGAAGTTTAGCAAGCAGGCAATTTCAGATAATGAGACAGTCCTCAGTACCCACATTCTTACCATCAGAGCTCAGAACCAAACACCTGCATATTAAAAGATAATTGTTTTTAGCGAATATGTGGATAATACAAATTTTGTGGAAAAATCACAAAACCTATCACAGCCACTTAAGAATACTTCATTGTGCAACTACTCAAAAATAATTGTACAGGAAGAAAAAGAAAAACAGAAGATCCTGGCTTAACAAGTTTGACACAATGAGGTTGTGAAATATCTTACATACAGGAGTACCACACATTACCCTCCATTGATAAATGATAGCTATTACCTTAGACTTAGCCAGTTAGTCTTTGTGGCTGTTAAATTTCCCACCGCATCACTCTGTTTCAACAGATTTTCAGCTTCCTCCTCCTCCCTCCCTTCTAAAACATACAGGCATCATGTCGCCACAGAACACACAGCGCCTAGGAAACCACATAAGCCACTACAGAAATGACTGCATTCCAGTGCCTTCCGCTTTGTAAAGAAAGATGAAAAGAGACAAATGTTTATTCAGTTTGGCTAACAGATGACTAAAGGTGGTGGGGAAAAATCATTATTGCCTACAAGTATTTGTATCATTGTAAAGACAAATCGCCCCAGTAGAATCATATACACATATTAAAGACAGAGAGTACCAGGGTTACAAAACCACATGCATGTGTGGCTCAGGCTAAGAGATTCTCCTGGTATAGAAAGCAGTAATTCCTCATGTGGTTTACAGCCAAGAGACCTGACCGTCTAACCCACGCACGCTGAAGCAGGGCAGCACCAAGTGCTGGTTGACAAGAAGTACCACGTGGCACACGATGGGGGGTGGAGGAGGGCCAGATTCACCTGAACTCTGAGAGAAACAGATGCCTTTCTCATCCCAGATGCTACCAGGGTCTAAAATTGCCCTCTTTAGTGTGCTTAACTTGCTGGTCCTACAGCCTGGCAGGCCAAGCGACCTGTCCAGCCAGCAGGTGTAAAGGGGGATGAATGAAGCGGGTCTGACACATGCAGTGAGCACAGGCCCAAACCCTCAGACTCAGACGGTCTAGAATCAAATTCTACTGCCATGTATTAGCACTTTAGCCCTCAGCAAGCAACTTAACCTCTTTAGCATCTAAGTTTCCTCGACTCTGAGACGGGGGAACAGCGGCATGTACTTCACTGGATTTAGGGGAGAATTAAATGAGGTGCCACATAGAAAGCACTTAGCACAAGCCTAGAATATAACAGGTGCTTAATGAATTAATGTTATTATATATAATCATATCTACTTAATGAAATCCTCACACAACCCTGAGTGAACTATAATGTTCACTTACAAAGGAAGAAGAGGCAATGTATAGTCCAATACAATCTGCATGTGATAACGCAATGCACCACAAATGCTTGACGGAACTCCTGAACACGTATATTTGCACAAAAACTATGATATTAAATGGAGGCTCAGTAAATGACTGTGAATGGCATGATCACCATGAGTAACGACACCTAGTCAGCAGACGGTATCTGCTGGAATATCTCAATTTAAAAGTTCTATAACAGATTTGTAAACAGTAAATTGACATGAAGTATGGCCACGTTTAATGCAACAGTAACAAAAAGATAGCTACAGAATGACCTAAAACTGGTTGGGGGCAAGTCAAAATTAAGATCTGGACCCCAGTGATCTGAAATCTTAAAACTCTGAAATGGCCTCGAAATGTCTAAATTCTGTTCTTTCGACAAATAAGCTAGATAACAGATTTTAAAAGTGGGGGCGGGGGGGGTAAATAGTCCAATATTTATGTTTTTGGAAAAGAAATAACTTTTTCATGTTTTCTTTCCTCTCGTTTTAAAAGAGCCACACATGTAAGAGTCACAGCTGCAGCCACATAAAACCAAGTGGGCCTGGTGTTCTCTGGCAGGGTTTCCAACTCCCCACGCGACTGCCGTAGTCAGCCCGCTGCCGACTCCACTGGCAGCTACTCAGAGGAGAACCCAGTAATAAACATAAACTTACAATTCCAATCAGATGCAGGCAGGGCAAATGCTCCTTGGCTTCGCCACACTCACGCAGGAATGAGAAATCAGCCCAGGCTGTGGGACCTGGGGCTGATACTGCGATAATGATCTGTCAGAAGCAACGTGGACCCAGGGCCAAACTGCTAGCAACGCTGCACAGTCAGCTGAACTGCACCAGAAACATACGTCCTTCAGTTGTAACCTACAGGCACGCCTTGTCGATGGAACCCTTAGAATACACCTGAGAAGTTAATTTATTTTCAAAGGAGAATTTCCAGCATTTCAAGGATGTTCAAAAATGACAGGGCAGAAAAACACAGCTAGCTGCCACTGTGCTGAAATTCAGAGCCTCCTCTCTGTGCATGTGCATGCCCCGTACTGTCCCCAACCTCTCTCCCCCACACACCTGTGTACCCTTCAGAGCTCTGCCCGAGTAGCACCTCTGGAAGAAGCCATCCCTGACCGGCCAGTTAGGCGTCGCATCCTCCAAGTAGGTGCCTTCCCAACACCATGGCACCTGGGCACACCTGACGTCTCCACTAGAACGCTAGCACCTACCAGAGTGTTAGCATCTTTTGAAATCCGTATCTGTCTCCCCCATTAGACTGAGGGAGACTGTCTCAGTCATTTTTGTATCTTTAGAGACTAGTATAATGCCCACCTCACAAGACGCTCAATAAATGCTCAGGGAATGAATGAATGAGGTTCTGAATTGGGCTGGGGATGAGGAAGACACCAGGGGTAGAGAAGCATGGCTTGAAAACGGTCAAAGTGGGTCCCTCAGAAATGGGTTCAAGAAACGCCCCGTTCTACCTCCTTTAGGGCCTGCC
Organism: Pseudorca crassidens; assembly: GCF_039906515.1. NCBI lineage: Eukaryota > Metazoa > Chordata > Mammalia > Artiodactyla > Delphinidae > Pseudorca > Pseudorca crassidens. Next base: position 46,173,341 of record NC_090311.1, on the reverse strand, counting down.
TCCTGCTGCATTCCTACCCCTTCTACATACGTGACTTTAAAGTACTACTCCGAGCTGTAGCCACTGCCTAAACGTGGCTGGGCCCACTGCAAAGAAGGAGGCCTGGCAGAGGGTGACTGCAAAGCCAGGTGTTTAATTTAGAATTTTATAAGGAGGAAAAAAAAGGAGAGGAGGTTAAGCTCACTATGTTGAATGACAAAAATTTTGTAAGTTATTTTCAAGCCCTGATGTCTGTTTTTGGGGGGTTCCCAGGGGATTCACTTTGCAACAAGACTGGTTTTTGCACACCAGCTGATTGGAAGAAATCAGGAGTCCTGAGTTTGGGTCCAAGCCTCCCTAGGACCAGGTGGGAAAGGCTGAGCAAAAGGTTCGACTTTTTATGAAAGACTTGATCTTCTAGCAGAGGAAAAAAGAAGTTTAACTAGCCCTATATTTACATCACTAGAAAGGAAATAATGTTTCTAGTGTTCCCACTTTCATCTTTTTCTTTAATCCATACATATAATAGTCACAGCTGCAACCAAACAAAATGAGGTGAGTGTGTTATTCACTGGGAGGTTTTCTAACTCCTATAGTCCCTCAGACTCCAGGGGCGGCCATTAGAGCAGAACCCAGCAAAAAGCACAGATTTAAGATACCCACTGAGAAGGGAAAACCAGATGCAGGTCCATAACTAGTAAGGGGAGGTCCGAACTTTAGAAACATCATTTAACACCACTGTATTTGTCTCCTCGACCACAGTGAGCCAAATAATAGGTCCTTATAGGACTAAATGAGATAATATGTATACTATACCCTTTAGAAACTATTTTTTAATACTACATACATGTCAGATACTATCTTATAATTATGGGCAGGAGATTACACAAAAAAAAGTAAAATTGAGAAATTTTAGTTAACTGTAGGTTAAACGTGAATAAATAGTAACAAATGTCAAAACACTTGGAATCGCAATCTTGGGCAGGCAGGAGTTAAGTGCAGCCCCCAAGTCTAGAAGGCCATCATGCTACTGCACCTGTACTATCAGTCAAGATCAAGATTATCATGGTCACTCTAGGCACAATGTCCTACACACCTAGTACAGCAAGGAATGTGGAAACTAAGCCTTATAAGGCACAAGAGAAGCATCTGGAACACTGACCTCAGAACAGAGAAAATTGTGAGGAACCAAAGTGTAATCCTGACCTATCCACACTCAGAACCAATAAGCAGGCTGTGAGGTTGGAAGAATGCCCCCTGGGCAGACGTCTAGTGACCCCTAGTTTGTTCAAAGGAGAAATAATTTTTTATTTCTCCCCAAACAATTACTGATAATGTACTTATAGTCATATAGATATTTTATCACTAAGTGGACCTTAATCATACTAATAAAAAATGTATTAGAGGTAAGAAAAGCCTAACATCAAACAACACTAAGTTTATAACAGCTAATGAGTTGCCTGTGCATATTACATACAATTGTTAAAGTGCTTTTTACCTTGGAAGAACATCACATCTTCATACATATCAATATTTATATAAGCTCTTCCTCATGATTCTCACAGACCCTCTTACTGGCTTGATGGAATCTTTGTAGTAAATGTTTTACCTAGTGGGCATGCAAATAACAAGAGAAGCTAATATTTGTTGATTGTCTGACATTTGCCAAATATCTTAGATGTATTACCTTTTGTAATCCTCCTATCACCCTTGAAGAAGGTACTGCTAAGATCCCCATATACAAATGGGGAGATATACAAGACCTCATAGCTATTAGGGGAGACTGGCATTCTGACGCCATGGCCTGTGATTTCTACCCCCTATGCCATATATTACCTCCTTAAGTAACACTGGCTAGCTCTGGACAAGCTGTGTTTTGAAATTATATATACATATATATTATGTATACGTTTTTTAAATTTAGAGGCAGAAAACAAACTCTAAGTAATAATAACAACTAATGGTTACCAATGCTCACTGTGTGCTGGGCACTGTTCTAAGTATTTACATGTATTAAATAATTTAATCCTTACAACCCTATGAGACAGATACTATTCTTAATCCCTTTTTCACAATTAAAGAAAGGTAGGCAGGGACAGGTAAAGCAGCCTGCTCAAGATCACCAATGTGAAGATTCTAACCCGGAGTCTGTGCTCCTAACTGTTGCATAATCTTGCCTCTCAAAAAGTATTTTCAAACTTCCAAAATTCACCCCTTTGCTCATAGCACCAGCCAAAAGGTCAATAATCACCTCTTTAAATGCTATACAATGAAAATGAAATGCTATACAAAAAAAAAAAAAATGAAAACAACTGCAAAAGAGCAAATCAAATTATAAAACTTCAATTCAAATTTGTCTCAAAAAACATTAGTGCTAAAAGTTTGAGGAGATGGGCTTCCCTGGTGGCGCACTGGTTGAGAGTCCGCCTGCCGATGCAAGGGACACGGATTCGTGCCCCGGTCCGGGAAGATCCCACCTGCCGCGGAGCTGCTGGGCCTGTGAGCCATGGCCGCTGAGCCTGTGCGTCCGGAGACTGTGCTCCGCAATGGGAGAGGCCACAACAGTGAGAGGCCCGCATACCGCAAAAAAAAAAAAAAAAAAAAAATTTGAGGAGAGGAAAGACGGCCTTCGTTTTTGTACGATAACATGATTCCTTCCCCACCTCGCTACTGTGCAGAGTGGGTCAAAACTCACTCTTCACTGGACACCTGCTAACTTTTCCAAGTAATAGTAAAATCAGCTTAGTAATTCTTTTGACTACAGGTAATCTGGGCTGAACAAACACATAAGATACACTTAATACCAGACAAACCGATATACAGGCATACCTTGGAGATATCACAGGTTCGGTTCCAGACCACCGCAACAAAGCAAATATTGCAATAAAGCTAGTCACATGAATTTTGTGGTTTCTCAACACATATAAAAGTTATGTTGGGGCTTCCCTGGTGGCGCAGTGGTTGACAGTCCACCTGCTGATGCAGGGGACGCGGGTTCATGCCCCGGTATGGGAAGATCCCACATGCCGCGGTCTGGGAAGATCCCACATGCCGCGGAGCGGCTGGGCCCGTGAGCCATGGCCGCTGAACCTGCACGTCCGGAGCCTGTGCTCCGCAACGGGAGAGGCCACAACAGTGAGAGGCCCGTGTACCGCAAAAAAAAAAAAAAAAAGTTATGTTTACACTAGACTGTAGTCTATTAAGTGTGTGACAGCATTATATCTAAAAGAACAATGTACATACCTTAATTAAAAAATGGTTGGCCAAAAAAACGCTAACCATCATCTGAGCCTTCAGTGAGTCATAGCAGTAACGTCAAAGATCACTGATCACAGATCACCATAACAAATATAATAATGAAAAAGTTTGAAATACTGTGAGAATTACAAATGTGACACAGAGATATGAAGTGAGCAAACGCTACTGGAAAAATGGCAATGATAGACTTGCTTAAGGCAGGGTGTCACACACCTTCGATTTGTAGAAAGTGCAGTTATCTGTAAGCACGATAAAACGAAAGGCAATAAAAGGAGGTATCGCCTATACTCAAATGCCTACACCAACCTACAAAAAAGGCAAAATATATCTATTAATGGGAATTATCAAATATTAGTAGCCCAAGATTATATATGAATAAAATGAACGTGCCCTCTCCAAAATTTCAAGGAAGTCACTTACTTTGCTGTTTGAAATTTACAACTGACCTTATTGCTCTGTTTTCATTTTTACGTTGTAAGAGCCACCAAGATCTGTAGCGATTGTGAGGGAAAAGTCACACATCATACAGTTAAATCATTTCTAATATAGAGTGAAATTTCACTCTCAGGATCGTTCTCCGCTTATTGCAATATCCATGAAAAAATTCTACAACAGAAGCACAGTGAGTACAATTTGATTTTTTAAAAATATACTCAAGGCACCTAGCTGGGTATTTAATATAGTTTGCATTTCTGTAGTGCAATAAGTTTTCTATTTCAGACAGCTAAGAATTCCTTACAGATTAGTCTAATTTGCTAAATTGAGATACTCAGTGTTTTACTTTTCTTATCTGCCTTTTTATGGTCTATCTGGTGGACTTAATTGGCACATCTGAGCAGATGAAATACTCTCAGTTAGGAGTCCAGATCTCACAGAGTAAATTAAGACTGATGCAGACAATTATGCACTGGGGCTGAGGATGAGAGGTGTGTGCAGAGCACGGAGCAGAATTAGTCTTCATTTGTGTCTTAGCTTCGTCATTTAAAAGAAGCCAGGATGATCTCTAAGAAAAGTCCTAAAGGGAGTTAACTTTTTCTTCTCTCTTTAAAATATAGAGTCCTAGAAGAAGAAAAGAACACAAGTTTATTTCTTGAGAAAGAAATCAACTCCCAGAAACTGATGACAAGAACAATCTTCAAATAATTATACTTAGTTTCTGGATCAAACCTAGACTAAATTTTTACCAAATTCAGATTTTTAGAAATCAAATGATCTGCGTTTTGTTTTTTTTTTTTAAAGGTACAAGCAAATCAAGCTCTACACTGTATCAATAATTTGGCCTTTGCCTAAGTGTGACCTGAATCCATGTGCAGCACAAACAAAGATGCAACTGAAGGATAAACATGGGACGATCGCGCTGCAAAGGGATTGGCTCTAGGCAAAAGGAAGAGGAAGAGGCTCGGTGAAAACAATAAAATGGAGACAGAGCAGCTGAGACTGTGGTTCTAGGAGGCATGGCCTTCAGCGCCGTTTCAAGCAAAGGAATGGGGCCTGCAAAAGTGTGGGCTTGGTCCTCATCAAGCAATGGGAGAAAGTGATCACTGAGGCCACGCTTTCTGAGCCCACCGCACCAGTCCACACTGACAGGCCACTCCCTCCTGACCCAAACCACCGGCTTCTCCACTTGCTGCTATCCTGGGCAAAGGACTTCAGCCTTCTCGGCTCAGGTTCCTATCTCCTAGGGCGCTGTGAGGACTAAGCCAATAGAGCCACATACAGCGAAGCACTGCCAAGTGGTAAGCACTCACTAATGTCGGCTATCTTAGCTCTCATAAGCACCTCCTCCCTCACCCACGGATACCACCCTTGCTCAGGGCCTCCAAATTTCAAATCCAAGAGGCTTTTTTCAACATTCATCCTCCTCAGCTTTACTCATTTCGGCATCTGAAAATACCGACAGCCTTCCCCTCCTAGAACTATGCATGTATACAGCTAAACCCTCCAAACCAGGATCCAACTCGCCCCTGGCCACAGAAGCCACAGTGCTCAAGAGACAGGGTGCTGAAGATACCATTTTCCCAGATGATTAAGTCTTACGGGGGCTTAGAAGATACTCTGTAAGATTTACACAATGAATGGAGCCATCTGACCTTTTGTTTGTTTGTTTGTTTTTGCGGTACGCGGGCCTCTCACTGTTGTGGCCTCTCCTGTTGCGGAGCACAGGCTCCGGACGTGCAGGCGCAGTGGCCATGGCTCACGGGCCCAGCCGCTCCGCGGCATGTGGGATCTTCCCGGACCGGGGCACGAACCCGTGTCCCCTGCATCGGCAGGCGGACTCTCAACCACTGCGCCACCAGGGAAGCCCTGATCTTTTTTAACTCAAAGTTATTCACGGTAAATAAAGTTCAAAATGGGGCAAAAGAAAAGAAAAACCTCTAACGACAAAACTGTATTAGAAGCCGTTACATCAACCGGTGTCATGACTACAGACGCGAGTTACACCACACCACGAGGCAAATGCTATGCCCATCCACACCAGATCAGTCAAGTTTTCTAGAGTCCCTAGCAATCTCCCCAAATCTTTACCCAGCTGACTTGGGTCTAGGGTTTGGTCTCCAGCCCAGGGAGGTAGGGGTAGCTATGTTCTGATTCTTGGCACCACCATGTGGCCACACATAGGTACTGCCCATTCCACCCAATTCCACAAATGAAAGGAAACCGCCGTTTACACAACCCGGTCCTGGCTTCAAATCCCAGCTCTTAACCAGTGACATCATGGGCAAACGGATCACCCTGAAAAGGCCAAGATAAAGTGTTTGTGCAGCCTACTATAATTAGAACAACTGAAAGATATATATGCATAGGATCAAAGGCTGGAATGAAATATAAAAAAATAGAGGTGCAGGTAGTTTTTTCTATCTTAATATTATCACAATTTCACTATTAAAAAACAAGGAACTGGGGGCTTCCCTGGTGGTGCAGTGGTTGAGAGTCCACCTGCCGATTCACGGGACGCGGGTTCGTGCCCCGGTCTGGGAAGATCCCACATGCCGCGGAGCGGCTGGGCCCGTAAGCCATGGCCGCTGAGCCTGCGCATCCGGAGGCTGTGCTCCGCAACGGGAGAGGCCACAGCATTGAGAGGCCCGCGTACCACAAAAAAAAAAAAAAAAAAAAAACACACACACACACACACACACAAAACAAGGAATTATCAAAAGTGAAAGGTCAGGAGCAGGGTACGGGAAGCCTTCAAACTATCTGGAGGTACCAGTTCAAATCCATTTCAGGCTGTGATCTCAGCAGCTTGGCCCAAAGTACCAGATAATCTGAGGTGACTCAGGCACCACCTACTGAAGAGTCTGTTTCTAAATTCTACTGTTCCACTGACTGAGGGGGGGGGGGTGGGGATTTATCCCGGCAGCAATACCAAGCTAACTTCGGGCTAGAGTTGAGCATTACATCCTCAAATCCCAACATCCTTACCAACAATTCTTTCCAACCTCCTCAAAGGTTTCCTAAATGGGGACATCGTAAGGGCCTCTGATAAGGAAGAATGCTACCAACCTCACCTCAGAATTAGTGGGAGCTCAAAGCCCAAGTGCAGTGCCCAGCTCCTGCTGCTCCGGGCTGAGCCCTAAAGGTGCTCCCCAGGGGATTCTCAAGCACACACCTTGGTAAGAACCCGATGAACTATTATACACAGCACTGAGCTGAATAAACTGGCCCCAAAGCTCCTGCCCAGGCCCTCTCCTATGTAAACACAATTGTGCAGGGTACATAAAGTTTAGAGAAAATGATATACAAACTCAATCTGCCAAAACTTACGGCCTCAGAAAGGAAGAGAATATATAAAGTCCACTTATATATATCAAAGTAGTTCCCAAACATGCCAGTGCCTCAGAATCACCTGGGAAAGCCTTTTTAAATGACCACCTGGTAGTCCCACGTACACATTTTGAATCAGCACCTCCAACGGTGGAGCCCCCAGTGATTCTGCAGGATCAGCCCATGGGCTGGGAATCTTTGCCTTAGTCTATGCTCATTGCCAAGAAAATACAGCTGTTAGGTGAGCAACTTAAGCAGTCATGGCTGGCAAATGGAAATAGAAAGGAGAGATTCAGAGTATAGGTTTAAGTCAAATTATAAATGTTCTCCCTAGTCGTGCCAGCAGGAGACAGACCTTATTTGGAAGTGCATCCTCTCACTCGGGGTGTCAACGGACCTACACTGCAAGTCTGACCCAAGCAGTACATCCACTGCTGGGGAAAGAGGCATGAGTTGGTGACATTTTTTGTTTGTTATATCTCACTGTTGGCAAACAGCATGTTGCTTACTTCCCCCTGTTGTCCCCGTGCCAAGGTAGACATCACCAATGGATTGCGGCACTCTTTCCCAGGGAAGCCAAACAGGCCTCAGTCTCCCCCGAACAGATTACCACTGCCAAAGGTGGGAGCTGGCTGGCAAAGGCAAGGGCTTGTGCCCTCCCTGTCTTGAAGTGGCAGCTTAGCAACTGGACTCCTCTGCAGACCACGGCCACCATGCCAATACCCAAAGCAATCCAGACGAGACCCTTGAGGAAACAACGTGCCCCCAAAGCAATGCAAGTATTTTCCTGTTCAGTGATGCACCTGAAGTTTGGGGGTAAATGTGGCAAGTTTTAACCTGCATCCTCAGGTCCATATCAACATATCTGAATGACCCAACAGACCAGGCCCAGTGCTGGGATGAACGTCCTCCACAAAATCTTTCCCAAATACCTCAGTCTGATTTCATTACGCCCTGCACACTGGTTAGGTCCCATCTGTGCCCACGGTCCCCTAAAAGACTGCAGATTCCTCACAGGAACCCCTAGACGCCAGTCCTAGAATGGAGATGTGCATTCATGCAGTGAGAGCAAAGATGAAGCAATGGAGATGACCTCACATCTCAACTGGAAAATGAACCAACTACACTGAGGGAACCGGGATTGCAGATCTCTGTTCACCTAGCGGGGAAAGGTGCACGTATGAAATATTTGGTCTTCTAGGCCGCTCTGGGCTCACCAGGGACATATATCACCCAACACTGAATGTGTGTTATTTCTGTTAAGTGTTTGGCACCTGGAGCTCCCAGACCCTAGCTTTCTAAAGCAGCAATAGATTTTAAGGAAGACCTCACAACTGAGAGCCATACCCTAATGGAAACGTGAGTACCCCAAAATTAAAATAAAAAATAATGGATGCTTTGTAAGATCTGTTAGCATTAACATGAATAAGAAACGACAGAATATTTGCTTCTAAGAAGTGGCCCATCCATCATGGTACATTATCAAAGGTATGAAAATCAGGGAACACCATTGAGCAGACAGCCTCCAAATGCAACAGAACAGAGAAGAAAGCAGGATAAAAATGTTGGAAAGGCAAAATACACGGGCATTTTATAAGATGCTTAAAACTTCCAAGACTGATCTGAGGTCTTGGGCTAAGTCAGAGAAAGCAGGATCATCTACTAGCCAGATGCAGAAAAGGTTAAGCTGTAGAAAAGGCCTAACAGGAAATTCCCACTGAGCGTCAGCTAAAACTAAAGACACCTAGTTAGGACTAATCTAGAGCTAATGAAAGACCTAATACTCTCCAAGTGGAGAGAATAAAGGGGGTGAGATGTCTAGGAGTCGCCCACTTTCACTTCTAAGGGTTCAAAACAGCATTATAATCAACAGGGCTATAACCAACACATATTTAAGTCCAAAAGGTACCTACCTTGGGTACATATTCCTAAATTCTAACCATTAGGAAAAACTCATTTTCTATGTTGTAAACTATATGGGGCTTTATTCTTCTTATCCATCAACAAACCAGTGCTAAGATAAGAAATCCTAAAGTGTTTTTCTTCCCTCAAGGGGATACCATTACAATTTCATTCTGTCTACAAAGATCAACAACAAGAAATAACGAAGCATAGAGTGACTGGCAGTTTTAAAATATTCTTAATATGCTTCTCAATCCTGAGCATTTTGCCTTTTTAACATCCCCCAATCCAAAGGGTACCAAAGGAGATGCAGTATAAACAATTTCAATGTGGATATCTGCAATTTAACAATTATCTACCTTAATAACTGTAGCTATAAAATTTTAAGAGCTATAGTATTTTGGTAGCAATTAGAGTTATTGATATTTCCAAAATTCATTTGAGATTTTACTATAACTTGAGCAAAAAACTGACTTCTAATATGGCTTTGGAAATAACAGTTTTACAATCTTAACATTATTAAGAAAAACTTATTGCCATGAATTTAAACTAAACCTGTATTTAAAATTCAATCAAAATAATTGCCCTTGATCAAAATACTGATATACTTAAAATATATTTAATATTGACTCAATTTAATGGGAAGAATATTCATTCCACTTATAATCAATATGTTGAGATTAACACTTTTATTTTATTTTATTTTATTTTGCGGTACGCGGACCTCTCACTGTTGTGGCCTCTCCCGTTGCGGAGCACAGGCTCTGGACGCGCAGGCCCAGCGGCCATGGCTCACCGGCCCAGCCGCTCCGTAGCATGTGGGATCCTCCCAGACCGGGGCACGAACCCGTGTCCCCTGCATCGGCAGGCGGACTCTCAACCACTGCGCCACCAGGGAAGCCCAACACTTTTATTAATTCTCTACAATAGTCAAGAAAAAGACTGATGCCACTCACTGTTCAGACAACTTTACAGATATCAGATGTGCAAGCTACAATGAGAAATGACAAACATTAAGACACTCCTCAACTCTGTCTTGCTGCATAAGGTACTACCACAGTGAGAGTGTAACAGCTCTCTTAAAGACCTGGACTTAGGTTGCAGGTACTCAAATCATTGGTGAAAAGAACTATGCTACACCTGCTTCTAAAAGGATGTATGTGGCAGCTTGGATGTAGGGTGTCGGCAGTTCTAAATAACAGAAGAAAAGAGTATCAGGTCAATCTTCATTCGCAAAGGCCAGTGGAAAGCTACAAGAATTATAATAAACTAGGTCTCCCTACACTGAGAAACAAGAAAAAACTGTTGAGGACTGGGGAAAAAAGCCACCCTGGGAGCAAGTATTAAAAAAGTAATCTGTTAAGCAGATTCCCGCATCCCTTTGAGTCTCGCGGCACTCTTAAAAAGCTAAGGCGTGAGACCTGAGTCGCACAACGTCATGCTCCGTGGGACACGGTGGAGACTGTAGCATACACACTGGTTTTCTTGACTCAGAAGACGTGTGGCAACATGCAGTGCGGACTCCACAAACAAACGTGTTCACCTGGGCTTCCCTGGTGGCGCAGTGGTTGAGAGTCCGCCTGCTGATGCAGGGGACACAGGTTCGTGCCCCGGTTCGGGAAGATCCCACATGCCGCGGAGCAGCTGGGCCCGTGAGCCATGGCCGCTGAGCCTGCGCGTCCGGAGCCTGTGCTCCGCAACGGGAGAGGCCACAACAGTAAGAGGCCCGCGTACCACCAAAAAAAAAAAAAAAAAGTGTTCACCTTCCTTTTACTTACTTACATCAGACACTGACAAATTCACGGAAATAAGAAGCCAAAGTTAGTCTCTAGCATAAAAAAAGACAGGGCACAGGAAGGGTATGCTGGGCATAGGAAGCCCATTTCTGGCATGGTATTGTTGAAATTCTGTAGAGAACCACTTTTTCAAGACAAGGAAGGAGGGATTTAGGAAAGCAAGCTTATTCTTTCATACACTAAAACTTAATTTCAGCTCTTTTTTGAAGGAAAGTCTCCTAAAATTACTTTCACCCAACATACACTACACAAGCCAACCTCCTCCTGCCCCTTGTGGCAGGGCACCCACTCTCCCACCCACCCACACAGCTCCTGCTTTAGTCCTAGGCATGCCTCTTGCCCAGCCCTCCCCCTAAGCTTTTCTTCTTAGACTTGCCCTCAAATCTCAATGAAGACCCCAAAGTAGAAGCATCTTGGGTGAGCTCCATCGAGGACTCAGGGGCTCCGGTGGTTCTAGCAGGCTAAGATTGCAGGAAGTCCAACCTTTGGATGAATGGAGGTCTAATATACTACGCTAAACTAGAACTCTCATTTATTAATAAACCTACCACCTACGATAAAGCAAGCAGTACAATCCCTGGAGACTGACCTTAACCGCTGCTTATAATAATCTTCATCTCCATCATCTCGGCATCTCACTACTTTCCGACCTCCTCCTCCTCCTCCTACGGCTTCAGCTTCTTCCCCAGAACTTGGAAAGAAGTCATCATCAATCTCCTGCACTGTGACTTTCTTCTGCCGTTTCTGGCGACTGAGCACCCGTCTCCGGTCACAGTCGGTGTCTTCCCCGGACAGGTCAGTCCCTGCCGCCTCCCCCTGCTCCCACTCCGTGGGCAAGTACTCGGACACTTCATCCTCAGAGTCTCCCTCTGCCTTTGGCCTCACATCACACTCCAAGGGTTTCTTTCCCTTTAGCAATCCCACCTGCCCCTGGAACTGAAGAGCCCTCTTCTGGAGTTTCTTGATGTGTTTTTTCAAGCGCTCATCTGTTTTCGAGAGAACTTTGCTTCTCTTGTCTGGTTTGTTTTCACTGAGTGTTGAGCTCAGCTCAGAAGTGGCCGAGGCCGGGGCTTTTTTAGCTGCTCTTTTATTACAAGCTTGCTTCTTTCTTTCAAAGGACAGTTTTGCTTGATCTGCCAAATACTTTTCAAAATCTGAGGCTTCGTTGAGCATTAGTTTTCTGGGCTTTCTCTCCTGCTTCTGAGGGATCTGGGTACCAAAAGGTGTCATCTGACCAGTGCGGACGAGCTCTTCCCAAGCAGTCTCCTGAGCGGGCATGAGCATGCTGCCGAGGGAGGACGGCTCTGCTTCTGAAAAGAGGGATGACAACACGTTGGGCACTAGCACAAAACTTTCCAAGAGAACAACGGATATGTGCACTACTCAATACATAAATTAAAAAAAGAAAAAAAAATCACTGACGTACTAAAGTAGATGACGTACTAAAGTACAGTGTATGTGAAGAACAGAGTGAAATTTACTATGGCATTCGTGCCGCATTTAGTATACTCCTATTCAAAAAGGTAACTTCTCAATAACTTTTCCCAAAACACTGCATTATCAATATACTTTCTGTGCATCCAAAGACAGACCCAGTCATATGTAACACACAGAGAAATTTTACCATGTTTCCTTATCAACTGCCCTTGAGGAAGCAATCTCCCAAGTTTCCACGTCACTGCTAATACCAGCATTCAGATGGACTTAAATACGAGACAGCAGAACTGAAAACAGACATCTAAAGAATCAGCATGCACCTAAATAGGTAAAACATAAATGCTGCCTCTGCACTGCCCAACAGGAGAGTCACCATATGGCTACTTAAATTTACGTTGAAAATTCATTCTCCCAGTGGTACTGGCCACATTTCAAGCACTCAATAGCCACATGTGGCTAAAGGCTACCATAATGGACAACACAGACAGCATTTCCACTATTGCAAAAAGGTCCACTAAACAGCACCGTGTTAGATGTGCGAAGTTAACTGACTGAAGGGATGAACTAAAGTTGGAAGTTATGCCATAATAATAGAAAGCCACCCAGAGATCATCCCTCTTTCATTAGTTGAAATTAATCTCTAGCAAAATTACTTTACCCATAGCCAAAATACCAAAAGAAGTAAAGGCTTAATAGGAAGGCATCCATATTCTAAAATCTGTATTTCTTGCAGGCCAATAATAGCACAGTGCAGTTTTTCATTAAATGTGCACTGAAGAAAAACATACATCAGAAAGTGCACACATCCTAAGTGTACAGCTCAGTGAATTTTCAGAAAGAAAACAAACCCATAACACCAGCATCCAGATCAGGAAGCATAAATTACTAGGACCCCCAGATATGCCCTTCATGGTGCCTCCCAGCTTCTACCCCACCAGATACTGACTGACCTATTAACACGGTAGACAAGTTGTACCCGCCTTTCAACTTAATGGAAATGGGAATGTCTGTACTTGTATCTGGTTTCTTTTGTTCAACATTATGCTTGGGTGAGTCACACTTACTACTGAATACAATTGCAGTTTGTTGATTGTCATTGCTGTTAGTATTCTATTATAACTCTACCACAATTTTTCCATTCTAGTGTTACTGGACATTTGGGTAGTTTCCAGGTTTGGGCTACCAGGAATAATGTTGCTACGAGCATTCCAATACACATTTTTTGGTAATGTATGTATATAATTCTTTGGGTATATTAAGCTTTAGTAGACACCACCAAACCGATTTCCAAAGTGGTCCTAGCAATTTTAAGTTCCACCAACAGTGTTTGAGAGTTTCAACTGGTCCACATTCTTGCCATTCCACTTTAGCTATGCTGGTAGGCATGGAGTAGTACCACTTTGTGGCTGTAATTTGTATTTCCCTAGTGACTAATGAACTAGGGAATCTTTACGTAAGATCTGTTGATCTTTTGGGTAGCCTATTGTGAAGAAAATGTTCAAATCTTTTGCCCATTTTTCTCATATGTGGTCTGTCTTTAAAAGGAAAAAAAAAAAAAGATTTCTAGGAGCTCTTCATACGTTCTGGACTCAAGTCCCTGGACTGATACAGATATTGCAAACATCTTTTCCCATTCTGCAGCTTGCCTTTTCACTCTCTTAAATGCTATCTTTCAGCGACATAAGATCTTAGTTGTAACATAGTTCATTCATCAAATCTTTTCCTTTACAGTGAGCCTTGTTTTTGTGCCTTGTTAAATCTTTGCCCCAAGATCATGAAAATGTTTTCCTCTGTTATATGCTAAAAGCTTTGTTTTATCCTTAACGGTGAAATCTACAATCCATTTGGAATTTATTTCTGTGTACTGTATAATGGGCCAATATTCACTTTATCTTCATGTGGAATAACCCAGCACACTTAGTGAAAAGACGATTCTTCTCCACAGCACTGTACTGCCACATCTGTCATAAATCAAGTGACCACACATGGGTGGGTCTGTTTGCTGGACCCTCTACTCTGTCCCATTGGTGTATTTGTCTATCCTTATGCCACTACTGTGTCTTAATTACTATAGGTTAGTAATAAGTCTGGGTATTTTGTTCTTCTTCAAGATTGCCTTGGCCATTCTTGACCCAATGCATGTTTATATAAATTTTAGAATCAGGTTGTTAGTGCCACCCACCCTCAGCCTACTCTTCCTACTCTATACCCTCTCCCTCAAAAAACTCCCTGTAATTTATATTGGGGTTGCACTGAAACTACAAGTGGACAGAACTGTATCTTCCAATCTATGACCATGGTGTATCTCCCCATTTATTTGCCTTCTTTAATTTTTCAATGACATTTTGTAGTTTTTAATGTAGAGAGCGCTGAAGAAAACTACCTTTTTTTACTAAGAGTTATTTCCAGGTATTTGATTTTGATCGTAATTGCCATCTTTATTAAATTTTATTTTTTGCTTTTGCTCGTATGTAGAAATATGACTGATTTTTATATATTGACCTTGTATCCAGTGACACTGCTAAATTCACATGGTAATTCCAACAGACTGCCCATTGATCCTTTCAGATTTTTGATATGACCAATAACATATGCTGTAAATAATGATGGTTTTATTTCTCTTCTTACATTACTACACTATCCAGGTACAATGCTGAACAGGAAAGGTGATAGCAAGCAACTCATCTCATCCCAGATCAGAGGAGCAAAGCCAACTGCTGCAAAGTTTATCCCACCTAATTCCAGGAAAGGATTCTTTAATCAGATAATCCTCACAACAATTAGGAAACGGATCGCTATGTGGAGACCAGGGGAAAGGAAACCTCAGGCAAGCATGTGAGCAAAGAAATGAAGGTCTACTATGCTTATGCCCATCTCAAAGCAGACTTGGAAAGGTTAAAGAATGTAGCCAAGGTCTATACCTGGGCGATACAGAGCTGGGGTACACAAAGCCTAGACACTCTGTTCTCCTGCCCCACCAAACAGAGCATAGAGCACCACGGAGAAGGAAGGTATCCCAGAAGGGATGGAGGAGGAAGGGTTATAAGGGAGACCAGGAGTCTGAAGTGTTAGCTGGAGCCCCACTGGAGAGGGATAATAGGAACCAGGAGTTCAGGAAAAGGGCAAAAGGCCACAGGTCTACAGATTTATAAGATACTAGAACCTAGGTGGCCACAAAAGCCATAGGTAATGGATGAGATTATTTGGGGAGAGGCAGTATAAGAAGAAGGCAGCTCAGGACTTCCCTGGTGGCGCAGTGGTTAAGAATCTGCCTGCCAATGCAAGGGACACGGGTTCGATCCCTGGTCCAGGAAGATCCCACATGCTGCGGAGCAACTAAGCCCGTGCGCCACAACTACTGAAGCCCGCGCGCCCTACAGCCCGTGCTCCGCGACAGGAGGAGCCACCGCAATGAGAAGCCCGCGCACCACAATGAAGACTCAATGCAGCCATAAATAAATAAATTTATAAAAAAGAAGAAGAGGGCTCAGCAAGAAATTCTGAGAATAATCAACATTTAAGATAAGCCTAGAAAAGCCGGTCAAAAAAAAACTAAACAGGAATGGTCAGAAGGCTAAAAGGAAAACCAGAAGAGAGACATGGATCTTGGAAGGCAGGGAAGTATCAGCTGCTACAGACAGGCCAAGTGGAGCTTTTGGATGGGGGAAGTAACAATTAATCCTGGGCCAAGTTTTACCAAACAAATAACAGGTAGCAAAAGGCAGCAGCGAGTTCTAGTCAGCCAGACCAGGACAATCGTTTTTTTTACCAATGAGAAATATGGCATTTCAGCAGCAGAAAGCACTCCTCATAGGCCCAATGGATTCTGCGAGACGTTAATAGCACATCTCATAGTTATTTTTTTCCAATGCCTCAATTCTCACAATTCTCTTGTCTTACTGAATAGACTTCTGGAATTAGTAGAAAATATCTGCCTGAAGGGTTTAAATCGATACTTCAACTAGTAAATAACTGAACAGCTACCAACAATTTCTAAACACACATGCACACACACTGACTACAAAGATACTTCGTTTCAGAGTTTATGCATCTTCCCAAAAGGCTTCCCAAAAGATGCCCATCCAGGTCAGTGTTATAAACAAAATCATGGCCATGGATTAAATAACCTGAATTAAGATGCCCCTTCCTGAACAACAGAACTGATGCTTGGAAAGCCTGCCAGATACGTCCCCAAAAGATATTTAAAAGCAATTCTAGGAATGTTCATGGGTGATGCTTGGGCAACAAAACGTAATTCAATCAAGATGTTAGGTGTCTACAAAATCAATAGAAAAGAATGTTAAGATTTCTAATTTATTAGACGTAATACTAAATGCACACCAGGAGCCTCCATTAGACTGAGTTAAAAATTTACTTTCTTTCTCTGAAACCCCATAAGACTTAAAATAGATTTGTTTCTACAGGTGTGGAGAATAAAATTTTCCTGTGTCTCTTTTGTCACTAAGTAAACAAATGTATTTTTCCCAACACCCAGGCCAGAACTGAAGGGACACCCTCCACTGACGAGAGGCATCAGGCATCAATTCGAGAACAGAGACACCGTCCCCAGTATCCTCACCTGCATCCTCCTCCTCCAGACTGGCATGATCTAGTTCAACTTTTACCTCTGCTCCCCCAAGGATAGCCTGGAGACGTTTTTGTTTTGCTGTGATCTTCTTCAGTTGTTGTTCCTTAATGGGTAGATATTGAATACAAAAAACAGCAATGAAGTGATTAAATGTTAAATACAAACGACAGCATTGCAAAATTTTAAAAACTTTAATCAAGAGCAAAATAAAACAATTACCAAATACAACTATTACTACAGAAAACCTTATTTGAATAACTGCCACTTTTCTAGCAGGAAGCCCTCAAAGCATGTCCATCGGGCAGCATCCGTGTCCCCACCCGCTCTCCTGACTGGGCGGCACGGCTCTCTACCTGCCTGAGCAGCTAAGTTCACTGCACTGACTCTCCACCGACTTGGGAGGTGGAACTGCTCTACATGGTTTCCTCATTACACACGGGGTAAATCACTGAATTTCTCTGTTTCTGACCTTAGCAGCCAATGGGCTATGAGGTCAATAGGCTGTAGGGATAAGAAACAAACACAAATGTTCAAACAGTTGAAAAAGTCAGTCACCTTTGATAATCTACCATATTTATGACTGTCCTTTATAGTATCCTACCCAATCACAAAATTTTAAAGGGAAAATCTATTTTGATATACCCTTTTACTCTGTCCTCCCCGGGCCCCCCTTTGTCTTGTCTCCCTCTACATCACCAGAGCTTGGATATGCGGCCATTCCTAGGGATTCCCTAATTAACTAGGCCTGTGGTAGGTGGTTCTTTCTCCCAAGGTCAAGAATGCTTGAACGCCAAACATGAGTGTGGAGCAAGGGGACATCCTGATTATAAACACCATGTTGTAATGACTTGTAATTCCTTTTACTGTATCTCACAGTTTTTCTCTCAGCAAACTCTCATACAAAACAGCCTCTCTCTGAATAGTCTCTCTCTAAACAGCAAAAAGCTGCTAAAGAGAGACAGGAATATATAACCAAGTTAGACCGGTACCTAAAGGGGCCTAAGACTGGTCCTCTCTGCTCTTCGAAACCCCAGCCCACCAGAAGCCCACTATTCACATGCTCCACGAGAAGCCAGGCGGTCTCCTCTCTGCTTTGGGGAGACCCCTGGTGCCTCAAGCCACTGTGAGCTCTGACCTTTGGGCTGCTGCTGTGGAGTTAAGTGAGAGAGACAGTGTGGAGAAGATCATGAACCGGTGAGTGGAGAGCAAAAGGAGGAACCAAGGTTAACCACACCCCACAAGTAGAGCCTGAATAAGAGCTGTGGGGACTCTACTCACTGCACTGAATCCACTGCAAGCACAAGGCCATCTGCTAATCACTTAGGATGGCGGCAATAAAATGATCAAAACTAGTCATTTCTACCTCCTGCAATATATTGTCATGAAGTGTACATCAATTCTAAAAAATGTTTCAAACCTCATAAAAACAATGTCATAAGTGACAGACATTCCCTACCCTTAAGTCCTCCAACCCTAAGTGCAGACCCGGTCAGTGTGGCTGGGTGATGACTGAACACCGAAGGCCAGCCTCTCAGAACAGTGATCACGAGTGTGTGAGGGGCGAGGGCTGGGTCGATGGGAAACGTCTGCAGACAGTCAGTGCAAGCAGGAGCTGAGCAGGAAAAAGAGCAAGTCCACGCAAGACAAGGAGACGGCGTGAGAGGCCCGCATGCCAAAGAACTTAAGCTGGGGAAAGAAAGTGGCGCGGCAGGGAGACTATGAAGTACCCGAGTGAGGAGGCACGCAAAGCCAAAAGAGGAACTTCTTCTCAGTTACGTACGTATGCGCACATATGCGTATTTTTAGAAACACTCTTTAAGCAGAGGATGTTAAAGGGAAACAGCCAAAAAAATTAAACGTATAAAAGGAACTCAAAAGTTTCTGTTATAAATTTGCTTCACATTTACCAGTACTTTTCAGAATAGCTACTTCCCAAATATTAAATGAGCCTAAATAATGACTTTTGCAAAAATGCAACTTAGTGTGTTATTTGGAGTCACCTTGTTATACTTCTGTCGTTTTACAGAATCTAGTTTCCTGTTGATGTCTTTGTTGGTGTCAGCTTGAGGGCTAAGTTGTTCAATAATTTTATTGATTTGCCTTAGGGATGTCGTACATGACCTGAAAAAGAAGATAAAATGTCCATTTTCCACTCTGGTAACATCTTTTATAGAATAACATGGAGAGAAATGCTAAAAACATGTCCCTTTTACTTCTTATTAACTAAAAGACAAAAGCAACTAAATCAGAATACATATTCTTTTTGGCCAGTAATAGAATTTGAAGGGTTATTAGGAGTCTAAGATGACTGCTCATGATTTTCTCTAATCTGGCCAATTTTAATCAGTTCATTCCCATTTGCAAGCAGATTCATTCATTCTACAAGCATTTTAAGGGTCTACTCTATTCAAGAGACTGTGCAAAACCAACAGGCAATAAGCTGTCCCTTTATATGAAAAAATGCATACACTTTTTTTTTGAGAGTTAATTTTTTAGAGCAGTTTTAGGTTCACAGCAAAACTGAGAGGAAGGTGAAGATTTCCCATATACTCCCTGCCCCAAATACGCACAGCGTACCCCATTACCAACAACTCATACATCCGTGTTTAAAGGCCATTATGGAAGTCTCCCGAAGCTTGGAAAAGTACTAAAAATATTTAAACATCTTCTTATATAGGTCAGGCAACTGTGACAATATTTTTCTTTTGCATGACTAGAAGACTTATTTGCTGTCGTTTTACACTTTGTAGTGCAAAGAAAAAGAATCAGTTTATAATACATTGCTCCTAAAATAGACATCATAGAATTGTAACTCCCAAGTTTCAAAACACAAATTCAATCTCAACACTTGTGTAATTTGCTGTTTGTACCCTTTGTGGATTTCAGGAGAAAAGATGTTATCAATGCAAGTTACTGGCAGTCTCAGTACGTGTCACCATCTGTCTAGTGTTAGGCGGCCTCTAGTGTTAGGTGACTCTGCAGCACCCTGCTCTGTCACCTCTGCAAGCAGTGGATACATTTCCCAGGTCGAATGTAAAAGGTGTGTTCATTACACGGCATCGAGGTCCTCACACCTGAAGGTCAGGCTACAACTATTGGAGAACACCTGCTGCTCAAGAGGCCCAAAGAACACACCAGAAAACTGTTAGCAGAAAACATGCCCTTTAAGTGCCAACAGCTGCCTGTACCACAGCGCCCCCCCCCACCCCCCACCCCCCACCCCCCCCCCGCCCAGGGTAGCCAAAAGCTCTATGTGCCTCCCTCCCCCTCCCCCAGCTGCTCCCACCTGAGACCACACCATCCCTCCACCCAGTCCTCCCCTTCCCCTTCCTGTTTCCCTGACACAGCCAAGAACACTGGCCAAGGAGGGCAGACTGGCAACGGAGAGCGAGCTCAACTCAATCCTCTGCCCCGTCTTCCAACCCAGGTCCAGGGCACCCCCTTCCCCACCAGCGTGCTGTGCGCAACACGGCCCAGGTCTGTTTCTCCTCTAAAGCACAAGTGAAGTCTCTATGGGACTTCAGCTTTCTTTATAGAGTCAAAATTACAACAGAAGAAAGAAAAAGCAGGGAGTTGTTTCTCACTGTTTCTAGAAATGCAAATCTGAAAAGGTACCAAAAGACTGGCCCTAGGTTTAGGCACAGGAAACTGGAAAGAAATTATAGGATGGGGAGGTGGGGGGGGGGCGGATATGTTCCTGGTATCTGGAGTAGGACATATCAGAACTTTAGGAACGCTTCTCCTGAGAACCGTTCTGTGCACAAGCTTGCAAAATCTGGGGCACTTAGAACAGTGCTTCTCTCCAGGACATCATGTGTAACAAGCTGCTGTGAACTGAACTGAGCACCTAACTACTGTGTACAGAGCTTCTGAGCGAAAGGGCTGGGGTTTAGACACAAGGTCAAGGACCACCCTTACTGACCCCATCCTCCAATTAAAGGTTCTATAAATCTCCTAAATTTCTGGACTACCACAGCTATTGTCTGAATCTCTCCGTCATATGTAAACACAAACTCTATAATCAGAGAGAAGGTGGTCCACTCACATGAGGTCGTCCAACACTGACTGATACTCCTTCTCTGCGTCAGCAAGCTGGGCCACACGGCTGGCCTCATGAATGGCGCTGTCCACCTGCTGAAGCACCCCTTGCTCCAGCACGTCCTGGTCATAGACGTCCACACCCAAACCCTGCAGCTCCAGGGCCTGGGCACTGGGCTCCACCGCCTGGATCTGATGTCTGTTGATGTGCAGCAGGGCTGGCCCTCTCCTCGGAAGTTCCGAGGGATACCCCTTGGCGGAAGTGGAGGGTCTATTAGCAGGGGAACAAGAGGGGAGGCTCTCCCCCAGCTCCACGTCGCCATCGTTCTCCTGCTTGACTGTCCCCTCTGCACTCTCACTGATATCCTGACTCTGTGAACAGTCTTGCTCCTGAGTTTGACTTGAGTGGGGGATCCTCTCATTTGGCATCCTCTACAGACTATCTAAAAGGAAAACAATTTTTCAGTCAGCCCTTCAGTTATATAGAATTGATATTTATATAGTTTCGTAAATATCTTATAACGAAAGCAGACCAATTTCTAAAAAAATCAAGAAATAATCCTCCAATTATACATAAATTTAAGTTCCCAAGTATTTTTCTTAAACGGGCACAAGCTATAGATCTTCTTGAGTGCTGATAATTGAGAAAAATTAACCAGAAAAACAAAAAAAAAGAAGAAAAAATGCAGTATCACCAACAAACGACACTGGGGTAGCCAGCTAAGAAAGCTGGCAGCCAGCATCCTGAATGATGCCCACAGAGTCTTCTCCAAATCAACTGAAGTCATTTCACTGCTGCTTTCCAAGTCAGCCTCTTCACTGCATTACGGCACAAGTGACCTACATTATAGTGGCAAGATCAACTGTAAAGTATAGATTTAGTGACTTGAGAGAGATTCTCTACAAATCTAACACTAAAAACTTTCAGGTTGAACTCCAAAAAACAGGAACTCTGAACAAGAGGTAATAAACAGCACCACTCAAATCAGAATCTGAGGAAGATTAATTAAAATATTCTCAAAAATAACTCCATTTCAATGCATGATATCATTTCTCACCATCAGGCTGGCAAAAACATGATGACTGATAATATCCAGGAGAGGCAAGAAAACTCCACTTTCACATAATGCCGGTGGGAACATAAGTTTGTAAAATTCTTTTGGAAGGCAATTTAGCAATATCTGTCAAGATTTAAAATTCACATTACTAGGCACTTATTCCAGAGAAATACTCACATATACATAAGGATATTTATTGTAGCATGTTTTAAAATAGTTTTTAAAAGTCATTAAGTATTTTCAATGTTAGTGATATAAAAGCCAAGTAAGACGAAAAAAGTCACATCGTATGAAGACATTTATATTGGAAAACAATGTGTATCCACACCTGTGTGTATGGAATGCATTCAAAATGATCTGGGGATACAAACTAAACCTGTGACAACTGGGAGGGGGAAGCAGAAGGAACAGGTAGGAATAAAGGGGAACTCTCACATTTTACTCCAAGAAATCAAGAACTCCTTGAAAGAAAATGTGTTCACTATATTGCCTGTATAACTCCATCGAATAAATACTTTTATATACATTAAAAAAAAGTGACAGCTTTTCTTTTAACAGTGAATAAACTAAGGTTTCTTTCAGCACTAAAACTTTATTTCAATGAAATGATGACAAATTCCCCAACAAGCCCCACTCATTCCTCATTAAATAAAATGATCCCAGTGGCCAAGCACTAGGATACAAAGATGCCAGGAACTTAAGTGTCATCCTGCCCTAAGCAGCTCGCTCACTAGTGGAGGAGAAGCATGCCAGTAACAACACAGAGGGGCAGGTCTGTAAAAGAGGCACAGGCAAGAGCCCAGGTGGGGGACTTCCCTGGTGGCACAGTGGTTAAGAATCCGCCTGTCAATGCAGGGGACATGGGTTCGAGCCCTGGTCCAGGAAGATCCCACATGCCGCGGAGCAACTAAGCCCATGCGCCACAACTACTGAGCCTGCGCTCTAGAGCCCGCGAGCCACAACTAGTGAGCCCGCATGCCACAACTACTGAAGCCTGTGTGCCTAGAGCCCATGCTCCAAAACAAGAGAAGCCACCCCAATGAGAAGCCCACGCACCACAACGAAGAGTAACCCCCGCTCGCCGCAACTAGAGAAAGCCCGCATGCAGCAAGACCCAACGCAGACCAAAAAAATAATTAACTTTTGAATGTTATCTTAGGAACTTAATAAATTCTTTCATTCAAATGAAACTCTTTGATCAATGTAGTCTTCAAAATTAACATTACCTACAGTATTTAGAGCAAATCAGTTTGGAATATACACTGAGATATTTTTCTAACAGTAAAGATATTGAATCTATTTCCCTTTTTTCCTTCTGTTTCCCTGTGACCAAGGGCATATATATTTTTTTCTGTAAATTCATTTTTTTTGAATTTTTGAATTTTATTTTTTATACAGCAGGTTCTTATTAGTTATCCATTTTATACATATTAGTGTATATATGTCAATCCCAATCTCCCAATTCATCACACCATCACCACCACCCGCCATTTTCCACCCTTGGTGTCCATACGTTTGTTCTCTACATCTGTGTCTTAATTTCTGCCCTGCAAACCAATTCATCTGTACCATTTTTCTAGGTTCCACATATATGCGTTAATATACGATATCTGTTTTTCTCTTTCTGAGAAAAAAAGAGGCCAGGTGGGCATAGAGGAAAGGACAGTGCACTGGGTCTGGAGTTCAAAAAACACATACAAACTGAGATTTGAACATGTGACCCAGGATCTGATATACAGGAGGTGTTCATACACGCTGAAAGGAAGGTTCAGAGAGGAATCTAAAATAACAAGTCCGGTCTGGACAACTGAGTCACTCATGAATTCAGTCACAAAAATATGAATCAGAAAAGCAGCAGATGGGAAGCAGGGAGAGCTGGCAGTAACGTGTCCAGCTGGCACGCAGGCAGAAATGCAAATCTAGGCTCTAGAGAAAATCTGGACAAGATGTGGATGCACTGGCAGAGTAAACAGCCCCAGGGATCCCAAGGCCGTGACAGGTACCAAAGATCCTTTCAGAGGGTAAGAAAAGGCTAACACTGAAAAGGTTAAAAGAGAACAGCAGAGTAAGGAAGTTCCTCCATTTGGGGCCATTCTGATTATTTTCAGGAGAAAGGATAAGACTGGCACTCTATCATTTTCAACAGAGACAGCAGGATTCTGGCTCAGAGTCTTCACACTAGCTGGAATTTAACAATTCTGTTTTCATTGTTCTTATTTGTATGTATATAAAGATTTCCTTTTCAGGTTAAAAAAAGACATTAAATCCATCAAAATATTAAGTAATAACATTGTAGTACAAAGAAAAGGTTAAAATAATAATGTTTGGAGAAAACTTCTAATAACAGAAAAAGAGTAAGAGGGAATGGTTAAAAATGGAAAATAATAGGGCAAGTTCCAAAGGAAACCAGAAAGGGTCCAGCGGATTTGGAAAGTAGGTCGCTAGTTACCTTAGTAAAAGAAACCTTAGTGGAGCAAAGGGGACAAAGCCAGACTGCAGTGGGATAAGAAGTGAGTAGAGAAGGAAACAGAGGCCTTATCCCCTTAAGGATAGGCCACGGCAGGGAGATCACTGGAATAATAAAGTAATCACAGGATGGGGTAAAGATGCTGAGTAATTGACCTTGGGGTCCAAGCTGGGTAGATTTTTAAAAAACAAGCCAGAAGGGACTGGAAGAGGGAGGGAAGGAGGGAGAAAGGGAAGGGAAGGGAAAAGGGAAAAAAGAAATAAGGAAGCAGTCAAGAAGCCACTTGGAGAATGGACCAAAGGTCAAGTCTCCTGGGAATAAGAGATGAAAACAAGGAAGCTCTCCTCAGAACGTAAGGAGTTTCCAAAGTGAAATAAATTATATGACATTCAATAAATATTTATTGAGTGACTTCCCTGGTGGTCCAGTGGTTAAGACTCCACGCTCCCAATGCAGGGGGCCGGGGTTCGATCCCTGGTCAGGGAACTAGAACCTGCATGCCGCAACTAAGAGCCCGCATGCCAGCTCAGCCAAATAAATAAATATAGTTTTTAAAAACATTTATTGAAAGTCAATTACACCAGGCAATGCACTCGGTTAACTAGTTTCCGTCCCCATTGAGCTTAGAGGCTCTTGCAGATGACACATATTTTAAGAATTTTATATATACATATACATATTTACGTATAAGTATGTATTTATACATAAATTATACACACACACAAATGTAACCGTGGTTAACTGCCTTAAGAAGAAAGTACAGGATTCTTTATGACAAAATAACAGAGGAGCCTAATTGACATTGCAGAGGTAGGTGTGAGGTCAGGGAGGTCTCTCTGATAAAGTTATAGTTGAACCAGCATCTGAAGGATGAATAGGAGTTAACAGGCCAAAAGTGAACATTTTGCAAAGAAACAGCATGTCTAATTCCTAAGGCTGGAAAGAGCTGGTGCGGTTGGAAAAATGGAAGAAGCCTGCATTGTGAGAAATCTTTTATTTTATTTTACATGAATAACAGTTAAAGGAGCTGATAAAGACTCCATTTATTGTGTAAATTCTACAAAATATCTTCTAACACTCTGCAAGGCTCAATCATCTGAGAAAACAATATCTTCATTGTCTTTCTTTAAGCACTGGGGCTTCTGTGGGATGAGCTGGATTCTGGTTGGGAGGTTTGGTTGAATGCATGCAGAGCTGGGGAGGGGAATGGGCAGAAGTGAAGACGGAAGGGCAGGCAAGGGCCCTGAGGAAACACAAAGGGCCTGAGGAAACATGAACTTGGATTTTTCTCCAAGTGTAATGGAGTGACTTCGAAGAGTTTTAAACAGGGTGACAATGGCATGACCCAATTTATGTTTGTAAAAGACCAGCTGGACTACTGTACAGATAATGGATTGGAGGAAACAGTGCAACATGGACATGTTGGGACACGTACGGGTGACAAGTGACAGAAGCTTGGAACAGGGAGACAGCACTGAAGATGGATGCTACGTGGGAAATCTTTCTGTTACGGAACTTATATGCGGACTGCTCAATCCTCCTTCACATACTCCCACTTTACTGTATCAATGCCTAAAGTGCCTGACTTCTACTTACCTCGATTCTCTCTTTCAAATAACAGTGTTTTAATCGAGACCAAACAGGGCCGGGCTGCCCCTGCGCGCGGGGGCCGAACACAAAACCGAGAAGTTGATGCTTACATGCCGGCTCGCCTGCCCGCGGCGGAACCAGAAGCTGGGACAACCCCCGGCCCCCCCAGGTGAGCGCCCCGCAGCGTCACTTCCGGCCGCAGGTGGGCTGGCGCATTAGGCTATCGCCCGGCCAGAGGGCCGCCTCCCGGCCCCCCGCGCGGATGGGCTCCTTCCCGGCCGCCTGGACACCCCGAGCGGGCCCCAGACATCTCCCGCCCGACGTTCAACTCAGCTGCCGGAACACTCACCGCAGGGCCGCACGGCCAGCCGTATAGAAACGTAGAAGCAGCCGCCTTCGCGAACAGCCTTGCAACTGAGTCTGGGACCGGGCGCGGCGCGTGCGTCTTCTGCCCGCCGTAAGCACCGCCCAAGCACCGCCCCCAACAATGACCGGACGGG
The DNA here is from genome assembly GCF_039906515.1 of Pseudorca crassidens. Taxonomy (NCBI): domain Eukaryota; kingdom Metazoa; phylum Chordata; class Mammalia; order Artiodactyla; family Delphinidae; genus Pseudorca; species Pseudorca crassidens. Next base: position 46,146,963 of record NC_090311.1, on the reverse strand, counting down.
CTTGCGCGTGTGGGGCCTATGGCGCATGCGCCGGCTCCAGGGTTTATTTTGAACTGCGGGCGAGACCACGTGGTTTGAGCGAAGAATGCAGCCCCGCCTTTCTACCTGTGCACCGGGTACGAAAATGGCCTAGGCTGCTGACCTGTGGCTTGTGAGCAGCGCTTCACTCGTGGTGAAAAATGCCTCTGTAGTAAGGCGGTTATAAGAATTAAAAGATGTTTCCAGAAAAAGAGAGAGAGGTACGTATACTAGTGTGCCGTGCGAATGTAAGTGCTTACAATTAACCATGAACTCCAAAAAGAAAGCTTGGGGAAGGGAGCTGGCTTGAGCACTGCACATTTCAGTAACACACACACACACACACACACACACACACACACACACACACACACACACACACACACACACACACACACACACCCCAAGCAGGGGTGGGTGTGTGTGCATAGTGGGCCTACGTCAATGTCTTGATTGCGTTAGTGAGCCAGTCATTTAATATTTGTCCTCCGATCAAAGAGGTAAGGAGAATTTTGAGCCAGGTGAGAATTTAGCAGAACATTTGCAGAACATTTGCAGAAACGAAATGTTCACACACGGGTTCAGAACAAAGGGAGGAAATTGAGCTACACCTGAGGAAGGAGTAGCCCACGATGGGTGGTAGCTGTACCATACAGCAGCTTCTTAGCCCAGGGATTCCTGCTCTGGGAGAGGGTGGATTTTCCAGGGGCCAGAGCCAGAAAGCCCTCTGGGAGTGGCAGTGACTGTGGGAAGGATCTTTGGGGCCTAGGTAGGGAAGTGCCTTAATCATTTTGAAGCCTGAAGTTGGAAGGTAGGAAAAGGGGGTGGGAAGTGTACTTGATAATGCTCAGTAATACCACTGTATCTCTCCTGTTAGCAGTGCCCATCTACGTATGCCTAGAGCCATCCCACATCAAAATATAACTTTTTTATTAGAAAGGAATAAAAAATTCTAGCCATCTCTTGAATAAAATATTGAAAATAGTAATGCATCGGTAAGATATTAGTTTTAATGCTTGAATGTCAGAGCAGTTTCTCCCAGATACATAATGGTTACCAACCATTCTGAGAATGAGGTCCACTTTTTAATGTGTATTATTTTGGTGAGCCCCTATGTATCATTCAGAATTTGGACAGGAAGCAGATGGTACACTCAGACTAGGTAGTTGAGAAGAATTAATAACAATGTTTACAGAGGTGTGGGCAGGGTTTAGGAAAACAACTCAGGATGGCAAAGTAACCCTGGGGCTAGCAAGAGGTCAGGAGCCTCTGTTCCCATCTGTTATGGGCTAGATTGCATCCCCCCAAATTCATTTGAAATTCTAACCCCCAGTACCTCACAATGTGTATTTGGAGATCTGGTCTTTAAAGACCCTAAAAGCCTTTAATTAAGTTAAGATGAGGTCATTAGGGTGGGCCCTAATCTAATATAACTGGTGTCCTTATAAGAAGAGGAGATCAGGACACAGACACAGAGGAAAGACCATGTGAAGACACAGGGAGAAGATAGCCATCTACAGGCCGAGAAGAGAGGACTCAGAAGAAAACCCTGCAGACACCTTGGTATCAGACTTCTGGCCTCCAGAACTGTGAGAAAATTAACTTCTGTAGTTTAAGCCACCTAGTCTGTAGTACTTTGTATGGCAGCCCTACCAAACTAATACACCATCCCTGGGCCTGAAGGGGTAATGGGAGGATACAGGTTCAGAAGAGAGTAGCTGCGTGGAGAAGACCACTTGACCAGAATAAAGCACAAACCTGTGATCACTCAGCAGGAGGGAACTAGGGAGATAAATACCCAGACCTCACTATCCTCCATTATTTCATCTGCTGGTGCATCCCATTGGACAAAACCACTGAAGCCAGAGGGCAAGGGAGCCTGTTGATGCCCATCTATATAGATCAGTATCTTAGAGCACAGGGCAGGGTAGAGAGAGATGGGGAGTGGATCTGGAACATCAAACAAGATACGCATCATACCCCACACAATTGTAATTATCCTTTTCATATCCCTGTAATTTAGAAAATGCATAATGATTTACAGTTACTATTAATTCAGGGAAGCTTTTCACGTGAATTTGTATTTAACTAAAGGGTCTGTATATACTTTCCCCAAGCCAAGTTTCCTCTGACCTCTCTAGACTGAAAGTAGTAATAAGGTCGTGTTAGCAGCAGAATTTGAAGATTCCTGTGCCCGCCTGAATATTCAGGACCCTTCTTTTCCCCCACACCCTTACAAATGAAACTAATACACTGTAAAAGAGAGATTCCCTTAGCCCTTCCACCGTGTGAGGACACAATGACAAAATGGTGGTCCTGGAAGTGGGCTCTCACCAGACACCGAACCTGCTGGCGTCTTAATCTCGAACTTCCCAGCCTCCAGAACAGTGAGAAATTTCTGTTGTTTATAAGCCACCCAGTCTATATTTTGTTAGCAGCCTAAATGGACATAGAATATAATAGTGGGATTTTCAGTAACTTATTTGTAATACTCATTTATAAACTGAGACATCTAGATATCAACCAAGACCTCTCCTTTCCTCCCTACTCACTCAGTCCCCATTGGTTCTGCCTAAATAGCTTACACACCTACCCAACCTTCTCCATCCCCTCTGTTGGAACCAGTCTTCTCACTCCAGTCTTGTTCCCTACCCATGCATGTGCATGCATTTGCCAGAGGGATTTAAGACGCTGCTCTGGTCATGTTCTCCTCTGCCTCAGACCCACTCTTGTACGATAAAATCCAAGCTATTTAACATGTTATCCAAGCCATTTTATTATCCTGCCCAATCAGATTTTTCTGCATCATTTCTGTCCTCTCCCGGGATATGCTCAAAATTTAAGGAACTACATACTCTTCTATTTGTAGTGTGCTGCTGTTGGCTCCTACTGGCTAGCAAGCCTATTGTGTGCATCTATTCTCAATTGTTTTAGACTTCTTGGGCTGCCATAACAAAACATGAATGGCTTAAACAACATACTTATTTTCTCACAGTTCTGGAGGCTGGGAAGTCCAAGATTAAGGTGCCAGCTGATTCAGTCCTGATGAGGACTCTTCCTGGTTTGCAGACAGCCACCTTCTTAGTGGAGAGAGAGTTCTGGTATCTCTTCCTTTTCTTACAAGGGCATCAGGCCCATCAGATTAGGACCCACCCCACTCTTAAGGCCTCATTTAACCTTAAGTATCAATACATCCCAAAGGCCCTATCTCCAAATACATTCACAGTGAGGGGTTAGGACTTCAACATGAGAGGTTGGTCACGGGAGACACAATTCAGTCCATAGCCCACTCTGCTTTCAGTGACTTCTCATTGGTAGCTTGAAATTGGTCGTATAGGAGTATTTACACTGCAGAAATGGATAAACTCTATGAGCCAGGGCTTTTGATGGGAGGGGAGCAGTTAATCTTTCCCTAGCACACCTCCACTTCTTATTCTGAGGCCCATGTGACTTTGCACATGGGTCTCTCACCTGGAATTCTCTCACCTATTCCAAACTCAGCCTAAACTTTCTTCTTCTGAAGCTTTCCTTGACCCTCTCAGCAGAATTAGGCCCTTGCATCTCCTCTACACCCCGAAACCAGTATTTCAAAAATCCCTAGTATAGCATTTACTGTTTTCGATTTTAATGCATTCTACTTAACAAGCACTTATATAGCCCTGACGGTGGGCCAGGTTTTGTCCTAAGTGCTTTACAAATATTAACTCATTTAAATATGACCAGAATTTTCCTCGTACCTTGATGTTCTATTTAGTGTTCAGTGTAAGAAACTTTCCCCCTACCCTTACAAAGCAGAAGGACTATGTCGACTCTCACTTTTAAAAACTTCTGGGTGACGACAATGCATCAGTTTGGTTCTCCATTCCCCATAAACATGAGGGGGAAATGTATATTGGAAGTGCATTGAAAACTGTGCAGATTTGATAAATCAAAAAATAAAGGTAAAAGCATATTGTTTAGAACTATCTTGGCAACCACTGGAAAAATTAATGTTAAATATATGCTGAATAAATGAGCAAATAATTTTAAGAGGAATGGCCATATAAAACCATATGATTCCATTGAAAAATGTAGCTATATGTATATATGTGTGCATGTACATGGGTGTGTACAGTGGGGGAGTATAAGATAGGAATGAGGAACAGTCTCCTTACTTTTTGGGCACGCCTCTATAACAGCGTTCTGTGCCTCTAACTCTCTTAATCTCATTGTTTCATATATTCTGTCCAACATTGTTGTTGCCCTGATTTTTCACAAATCCCTCCCTGATTAATTTTGGGCATTGCTTGCTTTTTCCCTAATCTTTTAGGGGCATTTTGGTAATCTTCAGCAAACTCCTTGCTCTCCAAAGCTGGTATAGAAAGAAGAGAGCAAATATGTATAAGCAAATCTCCTACTCAAACTTTAGAAGGTACCAGTTAATCTCAGTGTGCCCTGATTTTAGCAGGTTCCACTATTTCAGTGTAATTTATTGTTAGTAACCAGCATTATAACTAATCTCTGCAGTTATAAACTAAGGAGACTTCTAAGGGACTTGTGATGATTCTGAACACATGAGAAGAAAAGGTATCATCGATCTATTCATATCAATGGAAACTGATTGAGAGTATGAATATAAAGAAGAATTTAGCAATTGTAAGAATAACCTGAGGATATGGACGTGTTTACAGGATATCTAACTGCAGCTTAAATTCGTAGAAAGAAAGTAGATTGACATGATCTTAGTGTGCTGTATGCTGTGGGGCAATTTCGCTTGTTTGTTCATTGTCAGTGCAGCTCCCTTTGAGCAGCCAACTCTCAGAGAATGCTATTACACCAATGGCCACTAGAGGAAGCAGAGCATCAACCATTGGGTTTGAATAATTTCAACAGATGCCTTTGATTGAGTGGCTACTATTGTAACCAAAAGTGGAGGTGCGGCCGCCCCCTACTCAAAAGCTAATAAACAGCCAAGGTTGGTGGAAAGGAAAGTTCGCTTTATTCTGGATGCCAGCAACCTGGGGCGCGGGGGTGGGGCACGCCAAGGGCGGACTCCTGGCCACAGGCCGACTCCCCCCCTCCAATGACAACCAGTGGCCAAGAGCTTTTATAGACAAAGGGGGCTACATGCAGAAACAGCATAGTCAGCTCTGACAGTCACCTTGAAATTGGTCATGCGGTGGTCTGATCAGCATCATTTTGATTGTTTTAAGTTCAGTTAATCTTCAGTTCCAGGGTCGGTTTGTTCCCATTTCTTTGAGGCCAGTTCTCAGAATTGTGGCAGCTTATGCCATGGCTACATTCTGGTCCTCATGTAGTTAACTTCTTCCACCTGGTGGGGTTTCAGCATCTACAAGACAGCTCACAGGATATGGCTCAGAATATTATCTGTAGCCCTTGAGAAAGAACTGAAGGTCCTTGACTTTGCTTACTGACTAAACTAATACTGTCTTGTCCCGGTTGACTGCTTTTCCTTGCTTCTGCATTTTCTCACTTCTCTGATTAAGCGTAGTCTTTGGCTAGAGTTTTTCCGCAGGCAAAAGGCAGGCACAGGACACGGGAAGGGAAGGACCACAGGGTCCTGCTCCGTTTCACTAGGAGCCAGGTGCTCCACTGAATGTGGGGGACACAGAGGGGAACAAGGCAGAGTCCCTGCTCTCATGGGACTTATGTCAGAGGGAGAGAAACCACAAACGCTTTAAACAAAAATATGAACAGATGCTATTAAGGAAAATAAAATAGGGTAACATCTTGGAAACTGACAGGGGCACCCCTCTAGTGAGTGTGAAGTAGTATCTGAATAGGAGACATTTCAGCTGCAATCTGAATGATAGGAAGAAGAATACCATGTGGGGATTAGGCAGAAGAGGATTCTTGACGAGAAATAGTAGTGCAGAGAGGACAAGTGTATGGTCAGCCTACTCAAGATGGCTCTTCTCTTGGTCTCTCTACATCCCCTGCTTGACCAGTGCCTGCTTCTATACCCTACTCACTGACTGACCTTCCTACATACTTGCCCCACGCCCAAGCTGGTGATAGTTCTTATCAGAGGGACAGTGAGGGGCATGCTAGTTTCCCCGGTAACCAATGAGCCAACCTGATGTCAGTTCCCCCTGTAACTGCCAATCTCCCCTTCATGGAGCAAAAACTGCCGCCACGTCCTACACAGTGGGATGTTGCTCCAGGACCTTGCTTCAGACCTGTACACTCCCCCTATCCATTAAACCATTGATGTCCCTGTTGCTGATTCTGGGCTCTTTCTTTTGTCTTGAAGCTGGGCAAGTACAAGCCTTGTAGGTCTGCAGGGTGCAGCCCAACAGCAAGGCAATGCAAACTTGGCAAATTTAAACACTGGAAATTGGGCCACTGTGGCTCAAGCCAAGGTAGGCAGGGGCCAGTTACCTAGAGCTCTGTAAACTAGGTATGGAATTTAGATTTTATTCCAAGTGCAAATCGAATCCATCAGATGGTTTAAAGTAAGGAAGTTACACGATAAATTTATATTTTAAAAATATTTTTGCATAAGGATAGTCATAGATGAACGAAATAAAATTGAGAGTCCAGAAATAAACCCACATATCTATGGTCAATTGATTTTCTTTTTTATTTTTTTAATATTTATTTATTATTTTTGGCTGCATTGGGTCTTAGTTGCGGCACACGGGATCTTTCATTGCGACATGCAGACTCTCCAGTTGTGGCACGTGGGCTCAGTAGTTGTGGCACGCGGGCTTAGTTGCCCCGCGGCATGTGGGATCTTAGTTCCCCGACCAAGGTCGAACCTGCGTCCCCTGCATTGGAAGGCGGATTCTTAACCACTGGACCACCAGGGAATCCCAGTGGTCAATTGATTTTCAACACTAGTGCCAAGATCATTCAACGGGGAAAAAAATAGTCTCTTCAACAAGTGGTGCTGGGAAACTGGATATTCACATGTCAAAGAATAAAGTTGGAATCTACTTCTTACCACATACAAAAATCACCTCAAAATGAATCATAGACCCAAATGTAAGTGCTAAAACGAAAGCTCTTGGAAGATGCTTAGAGGTAAACCTTCCTAACCTTGGATTTGGCAACGGATTCTTAGATATGACACAAAAAGCACAGCAATAAAAGAAAAAGTAGGTCGATTGTACTTCATCAAAATTAGAAGCTTTGGGGCATCAAAGGCCACTCTCCAGAAAGGGAAAAGACAACGCACAGAATGGGAGGAAATATTTGCGAGTCATGTATCTGCTAAGTGTCTAGTATCCAGAAAGGATAAAGAACTCTTCTGACTCAACAACAAAAAGAAGAAAAAACCAATTAAAATAAGCAAAGTACTTGAATAAACATTTCTCAAAAAAATATTGGGGGCTTCCCTGGTGGCGCAGTAGTTGAAAGTCCGCCTGCCGATGCAGGGGACACGGGTTCGTGCCCCGGTCCGGGAAGATCCCACATGCCGCGGAGCGGCTGGGTCTGTGAGCCATGGCTGCTGAGACTGCGTGTCCGGAGCCTGTGCTCCACAACAGGAGAGGCCACAGCGGTGAGAGGCCCGCGTACGGCAAAAAAAAAAAAAAAAAAAAAAAAAAAATTGGCTAAACTTATCAGATGTGACCTGGGTAATATTGTCTGGCGAGAGACCCAGTTTTCTTTCCTCCCCATGTTAAGGAACAGAAGAAGGACCTAATACAGCAATGTTGATAGTAGTGGTTTTAGAGGGGGGAAATCATATACACACATTGCAAGATTAACCTCCCAGTTCAGCCTGTTAACATCCTCATTCATTTTTCTCTCCCTCATATTTGGAGCTAGCAATGCGTCTGACCCTTGGAAAGCGGAAGAATAAATATCTGAGTCTTTGTTCATGTCCTTCTTCTCTCTAGGTTGTCAGTACGGTGATACTGTATGAGTCCCCCATTATTTACCTCAAATTCCAGTCCTTTCATAAAGCTTTCCCACCACCACCCTCAGGCTGCAGGAAGTCCTCTTTGCTCTCTGAGTCCAGCACAGCACTCCCCAGACTGCTTTGCAATTGGCTGGGTCAGCATCCATTTCCCCCACTGATGGGGAACTGGGACCTCTGCTGCCCCACCACCTTAACCTCTCCCTCCACAGACACAGAATACCACCCCTAGCCCTGTCCCCGCTCCCAGAGCTACAAGGACTGTCAAGCACTTAAGATAAAGAGGTCCAGCCGCTGCCTCTCAAAGCATCAGCCCCTTGGGGACCGCAGATCTCAGAGCCATCAGCAGTTCCAAGGTTGTACCAAATGCTGAAGCTTTAAAAACTTGCCTCCTCCAGCCTGGCATGAGCATCTACCCACAACCCACCTCATTTCTGCTAGGGCTGTGCTTAGAGACTCACAGATTCCACAAGATGTTTTTTAAGACTTCCTGCTCTTTGCTGGCAAATTGTTAATCAGTTTGTGGCAGCATAAATAAAATTAGAGGGTTTAATTAAAATTAATGAACGAGTGAGTGGAGACCAGCCTGGCCGCTTTGCTCTCTGAGCCTCAGAGCAGTAAGTAATGAAAATGTCACACAGCAAGTGATGTGTTTTAGCAGAAGTGAAGGGCCAGCCGAAACAAGGCCACAGAGAGCTCCTCCACTGGGGTGCAATTTGGAAGTAGGTGGAATCCCCATTTTGGTGTATCTTATTAACTAATTCCACAGGAACTGTTCCAGTTTTCTGGCCCTTCCAAAAAGAAAAAAAGAGTAGCACACAGGAAGTCCATTCTCTGTGTAGCCTTGGCGTGCTTTAACGTCCTGGTCCCCATGGAAGGGAGCAGTGGACACAATGATAGGGCCATACTGTAGGCAGTTAGTGGGCAGGAGTCTGGAATTCTGACTTTCTCAATGTGGAGGATACAAAAGGGAGAGTGTTCTATATCCCACTCGCCTTTCAAATGCTTTCCCAGAAGTTCATGTAGGTAAAAACCTGTCCATGACTGTTTGGGCTTAGGCCTGAGTGTCATTTAATCATAAAATCCTTTTTGCAGTTTCAGTAAGGCATTTTCCAGATATGCAACGACCATGCAAGTGAGAGAAGCATTTGAAAGGTCACATCCCCAATGCAACCCTCCTCCCAGTGTCCACCTCTCTGATATAAAACCTGCATCAGCCTGCACTGTAGCTTGTCACTTTCAAGGTGATTCTACACACAGATACAGGCATCTTATGATTCATTTTGTCCCTGAGTGGAGGCCTGCCCAAGCATTTGCATGTTGAAATGAATATTACTTTATTATGAATTGCTTCCCTTTTCGTCAGCTAGGGCATTATACTGATTTCAAAAAACTGTGTGCATGTGTGCAGGGAGTGTTAAGAAATATTTATTACAGAAATGGGTGCCTCAGACGTGATTCTGTTTGTGTTTATGAAATGGGTGGGAGGCTGGCTCGTGAGATCCTGGAATGGTCTGCTGGGGAGTTTCCTTCTGCCTTCCTGGGTCTAGCACCCTCTTCTTAGCTTGGAACAGTGCTTCTCCAAGTGTGGTCCGAGGCACACCTACATCAGCATCAGGTGCTTATTAAACAGAGATTCCCAGGCCCCCTTCAGACCACAGAATTGGAATCCCCAGGGGTAGGCTGGGAACAGGACTGTCTCCCCAGCTCCGTGGAACCTGACACGTGGTGAGAAGAGACCTCCAGGACTTTCGGACCAGGGGAGGCACTTCTGACTCCTCCCCCTCAGGGGACCTCCTCTCCTCCTCCGTCCTCATCCACATGCACCCACCCCACCCCCAGGTTTAGCCAACATTTCCTTTCCTTACATTTACCTCTACCTCCTGTTATCTCCCTCTGTCAGCTTGGCCTGTTTTGCACACCAGAGTAACTATTGTGGAGTCCAGTGGGAATATTTTTCCATAAAGTTACACTTTCCTATTTCCCACTCAAAAAATGTATCTCAGGGCTTCCCTGGTGGCGCAGTGGTTAAGACTCCGCCTGCTGATGCAGGGGACACAGGTTTGTGCCCCGGTCCGGGAAGATCCCACATGCCGCGGAGCGGCTAGGCCCGTGAGCCATGGCCGCTGAGCCTATGCGTCCGGAGCCTGTGCTCCGCAACGGGAGAGGCCACAACAGTGAGAGGCCTGCGTACCACAAAAAAAAAAAAAATGTATCTCAGTCACCTCTATGTTTATAGCAGCACTATGCACGGTAGCCAAGACATGGAAACAACCTAAATGTCCATCGACAAATGCATGGATAAAGAAGATGTACATCTATACGATGGAATACTACTCAGCCATAAAGAAGAATGAAATCATGCCCTTTGCAGCAACATGGATGGATCTAGAGAGTATCACCTAAGCAAAGTCAGAAAGAGAATGACAGATATCATATGATATCACTTACATGTGGAATCTAAAATATGACACAAATGAGCTTATCTACAAAACAAACAAACTCACAGACATAGAGAACAGACTTGTGGTTGCCAAGGGGAAGGGGTGGTGGGGAAGGGATGGATTGAGAGTTTGGGGTTAGCATATGCAAACTATTATATATAGGATGGATAAACAACAAGGTCCTACTGTGTAGCACAGGGAAATATATTCAATATCCTGTGATAAACCATAATGGAAAAGAATATGAAAAAGAATGTGTATATATATGTATAACTGAATCACTTTGCTGTACAGCAGAAATTAACACAACACTGTAAATCAATTATACTTCAATAAAATAAATTTTTTAAAAAAAGAAATGTGGTACTTTATTTGTAGTTGGCTGTTCTAGCCTGAGTCAATACGGAAGTGATACAGGTAGAGACTGAGGAGCAAACGTACAAAAATCAACAAAGGTCCCAGGAAAAATCCTAATTTAACAAAACAATATTCAAGAAAAGTATGCAAAACCCTCTCAGACAATTAATGGCTTGGGATCACAGCTTTAATTTAAAAATTTTAAAATACATATTGGGGATGAGGGTTGGGAATCGTAGCCAGCGAGGTGTGTGTTGTTTTCTGACTGGTAACAGTTGAGGCCTTTGGTCCAGGAGAGAAAATGTCAGGCTCAGCAAGATTCCAAAGTGGAAGCAATTTGAAAAAGGTTTAGAGGAGATCAATTCCCTGCCCAAAAGGTCTAAACAAACCCAAACCAGAGCTTTTTACACAAATGATTAGAAATGAAAGAAAAATTTCATCAAAGCGAATGTGTGTGTGTGTGCAACATATTGGCCCCCTGGTGTCATTTGAAGGAAATTAATGTGGAGGGCCAAAGAGATAGAGTCTGCATTATGCAATGCTCCGGAGACCTGCCTGCGATTTTGTTCCTAGTGTAGCAGAAATAAATGCTCCCAGCAAGCCTTCAGGGAGAAATAAGACATGTGCATAAGTAAGATTAATCAGTAAAGGTAGCGTCGACCTAATGAGTCATCTTTGACAGCATAAAACTTGAAAACTACAAGGTTGTGTCCTGTCAGATCTGTGCATTCTCACAAGAAGTGAAACGGGGCTTCCCAAGTGTGCAGTGTGAGCGGCTCTTCAGCACGTTGGGCCTAGCAGAGAGAAGGTGATAGAAAAATGGCTGCAGTGGGGTTTATTGACCTACCATGGGACTGATTCTGTAGAGACTTGGGGTGGGATGCTGGGGTGGAGAAAAATGAAGGTTTGGGGGCTCGTGCACCTTCTTCCCTCAGGAACCCCCATCCTTCTTGTCAAATGAAGCTCCCAGGGAGGCTGTGTTTCCATCCAAACAAACAATCCACCAGGATTTCCTGAGGTACGGCAAAAGCTTCTGAGAGATTGGGAAATGGGGGGCACAGAGAATGGCCAGGTCAGGACGTCCATGGGGCAGAACCTCCAGAAGTTTCCAGGCCTGGTGAAGAGAGCTTGGAGTGGGCTTGTGTCCACCCGTGCCGCCAATTCTCTGCCCCCATTTGTCACCAGCTCCTGCAGGCCAGCCCTCACCTAGAATTAGCCCCTCTCTCTGCTATGCATCAACACCTGCTCACACACAGCCTTTACTTTCTTTGCGCCTGAAAACCTCTTCACGTCCCTCTCTTCCCAGCCCTGGTTATCCTCAGACTCAATCAAGGACAGGCTGAGGACCTGCTGTCCTCATAAGTCACAGTCCCATTTAGAAAGTGGGGACATCAGTGTCTCAGATGTCCCCACCTTTGTTAACCTTAGCTGTCAAAATGCCAAACCTCTTCCTCAGGGAATCATGGTCACCTGGCAAGCCAGACCCTGCCACTCCCCAGATACGCCCCAGCTTTGAGAGATTTCTTTAAACACCCGAAAAGTTGAACCCCACCTTCCTTCTGTTGACTGATTCCGTTTAGATGGTGGACAGCATGCCCCAAAGGGCCCTAGAGAGTTCCTATGTGCTTAGAGCCTCCTGATCGAATAGCCAGGCCCCTCCACATGCCCACAGCCAGGTTCTGTGGGAGCAGCATCCTCCTTGCAGAGACAGCCGCACGGCACACTGGTGCTGGCACCCGACCCACCCTAGCCCATTGCATGCACCACCAGCCCTGCTACCTGGCTTATTCCACAAGGCTCAGCTGCAGCATCCAGCATCCTGGGCACACAACCCCCCTCCTCCCCTGAGCAGCTGATCCCACAAGTCCTCAGCAAGGGCCTCAGACCTGGCCGTCTTTCCTGAGCCATGGGCACGCTCCCTGTCTATGCATGCAACTAGAGGAAAGGTTTCTGGGACTCTTGCTCATGATAGCCATTGAGTGCACAAGAGGGCACAAGCTTTGGAGCAATGTGGCAACCTTCCTGGCCTGGTGTCCTGGCACAGTCACTGATGTGCATCCTGGCAAGTGAGTTAATATCTTGGAGCCTCGGTTTCCTCATCTATCACTCACTCAATGATTATTTACTGTGCCTGCTATGTGCCTGCACTGTTCTAGGCACTGAGGATACAGCAGCAAATAGCAAAGATATAATCTCTGCTGTCCTGGAGCTGACACTTTAGTGGAAAAAGAAAGACAAACAATCAATGAGTAACCAAATAAATAAATGTAGTAACATCAGCCAGTGGTAAATGCCATGCAGGAAATCCATATGACAGAGGGACTGTGGCTGGACAGATGGGAAGTGACTTGGATAGTGTGGTCAGGGAGGGCCACTCTGAGGAGATGATCTTTGAGATGAGGCCTGATGACCCAGTGGAAGCCAGCTGTGAGAAGATCTAGAGCAAGGTGAAAGGAGAGAAGAAAGGTGGCTGAGGTCAGAGTGAATTCCACATATTCAAGGAGCAGAAGGGCAGTGAATGGAGGGAGTGAAGGGGAGCAGGGGTGACGTGAGTCCAAGACGTGGCTGGATCAGGTAGGGTCTTGGGAGCTACAGGGTCCTCTCTGTTTGATTTTTATTCTAATTGTAACAGAAAACCACTGGATGATTTTCCACAAGACAAGGATACAAAATTTCAGTTTTCAGAGCTTTACTGTCTGCCTGCATGTGATGAGTAGATGGTGGTAGTGGGGTGGAGGTGGGTGGAATAGAAGCGGGTGACTATTATTGTCCAAGAAAGATTAGGTTGGAAATAGTGGAGTAGAGCTGGGACAGATTCGGAATATGCCTCGGAAAAAACCCGATAGATCTTGCCAATGGATCTGATATGAGGGTTGAGGAAATTCAGGATGAGTCTAAGAAGTTTTGCTGGAGCCACTAGTTGGCTGGTGGTACCACTTGCTGAGATGGCGACATCTGGGAGAGAAGCAGATACAGGTGGGGAGGAAGCAGGAGGAATGTTTTGGCTGGGATACGTTTGAGAGACCTCTTAGACATGTGAGTGGAAATTCCAAGTATGCAGTTGGTTATATGAGCCTAGAGTTGAAGAGAGAGGTGCGGAGTAGTACCTGGATGGAATGTGAAGTCGTGAGATCAGATGAGAACACCTCAAGGCAATGTGTAAGTGGGAAAGATGGACCAAGCTCTGGAGACCCCAACCTTTAGAAGTCAAGCATGAGAAACCAGTGAAGGAGACTGAGAAAATGAGGTGGGAGCAAAATTGGGAAAGAGAGAACGTCATGAAAGCCAAGAGAGGAGACTACTTCAAGAAGCAGGGAGTAGTCTGCTGTGGTTTTTTTTCAATTTTATTGAAGTATAGTTGATGTAAAATATTGTATATTACAGGTGTATGACATAGTGATTCACAATTTTTAAAGGTTATCTACATTATTTATAGTTATTATAAAATATTGGCTATACTCCCCGTGTTGTACAATATATCCTTGTAGCTTATTTTCTACCTAATAATTTGTACTTCTTAATCCCTTACCCCTTACCCCTGTCTTGCCCCTCCCCCTTCCCTCTCCCCACTGGTAACCACTAGTTTGTTCTCTATATCTGTGAGTCTGCTTCTTTTTTGTTATATTACTAGGTTGTTCTATGTTTTAGATTCTACATATAAGTGACATCATACTGTATTTGACTTTCTCTGTCTGACTTATTTCATTTAGCATAATGCCCCCCAAGTCCATCCATGTTGCTGCAAGTGGCAAAATTTCAATTTTTTTAATGGCTGAGCAGTATTCCACTGTATATATGCGCAATTTTTTTTAATGGCTGAGCAGTATTCCACTGTGTATATACGCAACAGCTTCTTTACCTGTTGATAGAAACTTAAGTTGCTTCCATATCTTGGCAGTTGTAATAATGCTGCTTTGAACATTGGGGGTGCATGTGTCTTTTCAAATTAGCGATTTTGGTTTTTTTATGTACACCCAGGGGTGGAATTGCTGGGTTATACAGTAATTCTATTTTTAGTTTTTTGAGAAACCTCCATGCTGTCTGTTTTCCACAGTGGCTGCACCAACCATGTACAAGGGTTCCATTTTCTCCCATCCTTACCAACATTTGTTATTTATGTTCTTTTTGATGATAGCTGATCCTGGCAGCTCAGTTGGACCATGTTCTGCCTTTAGTCATCCAATTATTCACGAGCCTATATACAATATGCCATGCATCCACCCACCTGCCCATCCAGTAAGCATTCATTGATCACTTGCTCTATTCCAGGTTCTGCGCTTGATGCTAAGAAGTCAGAAATGATGAGAAATTCAGGATAAAACAAAACCAGATTTTGAGAGGGAATAATAAGGACCATAAATACCCTCCCACATGGAACAATCAAAAATGCAGTCAAAATATATGAAATAATGAATTTTAACACATTGGATACCAGGCAAGGAAATACAGGGATTCCTGAGAAATAGAAAAAAAAAAAATGGGATGAGCCCTACAATTGCTCAGTACACAGTACACAGAGAACCTAAACAGAACCAGAAGACTCTCTGATTTGAGAACATGGAGCTGAGAGTCTGGGGCAACCAGACAGCTAGAGTTCTAAGGACAGAGTACCAGAGAGGAGAGAGAACTACAGAGACTTACAGCGAGTCCCTCTTGAGTATTTAGCAGAGTACTGACCAGCATGTTTGTGTGAGGAGATTACCCAGGTCTGGGAAAGGAGCCATCCAAGACCATTAGGGGGAACAATGCCCAGTGCTCACACAGTGATTGGAATAGTGCCTGCTCCTACCAGGCAGACTGGAATACCTCATAATTAACAATAGAAATACTCAGGAAAATCTTGCCTCAATAATGCAAAATTATTAATCCGAGACTGGGCACTGCTCCAAACTCACCAAACAAATCATAAATCAAAACTTAAAGGATCAAACTGTCTCCTAGTAAATTAACTTCATCCCAGAACAAAACGCAAGAAGATTTATAATAATAAAAAATATTCAGCATCTAACAAGGTAAACTCATAATGTCTGACATCCAATCAACGTTTACCAGGCATTCAAAGAGGCAGGAAAACATGATCCACAATGAGGATAAGACAGTTGTTTTTAAGAAGACCCAAGTTAAATTCCTGAGGTGAAAACTACCACGTATGAAATGAAATCTACCCTGGATGGGATTAATGGAGGAATAGACATTGCGTAAAAGATGAATGAATTTGTAAACATTGTAATAAAAATTATACAAAGTGAAACACAGAGAAAAATAAATTTTAAAAAGAAAAGAGCATCAGTGAGGTGCAGAACAACTTTAAACAGCCTAATATATGTGTGATTGGAGTCCCTGAAGGAGCAGGAGAGAATATTTGAGAAATAATGGCTAAAATTTTTCCAAACTTGATGAAAGCTATGAACCCACAGATCTATGAAACTTAGTAAACCCAAAGCACAAGAAACATGAAGAAAAGTACACCAAAGCATATCATAATCAAATTGCTCAAAACCAGTGACAAAGAGAAGATCTAAAAGGCAGCCAGAGGAAAAGGGCATGTTATATACAGAGAAACAAAGATAAGGATGACTGTAGATTTCTCTTTGGAAACAGTGCAACAAGGAACACAGTGGAGCCACATCTTTAAAGTGCAGATAGAAAAAAATCTGTCTAGATTTCTATACCCAGCAAAAACATCTTTCAAAAACAAAGGTGAAATAAGTACTTTTTCTGACATATGAAAGCTGAAACAATTTATCATGAGCAGACCAGCAATACAAGAAATGTTAAAGGAAATCCTTCATAGAGAAGTAAAATAATACCATATAGAAATCTGGATCTATACAAAGAAACAAAGAATACCAGAAATGGTAACTCTATGGGTAAGTGTATGAGATTTTTTATTATTTAAGTTAATTTAAAAGATAACAGTTTAACAAAAATGATGATAACATGTCATAATATTTATAACATATGTAAAGATAAAATGTTTGGCAACAATAGCATGAAGGCTAGGAGAGAAAGTATACTATTATAAGGCTCTTATACCATATGTCAGTGTTTCTCAACCACTATTAACATTTTGGACTGGATAATTTTTCATTGTGAGGGACTATTCTGTGCATTGTAGGAGTTTTAGCAGCATCCCTGTCCTTTATCGATTAGAGGCGCTAGTCTCTAGATCATGCCAACTGTCTTCTGAAGGACAAAATTTCCCCCAGTTGAAAACCACTTCTGTATATGAAAAGGTTTAATATCACTTGAAGGTAGACTGTGATAAGTTAAACATATATCCCATAAACCCTAGAGCAACTACTAAAATAACAAAACAAAGAGCTGATAGGCCAGCAGAGGGGATAAAATTGAATCTTAGAAAACATTCAATCCAAAGAAGGCATGAAAAGAGTTAAAAGGGAACAAAGAACAGACAGGATACATAGAAAACAAATAGGATGATAGACTTGAACTTAACCATATCAAAAAATCATATTAAATGTACATGATTTAAACATCCAATTAAAGGCAGGGATTGTCAGACTGGATTAAAAAAGCAATACCAAAACTACATGCTGCCTAAAAGAAATCCACTTTACATATAAAGACAGAAATAGGTTAGACATCAGGGTGGAAAAAAACATATGCCATGCTAACACTAGTCAAAAGAAAGCTGCAGTGGCTATATCAACAACAGACAAAGAAGATTTCAGAGCAAAAAATAATATCAGGGATGAAAAAGGTCATTTCATAAAGATAAAGGGGTCAATCTATCAAGAGGACATAACAGTCATAAACATTTGTGACCCTCGATAAGAGAACTTAATAATATATGAAGTAAAACTGATATAACTGTAATGAAAAGTAGACAAATCCACACGATACTCAGAAATTTCAATACTCCCCTCTCGATAATTGATAAAACAAGAGCACAGAAAATCAGCAAAGATATAGCAGATATGAACAGTCTCAACCGACTTGACCTGTTTGACATCTGTAGAATGCTCCACAGAAAAAGTACTCATTCTTCCCAAGTGCACATAGAACATTTACCAAGATACTCCAGGCTATAAAATGTCTCAATAAATTAAAAAATATTCCAGTCATACAAAGTATGTTCTGTGACACAATGGAATTAAATTAGGAGTCAATAACAGAAAGATATCTGGAAAATACCCAAATATTTGGAACTTAAATAATATACTTCTAAATGATCCATGGGTCAAAGAACAAATCCAAAAGGAAGTCAGAAATTATCTTGACTTGAATAAAAATTAAAACACAATATAGGGCTTCCCTGGTGGCACAGTGGTTAAGGATCCGCCTGCTGGGCTTCCATGGTGGCGCAATGGTTGAGAGTCCGCTTGCCGATGCAGGGGACATGGGTTCGTGCCCCGGTCCAGGAAGATCCCACATGCCGCGGAGCGGCTGGGCCCGTGAGCCATGGCCACTGAGCCTGCACGTCCGGAGCCTGTTGCTCTGCAACGGGAGAGGCCACAACAGTGAGAGGCCCGCGTACCGCAAAAAAAAAAAAAAAAGAAAGAAACTAGAAAAAGATCATATTAAAGCCAAAGCAAAAAAAAGGAAATAAGATCAAGGAAGAAATCAATATGACTGAAAAAAAAAAAAAGATAGAAAATCAATGAAATCAAAATCTGGTTCCCTGAGAAGACCAACGAACTCGATAATCTTCTAGCCAAACTGATCAGAAAAAAATAGACACAAATTGCCAATGTCAGAAATGAGAGAGGCGATACCACTAAAAATTCTACACATATTAAAAGGACAATAAGAGAATATTATGAACAACTGTATGCCAATAAATTCACAACTTGGTGAAATTGACAAATTCTAGACAAATTTTGGCTGCATTTTTGCTGTCTCCTATCCTCTTTTGACTTCTAAATGTTGGAGCGCACAAGAGTCCCATCTTGGCAATCTTCTCTTTTCAGTCTACTTTCATTTTCAATATGATCTCATCTAATCCTGTCTCTTTAAACACCATCTAAATGCTGATGACTCCCTGATTTTTTCCTCCAGGCTGACCTGTCCCCTGAGCCCAAAACACGTATATTCACTT
The DNA here is from genome assembly GCF_039906515.1 of Pseudorca crassidens. Taxonomy (NCBI): domain Eukaryota; kingdom Metazoa; phylum Chordata; class Mammalia; order Artiodactyla; family Delphinidae; genus Pseudorca; species Pseudorca crassidens. The sequence continues at coordinate 46,128,218 of NC_090311.1, read as the reverse complement.
TCTATTCAACAGCACCACGATAATATCCTATCTGCATTTCCAATTTAAAAGTTCAAAACAAATATCTTGATTTCCTCCTACTCACATACACAACTAGTCCCTCTCTCAGGCTTCCCCATCTCAGTAAATGCAACGACACTTCTTCCAATGTCTTGGGCTAAAACCCAAGGAATCATCTTTAATTCCAATCCAACAACAAGTACTCTCTACTTTCAAAACATATATTGAATCTAATCTCCTCTCTATCTCCACCACTACTACCCTGGTACAAGTCACCATATCTTGTCTGGACTTCTGCAGTAGCCTCCTAATTAAAATCCCTGCCTACACTCTCGCTCGCCCCTACCATTTATCCTAATGACATAAATATTGAATGTTCACAGATTATCTGTGTGCTCCCTCAAACTTGCCAGCACCCTTGTAGTTCAGCCTATCTGACCCACTTCAGCCACCATGGGAAGGGCTTCCAACTAAGGGAGCAACTGGAAGAAAAGGGAGGGGTACTGATCTAAGTGAATGAAAAGCAGATGAAACAAGAAAAGAAAAGGTGAGCCCAAGTAATTGGAGTTCCTGGTCAGAGAGTGGGAGCGGGGTTATAGTGGGATAGCACCAGTTCAAGGGAGCTCGTGGCAACAGCCATGAGTTTGAGCACCACCAGGGGGCGTAGGTGGGAGCCCCTGGGGCCTAGGAAGTCAGGTGTTGTGAGGCCCTAAGGAGGATTACATTCTTCCCTGAAGATTCCTGCCTCCCCTTGCCCACTGTGTGCCTTAGCCTCACAGAAGGAGGGATGGCCACAAGAAGATTATAAAAAGGGACCCTCTCCTGGCTTTGAATTTCAAAGCTAAGAAGGCCCTTCGGTGGCATAGACCATGGATTTGGGAGAAAAACCTGTTGAATAAGAATAGGGATACCACCCACCTTGCTCTGCCACCTGTCTCCCACCAATCAGAAAACCATTCCCTAGGCTATCAGGAGAGGGGATTTGAGGGTGGGGGGTTGGAGGGACAATGAGAGTGTAAATTTGGGTGGGTCTCAAAGAGACTGGCCATGCAGGTTGCCCCCAGGCTGATCCTGAAGTACGGGTAAGAATCCAGATGAGTCTGTGGGATCTATGAGAAGAAGCAAGCTATGCCTGCCACCTGGGTGACACCTGGGAGAAGCAGCAGGGGTAGTCTTAGAGGGACAGGCTCTCGGTCAGTACTGACAGTGCTTCCTGTCATATCTCCAAGGACCAGTGGAAAGTCGGGTTTGCACTATCACCTCCCATCACAGCCCTTCTGCACACAAACAACCCCAGCTCAGTAGCTTACAGCAAAAAGCATTTATTTCTCTCTCTGCACGGTGAGCGACTCAGCTGGGATTGGCGGAGGGTGGCTCCAGGCTGGGACCAGCACGACTGGGGCACGACTTTCTTGAGGCATAGGGCAGAAGCACAAGATTCTAAATCGCATCACACAAGTACACCAAAGCCTCTGATCACAGTTCCACCGGCCAAAACAAGTCACACGGCCAAACCCCACTCCAGGGGGGCAGAGAGGTTCACTCTGCCCATGGCGAACCATGGCAAGAATGGACGGAGGGAAGATGGTGCATGACCAGTACCATCCATCTTGTCGATCTCACTAAACGGCAGGACTGTGTGACGAGACAGTGTATCACACTTGTGTTGATACAAGCACGCGGCTCAGTGCCTGGCTCACAGTATGTTAGTGAAGGTAGAAGATACTTTCAGGCAAAGACTAAAAAGCCCTGTTTCCCTGACCCAATCTGACTGCCACATTTGGGAGACTCACTTCCCCACGGCCCCTTGTGATGGTTAATTTCATGTGTCAACTTGGCTACGCTATGGTGCCCAGACGTGTGGTCAAACCACTGTCTAGATGTTGCTTTGAAGGTATTTTTCAGATGAGCTTAGCATCCGGATCAGTAGACTTTTGAGTAAAGAGGATTACCCTCCATTCTGTGGGTGGGTCGCATCAGCGGATTGAAGGTCTTCAGAGAAAAAGATGAAGGTCCCCCAGGGAAGAAGGAATTCTGCCTCCGGTCTTTGGACTCAAGCTGCAACATCAACTCTCCCCTTGCTCTCCAGCCTGCCAGGATGCCCTGTAGAGTTGGACCTGCCAGTTGACCTTCTCAAGGCAGAAGGCAGGGGCAGGAGACTCTAAGCCACACCACCACAATCACATGAGCCAATTCCTTAAAATTAATCTCTCTTTCCCTCTCTGTATATATACACATCCTACTGGTTCTATCTTTCTGAAGAACCCTGACTAATACATCCATCAAGTGATTTGTCCATTGAGGCCCAACCTCTGACCTCCCACAGGGTCACACTTTCCCCAGGGACCTGAATCCTGGGCAGGGAATGATCTATGCATGGTCATGGGTCAAAGAGGAAAAGGTCAGGTCACCTTCCAGAAACCTCGGAGCAAAGAAGTGTCCCAGAGCAAATACTCACTGAGATGACTGGCTTGCTGGCTGCTTTGATCCCAAGCCATTTTTTAAACACACCAGCACTTCTTCAACTTTAATCCCTTAAAATGATCCTCAGGAGGAGTAAAAAGGATGAGTGGTAAAAGTTTGGAAGACACTGGATAGGCTCATGAAAATTTCCAAGAAGTTCTGCAGTAAAATAAAACGCAGTAATAATAACAAAACCCTCCAAACCCAAATCTGTTTTACTTTGTTTAATGTAACCCGGGACGCTGCCCTTTATCCTCAATCTGAAATACCTGCAGAAAATGATGTGCCCACTGCCAGAAATCAAAGAGTTCGGGGCAATTAGAAGTTAGGCAAACCAAGGTCAAATTTCAATCACTAAATAGTTTGGTATTGCATGTCAGCATTTCCCCAAGCCCGAATGAAATAACGATGCTTCTTGCTATGAGAGATCCCGGGGAAACGCCTTGGATGTGGCCGGTACTGCTGAACATAGGTGGTAAGTTATTCTCCCTCTCCTGGGGACAGATGAACTGTCTCCTTGTCCCTCAGCAAGCACACCAAGACCTCTATGTGTCTTCCAAAAGAAAAGTGGTCTAGGAATCTGCTCTGAGAGAGGAGGACATCTATCTTCTGCCTCAAGCAGGTGTTTGAAAGCCTCTTTCTTTTTTTAATTGAAGTATAGTTGATTTACAATGTTGTATTAGTTTCAGATGTACAGCAAAGTGATTCAGTTATACATACATGCATATATATAATATATATATATTCTTTTTCCTTACAGGTTATTACAAAACATTGAATATAGTTCCCTCTGCTATACAGTATGTCCTTGTTGGTTATCTATCTATCTATCTATCTATATATGTGTGTGTACACACACACACACACACACACATACATATATATAAAACTCCTAATTTATCCCCTGCTTTCCCCTTTGGTAACCATAAGTTCGTTTTCTATGTCTGTGGGTCTATTTCTGTTTTGCATATAAGTTAATTTGTATCTTTTTTTAAGATTCCACATATAATGAAATCCTCTTTCTTTAAAAAATCCTGCTTGTTTTGTTTTTGGACCAGTTTGAGTCAATTATATATAATAAAGGTACGAATAAGTCATTTTTTAAAATCCTGCCTGCTTAATCTTTTGATATATGCCTTAATAAATAAATCGGGGGGGATTTGTCTCTTTATACCCCAAATAGGACTAAGGAAATGTTTTATAGCTGTCACTGTAGACACACAATGTTGCCCCAGAGAAGGTGATAGCGGTCAGAACGTTCCCATCTTCTACTGAGACCTTTTGTTGCCCCATAACTGAATGTTGATACCGTCAGAGGGAGAACATGTCATTCTCAAGAGTGACCAGACAGTGGCAGCAAAGACCAGTAATGGAATCATCCAGGCCAGTGCAGACTCTCGACCTGTTTAGCAAACATATAAGATAATTTCAGGCCAGAGCAAAGCCCTGCTGAGATCTCTTTAGAAATACAAATCCCAAACCCACTGAATCAGAAACTGCTGGTGATGGGGTCCAGGACTCTGCATTTTACCAAGCCTTCCAGATGATTCTTGTACCTGCTCAGGACACCCTGCAGCCAAGCCCTGGTCAGTTTTCTCTGAAATTAGCAGGCACTGCTGTAGGAATTGATTACATGTTTCTTTATTTCACCAAACAGCTTCTGCCTAGCCAATGAACTGCTTATTTTTGAAAGAAATAAAATGTGGCTGACTCTATGTCAGACTTGGAAGCCTGCCGCTTTAAACCTTGTCTCCAGCTCTGGCAAAGGGATGGGTGGGTCACAGCCCTGTGTCTACAAGAATAGCTCCCAGGCTGGCCACTCTCATCCCCTTGTCCTCCTGGCCTGGGTACTGCGGCTGCCCAGCTTAACCTCCGTCTCCTGCCTCAATGCTTCTCACACTGATTACCTGCAGGTAGCATCTTCCCCGTGTGTCTTGGTTCCCCTCTTGGAAAAGAACCCTATGATCAACCCCAGGAAGCAGGATCTGCATTCCTGGGTCCCACCCTCCCCCCAAGCCCCGGCCCGGGTGCTGGGGTTCAGATGTTGTACCACCTGGAACTCCCTCTTTCCATAGTTTCCCGGTTGGTAAACTAGAGGGAACACCCAGACCTGGCCCTCTTCTTTCACCAGGTCAGCCCTGGTTTCTCCTATGAAAGCCTGGGCAGCACTCACAGTCACACCCCATGGGGGTATCGCACGAGCAATGAGTGGAACGAGGTGATGAGATGGAGAGGATATTGCCCACAGAGCCTTGGAACAAGGTCTGGGCGCAGCAGCTGAAAGAGCAGGGGCTCCGGAAGAAGACAGACCCGTCCCAGGCTCGGCACCCCCGCCTTCTGCAGGGTATGCACAAGTCACCAAGTCTTCCCAAGCCTCAATTTCTAATCTGTGAAATGGAGTTCAAATCGCATTTCTCACAGGTTCACTGTACTATCAAGCAGTGTCTAGTACGGTATGTAATACCTGCTAGGCTCTCTGCACATGGAGATAGTCTTCCTTTCCCACAGGAGGTAATGAGCTTCTTGTGCCGGGAGGTATGTAAACAAAGATCGATGCCCATTTTGTCAGAGACATTTGTTAGGAGCAAAGACGACAAGCTCAAATGCTTACAGGATGCCGGAGACTAACAGAAGTTTGTACAGTCGCCAGATGGGGCCTGTGAGAGGCTGGGGACCTCACGGCCTGTCTGTACGGGAACGCTGCTACTTGGCTCAGTGGGCTGCTGCCCGGTGGAAAAGAGGGCCCTGAGTCATCAGACTTTCTAGTTTTTTGAGAGAAATTGGAAATACAGATGTGTACACGAAGCCCAGGCTCTGGCCTTCACACCTGAGGGCTACAGCAGAGGGGCTTCATGCCCCGGGGCACTCACAGCTGTGCCAAGCTGAAACCATCACCCTTGGAGGCCTTCCTGGGGGGGAGGGCCTGGTCCCTAGTCAGCAGACCTGGCTTTGCATCTTGGCACCATGAGATCTTGCACCCTACGGTAACCAACACGAGCCTCTTCTTCTCCATCTGTTAAATGGAGCAGGTAATAACATCTGCCTTGCCAGTCTTTAGTGTGGGTTGAGTGAAACTGCATGTGGGAAAGGGCTTTGAGACCTCACTGTTGATCAGTGATAACAAAGCCCATGTGAGGCCTTCCCTGGAGGTCCAGTGGTTAAGACTCCCCCTTCCAATGCAGGGGGTGCGGGTTCAATCCCTGGTCGGGGAGCTAAGACTCCACATGCCTCGTGGCCAAAAAACCAAAACATAAAACAGAAGCAATATTGTAACAAATTCAATAAAGACTTTAAAAATGGTCCGCATAAAAATCTTAAAACAAAAAAAGCCCGTGTGATAAAGACTGCCAGGGATGCACCACCATCGCCCAACAAAATTGTTAGTTAACTTGCTGCAAATACGGAGACTGCCTGCTGTGGGTGGGGAACTGTGGGTGTCCAATCAGAGGAGTGGCAGGGCTACTGGAGAGTTTGGGGGAAGGGCGGAGCATAGGAACACATCTAAATGAAGCAGTGTTTGACACAGCTAAGACAGAGCAAGGCTGTGTGTAAAGGGGTCTTCTCCAAGAGGTCACCTGGGGTCCTGTTTCCTTAGAAACTACAAAGATAAGATCATATGGGCTGATGTGTCTGATAACCCTCACCTGGGGCTCTGCACCTGGGTTGGAGATGCAGCCTGGTTCTCTGAGCCACAGCAACCCCCTGGCTTGGGTCCTCCTGTGATGACTAGGACGTCCCATTCTTGCTCGTGATTCCAAACAGCCCAGTGTGTGGCCATCTGCAAATTTAGAGAGCTGGTTTCTCAGCACCACATCCCCGATGTCCCTGACGTAGTGTAATATCAATAGTAGGTGCCCCTCCAGCGCTGCGCAAGTTCAGAGCCTCAGCTCTGCCACTTCTTAGTTCTGCCACCACTACATTTATCAGAACCTCAGTTTGGGGACAAATACAGACCCATAATCCCTAACCTGCCATTTCAAAATCTAAAAAGCACTAAATGCCAAAAGATGGTTTAGAACTCATGTGGCTGCAAAATCTGTCTTTACCTAACTCTTTGGGTGGCAAAACCTGTCTGAACTGACATGAGCCTTTTTCTGTTTCTCGTGGTCTCTATTGATGCTGCAACATGTGAATATTCCTACACGTCTCTGCAGAAAATACTGATACATTGGATTATAGGGTGTTCCCCCAGACTCTGCTGGAAAGTTAGAAAAGATACGGTATATGCATTACCTTCTTTGGCTAAAATAGGAAAGATTTTCAATTCCAAAAACCCTAAGGCCTCAGGGTTTCAGAAAAGGATTTGCTGATCTTTGGTAGCCGGATCACAGGGCGGCTGGGGATTAAATGTGGAGCCTCGTGGAAAGTTGCTCTGTGTAGAGCACATGGCAAGTACTCGGCGATGCAGCCATGAGGATTGCGGCTGCACGCTGGTGGCACCCTCCTCCCCTGCACCCCCTTCCCTTCCCCAGGTCTCACCTCCTTCCTCAGGACCCCTGGGCACTTTGCCCTCTCCCCAGCCTCGATACCTCCTCTAGGCATTGCCAATTCTGAGGCTGTCCTCCTGGGGTGAGCCCCCCTTCCCAGGACAGACGAGGTATGGCCCTCCCATCCACCAAGATGCCCCCAGAGCCCATCCCTCATTTAACCTCAAGCCTTCAGCCAGGCCTTCCAAGTTCAGAGCAAGGCCAAACCAACTCTGCCCGGCAGCTTTCTCCCTTCGCCCCCCTCCCAGCTGATTGCCTCACTCCACTTCTCTTGCTGAAGAACCGATTAAAAGGGAAGCCCTCCCAAAGGATTCACTGTGTCACTCATGTCTCCATCAGTCAAGGGCAGAACCTGCTTGTCCAGTTCCACAGGACCTGATGCCTGCGTTACTCAGAATCCTGGGAGGCACGGAGACTTCTCAGCAGCTCCTGTGTCTCCTGGGGTTTCCAGGCCTCCTGAATGAGCCATTCGTAGACCCGCTGGGCTCCTCCACTCTGCTCTGGCTGCTGGAGGACACAGCCTTGCCCAGTGAGTGAAGCTGGGATGCACGTCTCCTCATCTGGGGCTGGCTGCTGTGGGTGGTAGTCTCCACCCATGAGGTGCGATCTCTGATGTTCACCAAGATAGAGCCCACTCAGGCTTCACCCTGGCAGCTTTCAGTTCTGCTCGGACCTGGTCCTGACCAGCTCCCTTCTAAGGGCTCGCGGCCAGCTCTCTGCTGATGCAGGCTTCCAGCCCCAGTCGTCTTGAGCAGGGTAGGAGGAGCTCAGGAATCAAGGAGTGAGAGCCACAGGCTCTAAGACAGAAGGACACAGATCTCCCAGGCCGAGAGGCCCTGGGGACAGTCTCAGTGAAGGCTTGTCCCTGGATAAGCTGAAGGGAAGTCTGGACCACCAGTGACTATGGGGACAGAGGGCAGTTTCCCTGGGCTAAGGTCACGGCTCAGGACACTTGGTCTGTGTCTCGGCACATTAAGAGTCCCAGCAGAGGGTAGATGCCATTAACCCTCTCCCCTGCTGCTTCTCTTCTCAAAGTCACACGTCATTTTTGGATTGGGCTGTTTTGTTTTTTTGTTATTGAGCTGCATGAGCTGCTTGTAAATTTTGGAGATTAATCCTTTGTCAGTTGCTTCATTTGCAAATATTTTCTCCCATTCTAAGGGCTGTCTTTTGGTCTTGTTTATGGTTTCCTTACTACCAAACGTAAAATAGATAGCTAGTGGGAAGCAGCTGCATAGCACAGGGAGATCAGCTCGGTGCTTTGTGACCACCTAGAGGGGTGGGATAGGGAGGGTGGGAGGGAGAGAGATGTAAGAGGGAAGAGATATGGGAACATATGTATATGTATAACCGATTCACTTTGTTATAAAGCAGAAACTAACACACCATTGTAAAGCAATTATACTCCAATAAAGATGTTAAAATAAAAAAAAAAGTCACACGCCATCAGCTCACCGTAGCCCTTCCTTCACCACCTGGCTCTATGGACGACTCCTCCAAGTTACACTTTCCTCAAACACGCCCTCCACCTCTGGGCCTCCCTGAAGCCTGGCTTTTCTCCAGGGACACCATCTCTTTCCCACCCCCCCTCTGGATTAATTCAACAGCCGCTCAAGGTCCTTGGAGTGCCAGTGCCTGCCACCTCCAGGGCCCCCACCCTCACCTCCCAGGACACTTCAGGGCTCCCTATCAGAGGGGCCATGCACTCAGCCCTTGCTACAGGCTGTGCACTGTCACCCGAAATGCAGCTGAGGCAGAGAATGGCCAGGAGGTCTCCCATGCATTAACACCCTGCTGGGGGGCAGTGGAAAGATTCTCCCTCCACTCCCAGCCCTCCCCAAAGAGCAGCAGAGGGGTCAGACACCAGGACGCACCCCCATGCTTCTCCATCCTCAGCTCCGCCTCCACTCCAGCTGAGCAGCCAGGGCTGGGCCCCAGGCGGGGGCGGGGGGGCAGTTAGGTGCTGGTAGGGGAAAGTGTGGCTGGCTTCTCTCTTTCTAGCTAACATTCAGCTCTGCACCCTGGCCTTGCTTCCCTTTCCGTGTGCCCTCCTGGGGCATCCATTCCAGGGAAGGGAGACAGACAGTAAACATAATCTATAAACTGTGCACATGGGGACAGGTACACTGGAAAAAATAAAGCAGCTAGGGAGGGATAAGAAGTACTGGGGTGCGGGGAGGGGGGGCGGGGAAAAAAAAGAAGTACTGGGGTGCGATTTTAAGCAAGGTGGTCTGGGAAGCCTTCATTAATAAGTGCGGATGGGAGAAAGATGAGGGAATGAGACATGCAGATGGATTACTTTCCAGGCAGAGGGGAGAGCAGGTGCAAAGGACCTGAGGTGGGGAGAGCAGGCACACAGAGGACCTGCCAGCTTTGGCGAGGGTGGGGTCTAGAGTGCCTGGAGGCCGCCAGGAGGGCAGGAGGCCAACATCTAATCATCAAAGGACAGTAATTAAACAAGATGACATAGTTCCCAGGTTAACTTGTTAGTCTTTTAAGGTAATAAACCTGGGTGTTGTCAGGGTGAAAAGAGGCACCCTCATAGTGGGAATGGAGGCCACATCATGCTTTTAGAAAGCCGTTTGGCTGTATGAGTTGAGACATAAAAATGGTCCTACCGTTTGGACCAGTCATTCCACATCCGGGACTGTATCCTTGAGAAAAATCCCAAACATGGGGATCTTTATATTGCGCCCTTCAATTAGCCATGAAAAGCCAGTTGGCTCCCTGGGGCTCTGGCACACTGCCCCCCCCAGTCCCAGGGCTCTGCACCCCAGCACACCCCACCCCTTACCCACGGCCCCCTGACCTGGCTTCCCACCTGGAACCCCTGCCTCAAAGTGTGACATTGGTCTCCTCCCCCCGCAACGCGTGGGTCAGGGTGTGCCTACCCCACCCGCTCCTTCCCGTCACTAGAGGAAGGACAGAGGCTTCCTGAGCCCATCAACTGTGCAGACTAAACACTCCACAAGGGAGGCTGGAATTTGCTCAATATCTGGGGTCAGACGAGACGAACGTTCCAGGTCATGCTGTCTGCTACCAGATGGCATCTGAGAAGTTCACGGGAAGACATGGTGCCAATCCACCTGTCACTTATTCATTTACAAACCCACGGACAGTCCATCCTGTACCAGCCTGGACAGTCATGGAACCTGCCAATGGTCCAGCCCCCGGCTGAGGCCTCACAGCCCAGAGGAGACAGGCACATTCCTTATGAGGGGTGCACACACGTGTCCTCAAGAATTCGTTCTGAAACTAGCTTTAAATGGAGTTTAATTAATAGCATGTTAATTGCCTGGGAAAACAGTGCTCTGGTTAGTTTCTTGATACAAAGCTTATCATGCTTTCAACTGAGTCACATGATCTTCCCCACAGTCGGGGGCCCCGTCTGCACACCCACGTGGGGAGAGGTCTCCACACACCTGCATTCATGTCTCTGGCTATGAAGTCTCTGTGTCCCTGTCCATGTCACCATCTGGAGCTCCAGGGATATGCAGGGGATTCCCCTCCTGCACTCAGACAACTGAGTCAGGACTCACTATGAACTTGACTCAGGTGGTAGGGATGGCCAGAGTTAGTGTCAGTCAGAGGTGTTCTGGGCCACCTTCCTGTGCCCCAGGGGGCCAGTTCTTTTCATCAAGATAAAAGGTTTTTCTCCAGAACCTCCCACGACATCACCAGAAGCTTGGGGGTTGGAATCCCCAGCTTAGTAACCTAGACTTTCTTCGTCTCAGGGCCCCATCTTGTCACATGTCCACAGCGCAGGCCCCCAAAGTTCTTCAGTTGTACTTTAATATCTTTGTGCCTCAACAAGAATGGGTCAGAGCTCCGCTCACTTTCCTCCCCACAAATGCCTCCAAAAAAAAAAAAAAAAGCCACTTTTTGTTTGTCTGCTCCACAATCACGGTGCCAAGTGCTGGGGACACAGTGGTGACAGATCTGAGAGGGTCACGGTTCGTGCATGAGAAGCATTGGCTGTTGTCGGTGCACAATCACGGGCAGGACCAGGGGCACCGCTGTCCTGCAGTCGGCTGTGTGCTTCGCAGCCCTGTTCACATGTCCACCAGCCCTCCCTCACACCCTGCTCTCCCTGGTCCCAGATCCCGATACCTGCACTTCAGCACAAGCTAACTGCCCCCTCACCCCCGGAGGTACAGCCATAGCTCGACCTCGGAGGAAGGAGATCACTCCAGCTCTTTTTTTCCTTCTGTCCACATCCGAAGGGTGTGTAGGGAGCTGGGAGCCACCTCTGCAGCAGGGCTCACTGTGGCCTCTTGTCCTACTAGAACCTCGAGCCCCGATCAATCATCAAAGCCACATTTGTGGGCATTGGGAGCATGGGCTTTGGGGCCACCTAGATTCAAACTCTGGCTCTGTTTCTCCCTGGCTGTGTGACCGCGAGTGAGTTATTTCATCTCTCTGTATCTCAGAGTCATCAGATATACATGGGAGAGACTCATAGTATCAACATGATAAAGCCGTTTTCAGGAAGAGGTGAGCCAGCGCCACACTTTACAAGCTGCAAGTCACCAACGATTTTCTGGTTATAAATCCAGGTTAGTGGGTTATGACCAGCATTCAACATAAATATAGTGGAATCAAGAGCATGTCTCACTTCAGAGGTATCGATACACACATCTGTACGTGCATGTGGCACAAACCATCCCCAGATGTTTTTCTGCCTGTGAGGCACCACTGTGGGCTTTGGAGATGTTAGATGGATTAAATACAGGTCAAGGTGGGGGGAAGACATGCAATCCAAGCCTGGAAGCCACCCTGCAAGTGCTAGGTTTGAGGTGTGTGCACGTGGGCCAGGACGCTCCCAGTGGTGAGTAACTTATTCTGCTGGGAAAGAAAACGTGGATGCCAACACGACACGGCATGTCAGGACCCTGGTGTCCTGGACAGGCAGCTGTGCATGTGTGGCCAGCCGTGCCAAGAGAAGCAGCACGGGGAGGGGCTGGAGTCACGCACCGAGGGCCTTGAAAGCCAAGGTTACCTTTTGAGTTCGACCCTAGGCAATGGGAATTTAAAGCAGGATGACCGATTTAATAAATATCTATCGAGTGTCTACTATGGGGACGATTTATGTTGTAAAACGTTGACTGTGAGAGCAGTTTGGGGGGTCAGGAGCTAGTGGCAATACTGAAGGCGGGGGATCTGCCACAAAGCTACTGCAAGAGTCCTAGCATGAGATAATAAGGACAGAGGTCAGAACGTCTGGAGAAGGAGGAGTCAGGTACAGCCTCTGTATCTGGGGCTGTGTGGTCCCCAGCATCCAGGGGAGGATGGCAACTATGACCCTGCACACAGGTCAGGGGGAAAGAGCAGGGCTCTGGAGGTCACAGAGGAATTCCACGGCCCCCAAAAGCACAGAAGTCACATGGCCAAATGGATAAACCCATGGGTATGAGTCAGACAGCCCTGTGACCATGCCACATTACCCAAGCCCCTGCATTGCCAATTTATACAATGGGGCCAGCCCAGAAGAACACTTAGCTCACAGGGGTGTTATGATATTGAAAGCTAATAATGGTAAAAGCCTTCCACTGTGTCTGGCGCAGGGCCAGGGGTCACACTAGGACTCCTTGCTGACCTCTCTTACATCACAGACATGCCTAGAGAAGGTGCTGGCAGGCAGCCTGAGAAAGGACCAACTTCTAGCCACTTACACACAAGTCAGGGAAACGGGGCTGAGTCTGTAGCACCGCTGCCCTCTCCAGACCCATGTTCACAACTCAGACCCATCCCTCCCCAATGACTTGGAGCCTGGGGGTGGGGGGTACACAGTATGCAGGCCCTGCATCTGCAAGGAACATCCTTCCGGAGTAATCCTCTGCCCTCCCTCCTGCTGGCCCCCAAGATTTCCCTGCCTCAAACCTACACTTTTCGGGTCTGACAATCGAAGTGACTCTGACTGATCAGTGCTCACTTTTTGGATCAAGACGAGCCTCCAAAACCAGGAGAGCTGGCTGGCAGCCTTCATAGATCTTCTTGGTTTTCCCAACAGAACCAACTCCGAATGTAAAATACAGAGTTTCCCTTAACTATCTTTTGCCTACGGAACTGGTCAACCAGGGAAGCTTTTCAGCAAGGCTGCATTGTCAATGTGCCTTAAAGCAAACATGTTTCCTGGCTATCCCCAGGGTATATCTGGGGTATTTTTCAGGAACACGTAAGTTTTTCTCTAAGTGTTCCCCTGTCCATTCCAGGCTCAACAGAATTTTGGCACAATGAGAAAGTCTATCCTTTTCAAAAGTGATAAACAGTTCTGTTCTTCCATTGCACAGTCATCTATTGGGTGTGTTGTGTACCAGGTGCTGAGCGCAACCCAGCCACCTTAGATCCTTCCTGCAAGGACACACACCCTGGTAGAGGAAACAGACACATGAACACATCCTCATGATACAGTATGACAAGTACAGTGATAGACACATGGAACTGATCCAAGGGAAGGAGAAATCAGTTTTATTTGGAAGGTGGGACAAAGAGGCTTGATTTTATCGTAAAAGATGAGAAGTCACCTAGGTGGCTAGGGAGAGGTATAATTAACAACAGCATCAACTTACTTCACAAGGAATCTCATTCCAACAATACCAAACCCTGTGAGGCATTGTCAATGCACCCATTTTACTAATGTGTAAGTAAGGTTTGGAGAGGTTAAGTAATTTTTCACAAGGTCAGAGAGTTAGAAACTTGCAGAGGAGAGACAACTCTGTACAGTTTTTTAAATGATGGAAACTAGATCCAGAGAACTGAAGAAAATTTGCTTAAGGTTAGACAGGTGATGGAATAGGAATCAAACCCAGGCCTCATACTGAGACCATAGAGGTAGATGAGTTATAGAGGACCCTTCATGTCAAGCTAAAGAATTTGGACTCTTTCCCATTGATGGTGAAGAGGTTCTGAAGGGTTTTAATTGGTGTGTCCACTTCACCACATCCACTCTAATTTATCCTGCCCAATACGTATAACTGATAAATTCTAGTAGTGAAGAAGGAACACCAGTTTTAGCCACAATGGACATGTCCAGGGCAAAGATATTTTATTTAATGATGTTAGTCTATTAAACGATGATATTCTATTTAATGAGAATTACTACAACTCAGGAAGAAAAAAGACAAAGAATCTAATAGAAAAATGGGGAAAGAAAGTAGCAGCAATTTACAAAAAAGAAAATGCAAATGGCTAATACACATATGAAAAGGTAGTCAGCCAATTAAAACAATAATGTAATTAAAACAATAATGAACACCATTTTTCTCCCATCAGATTGACAAAAGGGAAAAAGAAAGAGCAAGTGTTAGCAAGGATATTTAGGACTGTGTCCTCTGTTTTGTGAGGGTATACACTTATGCAGTCACTTTGGAGGGCAATTTAGAAATTTCTTTTCAAATTTAAAAAGCACACAGATTGGTGGGATCTACCAAGTTTTGGTGTATCTCTGGGGGAAGCACGTCCATACGAGCACAAGGAGATTCATTGCAACATTGTCACACCTAAAAATTAGACATAACCCAAATGTCCACCTAAGGAAATAGCTGTAAACACTGGGGTCTGCTCATAACAAAAAATAATGTGCAACAGCTAAGAAAATCGTGCTGTTTCTGTATAGACTAAAGTGGATACATTGTTGAGTGGAAAAGGAGAGAACTGCAGAATGATACATATATAACAACATTTATGTAAAAATATACTTATGTAAACACAGAGGCTGCTTATGTTACATTTTATATGGGTTCATAGATATGTATGGAGAGTTTAGCAAGGGCTTGGAAAATACATGCTAAAAACAGGAACAGTGGTAGTCTGAGAGGTAACAGAAGGGACCAGGGTTGGGGGCCAGAAAGAAACATTTATAATGCCCTAATTTCTATGAGCAATCTCTGTGAGCAATTTCTATTTATGTACTACTTATGTGATTAATTTTCATTTTAATAAATGTAGAGATGGATTTCAAAACCACTGACACATCAGCTCCTCTGCAGTTTTATGGCCAGTGCTCTGCAGAATGCATAAGAAGCAAAATCTTGTTATTAGACACCCGAACGCAGATCCTGCCTTCAAGGAGCTCTCAGGCTGGTGTGGGGGAACAGGTCCACCACCACGTGGGATTAATTCCTGATGGGGAGTAGATAACGCAAGGGGATTCATGCTGGGAGGAAAGGGAGGTTATTCACATTATTTCAGGGATCCGGAAGGTATGGCAACCAAGGAGAGGCAAAGCTGGGCATGGGCCAAGAGAGAACTTCCCATTCAAAGTGGGACCCAGCAATCCCACTACTGGGCATAAACCCAGAGAAAACCACAATTCAAAAAGACACACTCACCCTAATGTTCATTGCAGCACTATTTACAATAGCCAGGTCATGGAAGCAACCTAAATGCTCATCAACAGATGCACGGATAAAGAAGATGTGGTACATATATACAGTGGAATATTAGCCTTAAAGGGAATAAAATTGGGTCATTTGTAGAGATGTGGATGGACCTAGAGACCGTCATACAGAGTGCAGTAAGTCAGAAAGAGAAAAACAAATATTGTATATTATCACATATATGTGGAATCTAGAAAAAATGGTACAGATGAACCAGTTTGCAAGGCAGAAATAAAGACACAGATGTAGAGAACAAACGTATGGACACCAAGGGGGGAAGCGGGGTTGGGGGTGGTGGTGTGATGAATTGGGAGATTGGGATTGACATATATACACGAATATGTATAAAATAGATAACTAATAAGAACCTGCTGTATAAAAAAATAAAATTTAATTTTTAAAAAAGTGCAGAGGTGGGAGCTCCTGTGGCCATTAGGGAAGACAGGGAGAATGGGAGGTGGGGGGCAGGTTGTGGAAAGCCATGAGGCTGGGAGAAGAAGATGGACCCTAGTCCCAGGCATCAGGGGCCCCTGCAAGGTATGTTGGTCCCCGAGAACGTGCCTGAAACTTTACAGAGAAAAGAAGTTTGGCATCTGTGCAGGAGTGGGTTGGCCAGGTCAGGAGGCAAAGGACAAGTTGGAATGTAATTGACTGCCCCAGTGCAAAGGAAGATGTGCAGTCTGTGCCAGGGGCAGGGGTGGTCTTGATGGAGGAGGGAGATGAACCTGAGAAACTCATTCGATTGGGGTGGGAAGTGAGTGGAGGGAGCAGAGACAAAGGGGATTTTGAGGCTCTGCTTCCACTCAGTGATTTACAGGAAAGCGGGTAGAGGCCGCCCCTTCTCTGGGAGCTATACAGAGGAGCTACAAGTCCCACACACAGTGCAGGAGCTGTAGTCCCCTTCTTTTCCCATTGGAGCCCAGCTATGCTGTGCATAAGGCAAGTCTGGCCCCTAAGGACAGGCTGGCCAAGGGCAGGCAGGCAGGCACGTAGTCCTTCTGGCTTCCAGCCACCAGACTCACAGGCTTCCGGGAAAGGCTGACAGGGCCACTCTGTTCCTTTGAATCTGGAAATATGTGGCTGGGGAAACCTAAATTAATTAAGTGATGCTGAGGCCCTGAGGCCCCCCCCCCGAGGAAGCACACAAGGGAGGGGGTGGCGAGGGCAGGGTAAACTGCACCCCCCCTCCCAGTATTGGAATCCAGAGAGGCTCATGAGCCTCATTGGAACGAAGCCGGCACTCAAGTGCTTTCTGGGAGACAAAGAAATAATAAATCAAGAGCAGGGGCCCTGCCCACACACTGCCACTACCACCAACAACCTGCTTCTCCACAGATACATGGCCATTTCCCGTCTCTGGGACCAGATGTCTCAGTGAAGCAACAAATGGCAAGGCCCTGGAATTGACCCAGTCCATGACCTTCTCAGAAAAGAGGCCATGATGGACTGATGCCTCCCTCCAAAGCAGCCCCCCTCCATACACAACTCCCCCAGGACCCCCCCCAAATACACACACACACACACACACACCAGACCTCACCCAGGCACAGGTGCAAGATGGCTATCCTTCCACCCCCTCCCTCCCTAAGCTGCCACATACCGGGACTCCCCGAGTCCCCAGCAAGCTCCACTATGGCACTAGTCCGGTGTAGAAAAATTTTTTGTTTTTCTAGCAGACTGAGGTCACAACTGTAGGCAATGGATAAAATGAGAAGGAAGATTGTCAGCCAGAAATCATCAACCTGTCTCTATTCATACAAAGCAATAATAATTAAGCTCCCACTAAGTGTCAGGCGTTGAGCTAGATACTTTCAAGTAAGTCATCTCATAATCTTCATTCGTCCTGGAGCAGGATAGCACGGTGGCTGAGAGCTGGATGCTGGGGCTAGCCTGCATATGAAGTCTGTCTCCACCACTTGAGAGCTCTCTGACTGTGGATGAATTTCTATACCTTGGCGTCCTTACCTGCAAAAAGGTAGTATGAAGGTTGATAAAGGATAAGTGAATTAATGTTTATAAAATGCTTAGAACGGTGCCTGGCACTTTATAAACACATCTATGTGTCTTATAAATAAGTTCCTTGCTTTACTCATTCCACTTACTAGATATGTACTCTCTAGTAATAGTTACTACATCTGGTTGAGAAAAGAGAGAAAAAATTGCTTTCATTTTCTCCAGCAGAATTGGATGGGAAGTTCCCTTTTGCCTGCGAGTTATGCTCAGATAGAGGACTCTCTGGGAAGGAATTTACCAAGAGTTCTGGTGAAGAGGAAGCCACAGGTGCAGGAAGATGGAGGGTCAGGGCCCTGGAGGGAGGCTGGCTGGCAAGTTGCAGAGCCTGTACCAGCACCCTGGACAGCTCCCTGCAGGCCAGGGCCAGAGTAGCGGTTGTTCCCCTCCTGCCAAGGCTCAGCTTTTTGCTGAGGCAAGGCGTCCTGGCCTGCTGCCAACTCCTCCACCCTAGTCCTTGGGGCTGCTGATGCACGGGTGGGGGGTTGCCTTCTAAGCTGGAAGTGGGAGGGTGAGGGAATTTAGTGTCCCTGGAGCTTCCTTAAGGAGCTGGTCCTGGACCATCTTTCTTCCTTCCTTCCTTCCTTCCTGCCTGCCTGCCTGCCTGCCTGGGTGAAGCCTGGGGTGTGTGTGCGTGTGTGTGTGTGTGTGTGTGTGTGTTTTGGGGGGGATGTCCTGGTGAGTTTTGTGTGGAGGGCTGCTGCTTTGGAGGGAGGCATCCGTCCATCCTGGCCTCTTTTCCTTCCATGGATCTTCATCTGGCCCTCTCCTCGGCACCGACAGGGAGGGTGTGGTCACCTTGCACAAAGAGCAGCAGAGGCATGATGAGGCACAAGGAACAGGGAAGCAGCATGAGGACAACAAGACTGGTCCCCATGGCCTGGGTTTAAATTTAGGCTCTACTGCTGGAATCTCAGGCAAGTGACCAGCTTCTTCATGCCCAACTTCCTCATTAATAAGACAGGGGAAATAGCACCTACACTGAACCAGGATTGAGTGAGAATTAAATAAAGCAGCGCACACAACACCTCTGGAACAGAGATGTGCTTAATAAATGAACCTGTTTCCTGCCATAGGGGAACAGAGGACTGGAGAATTAGGCATGAGCCCAGAGATAACTTGCCTTCATGCTCAGGAACAGCCATGAATTCTGTGGGCCAGAGAGCTGGAAGAAGGGATCTGCATCTTGAAGGCCCTGGGAAAGTTTCTCTTCTCTAAGATTCCACTGTTCTTTAGCCACGAGACAGAAAACTTCTGCCTTAAATTCCAACCCCCCTCTTTCAAATCAGATAAGGCAAACAACATATGCATACATGATAATTGCTCAGTAGGTGGGAAGACTGTCCCTTTAAAAGCCTCTTAATGGGAGAGTCCGAAGGGACCAGAGGTCTCTAACTCAAAAGACCAGAGAGTGAGGCAGGTGATGTAAATTTGTGCAGCCAGCTGGAGAAAGACTGCAATGAGCTGGAGAGGGTGTGTACTGACTAACGGCCTTCAAATAAAATTTAAAATCATTATCTCGCCCGACGGAGCCCTTCTACAGCACCCATTTCCTGCTGAGGGCTGCAGCGAGTTAGGAGTCCCCTAACCCCTTACTTAACAGAGACCAAGGCTGTGACTTGCCCAAGGTCACCCAGAGCCAGGCCTGTCCCCATATTGGAACTTTTTCCCTCCCTCAGACAGAGGACAGTTTGGCCACTTCAGAGCAGGTGTTGGCAACTCCTTAAGTGGAAGTTCCTTCTCCTTCCCTGAGGTGTCTGGGTGGGTGGAGAGATTGGGCAATGGGTGGCAAGGATGCTGCCTCTCACCCTGGCGTGCTGGTCTCCATCACCTCATCCGACAGCGATCTCAGGGACAGAAGCCAACTTTCCAATGCCTTCCGGGCGTCTCACCAGCCAAGGCACAGCCTGGAATGATAACGCCTGCTTAACCAGCGGGGCAAGCCAGGAAGCCAGGGCACCCCTGAAACTTTTATCTGCTCTTTACCAGACCCACAGCTGTAAAATGAAGATAAAACGACACATCTTACAGATGATAATAATAACCACAGCAGCCACTTACATTGCTCTTACTGTGTGCCAGGCACCCTAAGCAGTGGGTACTATTATCCATTTTACAGATAAAGAAACTGAGGGATAGAGAGGTGAAGTGATTCCCCCCCTTCCTCCCAGGCGCCCTAACTAGTAGGTGGCAGAGCCAGGAGCCATCTCAGTCCTCTGCCTCTGAAGCCCAAGTTCTTTCCACTGTATCAGGATGCCTCCTTCGGGGTGGGGAGCACCGTAAGGTAAGAAGCGGTGTCTAATGGTAGTTTGCTTTTGAGGCCAGAAGGATGGGAAGAATCCTCTCTGACTCTGGAAGAAAGGGACAAACTGTAATCTCAACAGCACAAATCTCCCAGCCTCCACTGCCTCAGAGCCTCTCTCCGGCCAGTCCGCAGACCAGAACATGGACTCGATGTGCCATCCATGGTCAACGCTGGGGACGCATTAGGCCCAGCGCAAAGCCAGGGCGGCTCACCTTGTCTTCTGAGAACGGGGCGTCTCAGCGGGTGTGGCCCTCTTAAGGTGAGCCCCCCTTGAGCCTCTGCTGAGAGCAAAGCTGCTGGATCCTGCCCAGGAAATGGTTTCGGCGCCCACGCGGGGTCTCTTACGGCTCCAGGCGTAGACCCCGCCACATCACTCCCTGAGCCCACCCGGGACTTGGAGGCAGCTCTGGAGATTGGAGGTGGGGGTGGGGTTGGGAAGGGGGCGGGACCTCGCAGGAGCGGAGGGAGGGCTTGGTGTAGTGCGAAGACAAGACTGCCTGGGAGGAGTTAGAACGGGGAGGGCGTGAGGAGGCGGGAAGGGAGAAGAGGCGGAGCTGCCGGACCCGGACAGTTAAAACGGAAAGGGGGCGCACTGGTTAGGAGAAGGAGGTGGGGAAAGCGGTAGGGTGGGCGGGGCAGAGCTGATATTGGGGGCCCCGGGTGGGGACGAAGCGACTTCTCCCCTCAATCCCCAGATGCTCTTACTCTGGAGTTCTCTGCTGTGACATTCTCCCGAAGGGCCGGTCGGTCGGAACCCAGTCCAGCAGTATGCGCCTCCCCTCCCCGGCGTGGAAGGGGCCAGGGGGCGGGGCCAGAGAAAGGGTTGAGGGATCTGTAGTTGGCGCCCCTCCAGTCACTGCCCCACATTCCAGCTGCGAGAACAGATGGACGTAGCCGCGGCTCACCTCGGGGACGCCTTACCCGCTGCGCGCTGAGATCCAGGCTAAGGCAGAGATCTGGAGCCCCTAGCGCCCCCCTCTCCCGCGGGGCCGGGGGAAAGCGGCCGCTGTGTGCCCCTCTCCGTGGGGAGAAGAGCGGGCGCGGACCCCACGAGTCCTAGAACTGCTGGGGCGGAGAACCCGCTTGTCGCGCGGCGCACCCATCCTCAGGGGCTTGGCCAGGACTCTTTCCTCACCGAGACCCCTTTCTGGGGCTTCCAGCCTTGGCGCATCTGGGGAGAGGACCCCCTCCCGGCAGCGCCCCGCCCCCAGCCCCCGCCCCGCCGACGTCGCATTAGCATGAGCGACGCAAGTGGCCCGGGCACCACTCGGGGGCCGAGACTCGCCGCGTCACAGCCCCGAGTGTAAAAGAAAAAAAGAGTAGGCGGCGGCGGAGGAGGCAAGAGCCGACGCGAGGGGAGGGGAGAGCGGCGGGGCGAGCGAGCCGGCGGGCGGGCGGCAGCAGCATGCCCCTCGGCCTGCTCAGGCGGCCTCTCAGCGCTGCGGGGGTGGCTCCCTGCGCGCCCGAGCCTCAGAGCGCTCAGTCTCCGGCTCCGGCGCCTTGGCACGGCCGCCTTTCCTGACCGCCCCTGAGCCCAGCGGCGGCGGGTCCCGAGCTCGGTTCCGGACAGCGGCGGCGCCTCGCCGGACAGGGTCCTTGCCTTTCCCGGCGAGCAGGGTTCCCCGAAGTTCCGCGCCCTGGTCTCTGCACTGCAGGGCGCGCGCGCCCGGCCCCGGCCGAAGCGTCCTCGGAAGAGCGGCGGGGTGCGGGTGATGGAACCCGAGGCGCCGGCGGGTCAGGCCCCGGCGGCAGCCAGCAAGCTGTCGGAGGCGGTGGGCGCGGCGCTGCAAGATCCCCGGCGGCAGCGGCGCCTGGTGCTGGTCATCGTGTGCGTGGCGCTGTTGCTGGACAACATGCTGTACATGGTCATCGTGCCCATCGTGCCCTACTACGTGCACTCGGCCAGCGAGAAGCCCACCCTGACTTCCAAAGTGTGTGTGACCACCCTGCCGCCGCCCACTCCGGCCAATGCCAGTGCAGACACGGTCAACACCTCGGAGTCCTCGACGGCCGCGATGCCGGCCAGGTCTACCGCGCAGCCCCAATACCCCACCGACAACGAGGACGTGAAGATCGGGGTGCTGTTTGCCTCCAAGGCCATCCTGCAGCTGCTGGTGAACCCCCTGAGCGGGACCTTCATCGACCGCATGAGCTATGACTTGCCGCTGCTTATGGGCCTGGGCGTACTGTTCGCCTCTACAGTGATGTTTGCCTTTGCGGAGGACTACGCGACGCTCTTCGCCGCGCGCAGCCTGCAGGGTCTCGGCTCGGCCTTCGCGGACACGTCTGGCATTGCCATGATCGCCGACAAGTATCCTGAGGAGCCGGAGCGCAGTCGTGCCCTGGGCTTGGCGTTGGCCTTCATCAGCTTCGGCAGCCTAGTGGCGCCGCCCTTCGGGGGGTTCCTCCACAAGTTCGTGGGCAAGACCGCGCCCTTTCTGGTGCTCGCCATGGTTTCGCTGCTCGACGCCCTGTTGCTGCTGGTCGTGGCCAAGCCCTTCTCCGCCGCGGCGCGGGCGCGGGCCAACCTGCCAGTGGGCACGCCTATCCACCGCCTCATGCTGGACCCCTACATCGCCGTGGTGGCAGGGGCGCTCACCACCTGCAACATCCCGCTCGCCTTTCTCGAGCCTACCATCGCCACGTGGATGGAGCACACGATGGCGGCGTCCGAGTGGGACGCAGGCATAGCCTGGCTGCCGGCCTTCGTGCCGCACGTGCTAGGCGTGTACCTCACAGTGCGACTGGCAGCGCGCTACCCCCACCTGCAGTGGCTGTACGGCGCCTTCGGGCTGGCAGTGATAGGCGCCAGCTCGTGCTTGGTGCCCGCCTGCCGCTCCTTTGCACCACTAGTGGTCTCGCTCTGCGGCCTCTGCTTCGGCATTGCGCTGGTGGACACGGCGCTGCTGCCCACGCTCGCCTTTCTTGTGGACGTGCGCCACGTCTCGGTCTATGGCAGCGTCTACGCCATTGCCGACATATCCTATTGCGTGGCCTATGCGCTCGGGCCCATAGTGGCGGGCCACATCGTGCACTCGCTTGGCTTTGAGCAGCTTAGCCTTGTTATGGGCCTGGCCAACCTGCTGTATGCGCCCGTCCTGCTGCTTCTGCGCAACGTGGGCCGCCTGAAGCGCTCCCGCTCCGAGCGCGATGTGCTGCTGGACGAGCCACCGCAGGGTCTATACGATGCTGTGCGCCTGCGGGAGCGCCCTCTGTCCGACCGGGAAGGCGCGCCTCGCAGCCCGCCAGGCCCCTTTGACGCATGTGAGGACGACTACGACTACTACACCCGCAGCTAGCAGCCCCGCTTCTCCTCCAGGCCACCCGCCCACTCCCCACCCCCGGGTCAAGGTGGCTGCTCTGTGAGCACACTGGCCAGCTCAGGCTCAGGTCCCGCCTCCTGCAGCGAGTACCCCAGCCCTTCCTCTGTCTTGATTTCCCCTGCCCGAGTCCCCTCTTTATGACCCTTTCTGTGTCCTCCTCCCTTTTCTCCAATGGGGCATGGAGCACCGAGGCACGTGAACTTATGTGCTCCTGGCAAAGACGAAGAGGCGCGCGGGTCGCCACCTCGGGGCTCCCCGATGTAGAGCCGTGCCTCTGTTTGTCCTTCCTTCCGTTCCTCCCAGTGCCAACTTGGCCCGCTGTGCTGCGGTGCCTCCGGGCCGAATCAATAAACTATATCTGTATGAGACCGAGTCTCTTTACTGATGGGGTGGGCGGCCGGGCAAGGGCCCCGGGCAGAATGGGAGGATGAGCTGGGTCTAACCCAAATCCAGGTCTCAGTCCAGCGGGCATGCAGGAAGCCTGTTGCTCTTTTGCTACCTGGAAAAGGAGATACGAAAGAAGCAAACTCAACAAGGGCTCCCACCCACAAACACCCTGGTGCCTAGGCCGGCCTCAGCCCGCGACAGCCCCTCCCTCACGCAGGCCTAGCGCAGCGCCCCAGGGCGCCGCCCGGGGGAGCCTGAGGACCCTCTCCCTCCGGGTGCGCTGGTCCCGCCCCTTGAGGACACACCCTGAGTCTAAGACAGAGCTCTTAGGCGCCCAAGCTTCCCTTCCCTTCGAGCCTGGCAACCTGTCCCGTCCAGTCTCCGAAAGGGAATAGGGGTGGAACTGTTATGGGCAGCTGAAAAAAAACCGGCCGCATTCTTAAGGGCTTGATTTCTCGAGAAGCGTGTGTGTGATTGTGTGTTCGTTAGACCACTGGACTCTATCCTACAAGGAGTGGAGGAACAGTTGTCGATGTGTCCGCTGTGTTCCAGCTATACGGGCTTGAGTCAGGGCTGGAGAGAATGATAGTGTGAGAGCTGATACCAACCCCACCCTACCCGGTCCTGAGTGCAAGCAAGCGCCCAGGGCTGCCAGAGAAGTCTCCCCACCTTGAGTGGGGGTCCCCAGAGTCCCAGACTAGCGTGTGTGCACCACTCCCAGTCCTGCAACCTGCGGCCTCCTGAAGGCTGCAGAGTCCTCGGATTCCGGCATGGAGAGGTCGCCGTGTTGGGGTACGCCTGTGTATTAGACAACGTCTGTGGGGGTCTGTACTGCTGGTGTGTGCACGTCTGTTCTGACTCTGTGTGTCTGGCTGTGTGTGTGTCTGTCTGAGCAGGGTCTCTCTTTGTGAGTCTGTCTGTGTGTGCTCGTGTGTAAGGATCTATATGGGGTGGGGGGGGGGAATGCATTGTCTGGGAGGAATGTCTGCCTCTGGCTGCGTGTCTCTAAGCATCCCCAGGTCTGTATCCTGCATATTCCCTGTAGTGCCAGCCGGGATGAGTGGGAATAGAAAAGGACCTGCAGTGATCGATAAACAGGTTGTTTTATTTATTATTATTATTATTATAT
Source organism: Pseudorca crassidens (assembly GCF_039906515.1). Taxonomy (NCBI): domain Eukaryota; kingdom Metazoa; phylum Chordata; class Mammalia; order Artiodactyla; family Delphinidae; genus Pseudorca; species Pseudorca crassidens. The sequence goes on along the minus strand of NC_090311.1, from coordinate 46,103,736 downwards.
TGTAAGAGGAGTTGTAATAAGGTTTGAGCCTGCCCTGGACAGTGGGGAGGGCACAGATTTACCCAGACCCAACCCTCCCCCGCGTTCTGCAGAGGCAGCCACGGCTAGGATAAAGGGGTTAGGGGAGCGCAGGGACTGGGGAAGGCTGAGCTGAGGGCGATGGGCACGGGCGGGGCCACGTTCTGCACCCCCCATCTCGGGCCTGGATTCCGCTGCCTTTGCTTGAGATCGTCCGGGAAGCCGTCAGAGCACGGGATGGGGACCGGGAGGTGGGATCCCGGAAGGCAGCGGAGTGGTGAGGCGGGGTGGGGGGTGGGGACAAAGGATGGAGAGGGTGAGAGGTAGGGGTGGGGCTGGGGGGAGGGAGGAAAAGGGAGAAAGGGGAGGGAGGAGGAACAGGAGGAAAGAGGGGAGGCGACTGGCGCGGCCGGCTCGCTCGCAGCCAGTCGCGAGGCCTGGGGACCCGGCGACGTCGGAGGCTCTGCCACCGACTGAGGCGGTGGCCCCCACCCCCGCACTGCTGACGCGCCCCCGAATCCCTTCCGGCTCACATTCTAGCCCCTAGTTCTGCTGGGTGCGGTGCAGCGGCGGCCGAGGCAGCAGAGACGAGGAGAGCAGGTGAGTAGGGCTGGACTGGCGGAGCACAGCGCGGGGAGCCGGGAGCGCAAGGAGGCTCCGTCCAGGGACCGCGCCGGGGCCGGGAGGCCCCAGAACCCGCGGAGTCCTCCGAGTCCCGAAGGGCAGCGGCCGTCGGGGGACGGCCAGGAGACTGCGGGATTCTGTGGCTCTGGTGTTTCTCCACCGAGGGTGGGGGCAGGGGACGGGGAGCTGGATGGTGCGAAGTTGGGGGAAAGGGCTTGGACAGGCTTGACTGTCAGCTTCGCGGCTTCACGTGTGTGTCCACACTTCTGAACCCCCATCTGCTAAGTGCCAAGGTCTGCACTTTCCGTGCCCAGTTGGAGGGTCTGCAGGTCTCACTCCAACCCCCTGAAGTGCTGGCACGCACCTGCCTCTCTCCGACTCTCTCGCGGAGGCAGGAGATGGGGTGCAGGCGTGGGCGCAAGTGGCAAGTATAAGCCGGGTGACAGGTAGCCCCTGGAGCACGCGGGCAGCCTGTGGTGCCCGGGCTGAGCTGGGCTTCGGCTTCCAGGGCAAAGCAGAGCCCCCTCCAGGCAGGCTTCAGAAGCCAGGCTGGTGGGAGTGTGGAGTGGAGGGCACCAAACTGACAAAGAAAGATAGCGACACAAATACACCCTTTAGGCGCCAGCCCAAGGGCCAGTGAGGAAGAGCAGCTGGCCGACAGGAACAAAGCCCTCCCATGTGGCACCCATGAAACCATCCTACTTCAATCTCCTGTGCCTCTCTGAGACGTGGGGTCTCTGAGGCTTGACTAGTATCTTCCCGCTATGGGCTGGCTGGGGGCCAGAGCAAGAGCAGGTATTGGCTGCATTGTCTATAGGGCCCTTACCACCTTGCCCTTGCCCTACTCACCCCCTCAAAACTCCCGTGGCTCTGGGGTCGACTCTCATCTGGACGCCGTTGCTTCTGCTTTGCAGTGGGTAGTGGCAGCCCCTGTGCTACACGGCGCTCGCCGGTCTGGGGGCCACCTAGTCCCGAGTGCTGGGGGCACAGTGCCCGCAAGGACTCTCCTTCTCTGCCCAGCGCTACCAGGCAACCCCAGGCCCCTCCACCCCTGGACCGGGATTACCTATCTTTCTGGATGCTGTGTCTTAGGGTCAGCCGTGCCTTGCACCCAGCCCCCCTCTCCCACTGTGTCTGCCTGGGGGTAGAAGGGGCTAAGTCTTAGCTTTAGGCTCTTGGGAGAGAATAGGGGATGGATGAGTGGAAAGCATGGGTGGGTGCTCATCCTTATGCAGGCTTAGGGTTAGAGGTTGGGCCCTGAGGGTAGAGGTTGGGCCCCAGTAACCTTAAAAACTGGCTTTTGCCCGTCTTGGCCTGGCTCACTTCTACTGTACCTTCAGAATTAATCCACCTCCTTACAGGCCTATTCAGGGGACCCCTAGGGGCCTGGGCTGCCTAACTTCCCTGTACCATCTCCCTCCGCATTCTCATGCCACCTACACTGGCAGCCAGCCGACCAGAGACTGCCTAAGTCACAGCGCATCCAGCAGGGTCCTCCCTGCCTTGGCCACAGGCCAGTCTCTGATAAGCCTCGAGCGTCTCCTGGAGCCCAGAGCCTTAGAGGAGCTTGTATTCATTCGTGTGCGCGTGCATTCCTTGTGCTCAGCTACCCAACACTGATTTTACTCCATGCCAGGCACAGGGCTACGGCTCAGAGGTGAAGCACTGAACACGGCAGCTGTAGTCTTGCCCTGGAGAAGCTCACAGTCTAGTGGGAAAGAGAGGTTTTAATCTGCAAAGCACATATCTATCGGGTCCCAGGCAGGAGCAACGCAAGTGCTCTGCCAGTGACCCCTCATGGATCTGGAATGAGAGGACACTGTGATCAGTGTGTGGACTGGTCTGGAGGTCAGGAGTTTGGGACCAGGCCCACAAGGAGGGCTGTGAACACTACTGCCCAGCTCTGGCCTCCTCACAGGGCAGAGGCAGGGTACCAGGCTATGGGAAGTGAAGGGTCCGGTCTAGGCGGCTCTTGTATTGATGCCTCTCTGCTTCTCGGTCCCCAGGTCCACACCTCTGCTTCCCCAATCAGGAGTCACCAAGATGCCCATCCTCGAAAAAACACCCCCTAAGATGGCAGCAAAAAGTCCCAGCAGTGAGGAGGAGCCTGTAAGTGACGTTTGGATCCCTCTCTCCCCACTCACAAATTCTTGCTTCCAGAACAGTCCTGAGAGGGACTGACCCCCAACTTTTGCCTGGCCCCTAGCCCTGTGCTCTCCTGGGCAGGAGGCCCAGGCTGCAGCCCTGCCCCAAGTTTGCTGAGGAGCCCGGGGAGGCCTGGAGGGGCTGGGAGTGGCGTCAGGGAATACTGAGGGAATGCTGACAGCCACACTTCCTAACCTCCAAGGCCAGGGAGAGCCCTTGACCTGAGCCGGGCACTCTTTTTTCTCTCAGGGCCTCCCCTCTCTCCAAGTTCCACCTCCAACGGCTGTGAGCCCAGTGGAACTGCCTTAGGATGAGGCCGAATTCCCTACTCTAAGCCTTGTCACATCCCAGCCCCAGGTGCTGTCAGCCCTGGAGCCTTAAACGCCGTCTTCCCCACTGGTTTGAGACAATGCCACCCTTCCCTGGGCAGGCATCCTCCTTCCCCACCACACTCAACCCACCTTCCAGAGTGATAGAGCGACACATCTGATCTTCAGGCTGTTGCACATGGCGGTTCCTGTCTTCTTGACACCTCTTTACCCCAACCCTAACCCCAGGGCTTCATTTGAAAACCTGATCAGAACTTTCTGGCTTCTCCTCATGAAGTTGCTCACCACATTGTCCAGACAAACAGCCTGACAAACACCTCTGTTGTTGCCTCTGGTCCGTGGCACGTCCCTCCCTTTGGACTGTGGCTGCCTTGAGAGCAGGCTCTGTATCTCCATTGTCCCTGAGACCAGCCCAGAAATGTGAGCCCTGGCTCACATAAATTGCCCAGAAATGTTTATTGATCTAAGACCCCAGGGCCCAAAGACCCTCATTTGTACAAGTCCCTGCCTCTGTACCCAGGCAAGGCCAGAAGCCCACGAGAGTCTGGGAAGAGCCCCAAGGGGCTGAGACATCTGTGCAGAGATTTCCTGCTTCACTCCTTCTTACCCATCACTGATCCCCCATGACCCAGGCTGAGTCACTGTCAGAGCTCCAAAGAAGGGTAGCCTGTTTCTAGCAGGGGCTCTAGCCAGATCTGCTGGCACTCTTGGCCAAGCCACCAGCTGCACTGCGCTTTCTGTAGATGCTTCCCCACTCACCCACCACACAGACCCCCAAGACCCCAAGAGAAGGAAGAGGGAACTAGAGCAGCTTGGTGGGGAGGCTGGACCTGGCTCTCTGGGAGTGCGCGGAGCAACCTGGAATGCTGCGCGGACCCATCCTCAAGGGTTACCCAGGGCAGGAGCAGCCCGTAGTTGGCACTGACACCCTCCTCCCTCCCCCTAGGGCAGTGAACTCTAGAGACAGGTAGAGCCCCTTCCCTCATCAGCGCACGCGCTCCGGTTCACTCACACTTGGGGTCCTCACACTTGGGGTCTGCCTGCCCAGAGCTCCCGGGGATGCGGGTGGGGGTCCGCTTCAGTCCCTGCAGCAGCAGGAGCGGAGCACAGGTAAGCATTCAATGGACCCCCTTCACTCCACAGCCTGGCCGGGGTGGAAATTCACTGACCCCACCACCCCACAGAGGAGAGACCCCTGAAAAGAAGGCAGCCCACCATGGGCCAGCTTTGTAAAGTTTAAGTAGTAGCGTGAAGAGTCCTGGTTTCCGATTGTGACCAGCTAAGTGAGGAAGAGGGAAAAGGACGGATGGAAAAGGGAGCAAGGGAGAGAAGGCCCAAGGAGGAAGGAGCAGAAGGGCTGTCGGTGGGGGCGGGTGGGGTGGTGGCGGGGACTGATTTCAGGTCCTGGCTCCGCCACAGAATGGCTGGATGACTTTGGACTAGCCTCTTCACCCTCTGGTCCTCAGTTTCCTCATCTGAAAATGGGACAAAAATTCCTTCCCAGGCTAAGCCATAACACTGTTGAACGCACACAAGATCCCAGGGTGACAGAGCTCGTAAACTGAGAGGCCCAGATCAGGAGGACATGGGTGGCGAGTTCTACTTAGATTCTTGAGACACTTTGGGGGCCCCCAGGTATTACGGGTTTTCTCTTAGGAATCCATCTGGAGGGATAAGGATAGTAATATCATAACGTTTTATGATGTGCCTAATTGGGGCCAGTTGTTTCTCTTATTTAATTCTCTCTGTGCCCCTCTCACATAGGAATTGTTATTTATGTCCTATGAATGAGGAAGCTGAGGTTTGGAGAGATTAAGAGTGGAAAAACTTCCAGTGCATTTCCCCCCTACCTGCGCCCCATACCCACAAGGAGCTAAATGCCCCTCCCTGTGCTTCATAACTGGGAGGGATTTAATAAGGAGACCAGTGCATGAGTCACCTTCCCAGGAAATATCATGCAGAATTCTGGTCATTAGGGCAAGCAGTGAACTATACCTCACACCACCTTTCAACTGTCCAGATCTCTCCATTAAAGTCACACCCTTTGGGTCCGGAGATCAACTGGATTGTGGAGCCCCAGCTGGGAACAAGTCCTAAATTAAGAGTGGCCAGCAGTCAATATCAATAACAGGACCGTTTCATCTTACACTCATTCTTTATGGTTTGTAGGCACTTTCATATTCGTGATCTCTTTGATCTTATGAGAGATAGAGGTTATTACTTCTGTTTTACAGGGTAGGAAACTGAGGCACAGAGGTAGGGGCGATTTGCTCAAGATCACACAGGTGGTCAGCAGCAGGGTTGGGGCATGAACCCATGTCTGTCTGGTGTCAGCCTCAAGGTCTTTTCCTCTGCACTTTATCCCCTCCTAGAGACCAGGATGGGGCGTGGGAGAAAGCTAACAGGAGCTTCCTAAGTTCACAATTCTGCTGAGCTGAGCCCTGGAAACAGATGAGTCCCAGGATAGGGAACAAAGATGGGGCAGATTGAAATAGACACAGGGGATCAATTTGGGGACAGGCATGGGCCACACATGAGAAGAGGAACCAAAGCCTGTGATCCTTCTCTTCCAGGGGCTGCCCAAACTCCCCGTGCCCCCGCTGCAGCAGACCCTGGCCACCTACCTGCGGTGCATGCAGCATCTGGTGCCTGAGGAGCAATTCAGGAGGAGCCAGGCCATTGTGCAGCGGTTTGGGGCTCCTGGTGGCCTCGGTGAGACCCTGCAGCAGAAGCTTCTGGAACGGCGGGAGAAGACAGCCAACTGGGTAAGAGCTGCTGGGAGGGGGCAAACAAGGAACCCATGGGTCAGGGGGCAGAAAGCAGTCATGGAGACAGAGGGATCTGGATGAGGGGCAGGTAGGTGACAAAGATGGGGCAGATGGAGGGACAGGCATGGGGGAGACAACAGAGCGATAGTGAGGAGCAAGGGTGAAGGACAGACAAGATGGGGTTGGGGACAGAGAGGGGACAGATGGGGATAAGGATGGGGGACAGACAGGGACAGAGATGGGGGCAGTTGGGGGACAGAAATGGGGGGCAGATGAGTAACAGGGATGGGAGCAGTAGAGGATAGCGTGAGGTCAGGGGAGCAGAGAGGGGTGAAAGGCAGGAATGAGACACTCATAAGAAAGGACAGGGGGCATGGGTGAAGCAGTAAACAACCAGGATGAACACTGGGATGGAAGAAAGGAGATAGTGTGGGACAAAGCTGAAGGACAGGCCTGGTAGACGGGGAGCACACAGGCCCTAGCCCGTAAATGGGGCTCAGCGAATGTTTGTGGAATGAAGGAATGAATGAAAAAAGTACATGATCCACTGAAGGGCCCCCATTTTCCCCTGGGGCTGCCAGGATGGGACTGGTGCGCTCCACAGGCGAGGTGTGTGTGGCCACTGGGGGTAATGGCACCCCTCCCCGCCCTCCCCGGCAGGTGTCTGAGTACTGGCTGAATGACATGTATCTCAGTAACCGACTGGCCCTGCCTGTCAACTCCAGCCCGGCTGTGATCTTTGCCCGGCAGCACTTCCAAGATACCAGTGACCAGCTAAGGTGAGGCCCCGTGACCCTGGGCTCACAGCTTGGCAGTCTGCCTGGAGGAGGGGGCCTGGCACCAGCACCAGGAAGGAGAGGTTGAAACTCGTGCCTCGGCTGAGCTTTCTGAGGCCGAATGGCCCTGAGACAGTGGCATCCAGGCCATGGTGTCAGAAGGGGGTTAGGCAAGTGGCACGTGGGTAACAAACACAGGGTCTTCCTCAGAATGTGTCTATTTGGGGTGGGGTGGGGAGGTCACGGGCCCCCAGGCGTCCCCATGGCAGTCTGGGCCTGGTTGAGGCCCTGGGAGGAAGCCTGTAGCCTCTGATCCTGCCAGCACTTGAGGCTGGGGCTTCTTACTGGGACCCACGGCCCCAGGCTATCTCAGAGGGCCTCTGCAGCCCTGCAGCCCCCAGCTCTGGACAGAGGCTCTGAGGGAGTGGAAATGGTTTCTTCCCGCCAGCCACTGCCAGAGTCTCTGCCATCTGCTGCAATTTCAGAGCTCACTGAGCCCCTGGAACAGCCTCTGGGCCCACTGATGACAACGGAGGGGCCGTTTACGCAAGGGTCGGGTCGGGAGGAAGGGTCTCTCTGCCAGAGTCTCTCAGAGCCAAACCCAGGTCTCTGGCCTCAAGACCCAAAAGTGGCACAGCATGGGGACAGTTCAGAGGGAGGAAAAAAAAAACAAGAGGCAGGGCCCACCTTGGCCTCTGAGCAGGGCTCAACTATGCTGGAAGACCCCTGCCCCCCTCCTTCTTCACCAAGACCAGCTCGGCCAACCTGCTGGCCGGGGGCAGTCTTCCCCCTTTCCCTGCAGCCAGGCCTTCCCTGGGCAGAAGGAAGTGTGTGGATGGATGAACAGCTTCCGGAAACAGTTCTCAAAATTGCATCGAAGGGGGCGTTTTCCTCCTGATGCAATTAAGCCAGGCTCATCATCCATGGGCCGTTAAGATGACAGAGTCCTTTAAGGAACCTCCATACTGTTCTCCATAGTGGCTGCACCAATTCACATTCCCACCAGCAGTGCAAGAGGGTTCCCTTAAAAAACTACAAATAGAACTACCATACGACCCAGCAATCCCACTACTGGGCATATACCCTGAGAAAACCATCATTCAAAAAGAGTCATGTACCAAGATATTCATTGCAGCTCTATTTACAATAGCCAGGACATGGAAACAACCTAAGTGTCCATCATCAGATGAATGGATAAAGATGTGGCACATATATACAATGGAATATTACTCAGCCGTAAAAAGAAACAAAATTGAGCTATTTGTAATGAGGTGGATAGACCTAGAGTCTGTCATACAGAGTGAAGTTAGAATGAGAAAGACAAATACCGTATGCTAACACATATATATGGGATTTAAGGGAAAAAAAAGTCATGAAGAACCTAGGGGTAAGACAGGAATAAAGACACAGACCTACTGGAGAATGGACTTGAGGATATGGAGAGGGGGAAGGGTGAGCTGTGACAAAGTGAGAGAGTGGCATGGACATATATACACTACCAAACGTAAAATAGATAGCTAGTGGGAAGTAGCTGCATAGCACAGGGAGATCAGCTCGGTGCTTTGTGTCCACCTAGAGGGGTGGGATAGGGACGGTGGGAGGGAGGGAGACGTAAGAGGGAAGAGATATGGGAACATATGTATATGTATAACTGATTCACTTTGTTATAAAGCAGAAACTAACACACCATTGTAAAGCAATTATACTCTAATAAAGATTAAAAAAAAAAAAAGATGACAGGGGCCCGTGGTAAGGTTGTCTGGTGCCTTTTTTCCCCACGCCAGCACCCACTTTCCTTTTCATTAGCATTAAGGGGACCAAATGACTGACTTTCCCCAGGAGATTGGATTTCCCAGAACCCCAGGGTTTTGGCCCAGTCCAGCCCCAGCACAGGCCTTCACCTGGAAGAACCCCATCCCTCACCGTCCAACCCCCTCTTGCCTGCTCTGTGGCCTCTCCTGGCTTCCTCTCCCTCCTCCTCCTCCTCTTCAGTCACCTTCCAGTTTCCTCTCCTCCCACCCAGTTCTCTTCTCAGGACCATTTTTAATCCAAAGGTTTGTGAAGGACCAACAGCATGGGGGTAGGGGCGGGGCAGCAGGAACCCCACCTGATTAGTGTACCATCAAGGCCAGACATCTGGTGGGTGGTCCATGAGTTTGGGAGAGACTGAGTGGAGGTGGGAGGGAGGGGCAGAGGGAGGTGGAGAGAGAAGTAAGAAGGAATGAAGGAAGAAGGGAGGGAGGGAGGAAGGGAGCTGAAGGATGGAGGGAGGGAGGGAGCTGAAGGATGGAGCGAGGGAGGGAGCCTGGGCCCTGGAGAGGAAATACTAAGGCCTCATCTCTCTCTGCAGGTTTGCAGCCAACCTCATCTCCGGTGTGCTCAGCTACAAGGCCCTGCTGGACAGGTAGGACAGAGCCCAGCCTGAGAAGGGTAGTACCCTGTTCTGGCACAGTCTGTTGACCCATCTGTCTCCCTACCACACTAGCCAAGGAGCTCCCAGAGGGCAGAGAACTTGCCTTTTTCCAGCTCTGTGTTCTGGGCTCCCATCACAGAGCAAACAGCCCCCTTGAACTTCCTGAGCATCAGAATGACCTTTACCCCAGCTGGCCTAGCCATTCATGGTTACTGTGCCCGGGGTAAGCACGATCCCTCCTTGATCTCTTTAAAATGCCCCCCTCCCTCCATACGTCTTATATATACACATGCCATGATTCAGCGTGTCAGGAATATAGAGAGCATATCAAAAGGTGGGGAAGGAAAAGTTGTTGGAGCGCGGTGATGGTGAGTTCAGCCTTGTTACTCACTACGTGAAAGGAATGGGCTCCCCACTCTGAGCCTGTTTCCTCAACCCTATCAAACTTGAGAAATGGGTGAGCTGACTCAGTGGACCCAAAGGTGTCCTGACAGATGGAGAGAGCTGCATAAGCACAGTGGATCATCACTGATTTTAGGAGGAAAGTCCCTTTTCCAGCCAAGCACCAGGTGCCCAGGAGCAGCAGAGGGAGTGAGAGGGCGTGGGGGACCCCATGAGAGGGTCTCAGAGTCCCCAGAGGCAGGAAATATAAGGGCATCAGATGCTGGAAAGAAAGAAGGGTCCAAAGCAATGTCCATTGCACAGACGGGGAAGCTGAGGCTCAGAGAGGTTAAGGGTCTTGTCCGTGGTCACACAACCAGGAGGTGGCAGAGTGAGGAAGGCACAGGGGCAAACTTCACTTTCTCTTTAACTTGATCCAACTGAGTCTTACCCAGACTTGTGGGAGAGGCTTAGACCTACAGCCCCTCCAGGGTAGGGCTGTTTCCTCTGGAGAGGAGGGGGCAGGCCCCCAGACCCAAAGTGCAGAGTAGCTCAGGGCTTGGGCCCTGGGGTCAGCAGACCTGAGTCTGAATTCTGACACCCACAACACAGGACGTGTCGATCTTGGGTGAGTAATCACTCCTAGCTATATACCCCTGTCTGTCAAATGGAAATAATAATAGTAGCAGCCTCTTGGGGCTGCTGCAACTGTCCTATGAGATGATGCCTTCAAAGCTTTCAGCCCTAAGTTAGGCACACAGCAGGCTCTTCATGCATTTCTGAACCAAACGCTCCTAGACTTCTGTCTGCTCACTCCTCTCCGTACCATTCCCTCGCTGGGTCACCAGACCTTCCGGCTACTGTTACTCGTGGTGTTTTTTTGGTGTCTCTCTTCCTCGCTGGGAGAGCTCTGCCATCCCCCAGAACTCAGTGCTACTGACACTCAACTCTCTGATTTCAGAGAGCTTCATCCCTTACCTTGTCCAGCTGGACAGCAGAGGAGGAAGGGCACCACCCACGACCTTGTACCCTTCCATCGCTGACAGTCTAGACCCCAGACTCCCACGTGTGTGTGAGTGCGCTTGTGCGCATGCATGTGGGCACACTCACACAGACATGCATACCTGTACATATCCAAGTGAAGGTTCCCACATCTGATCACCGTAAATGTCATAAGGCTGGAAATTTATGCCATTGCCCAAGCGCCTGTTTTAGACGCTCCATTTACTCATTTATTCATTTGCTCACTTTGCAAATTGATGTTGGGAAGGTGAAGGGAAATAAGGCCCCATTCCTGTCTTCGAAATGTTCTCAGACCGTTTGGCAAGACAGACACCTCAACAGCACAGAATACAGCTGTGTCGGTCCCCATGAGCCCCACACTCCAATATCTGACCCCCTGACATCCCCACCAGGGCACCTCCCGGTCATTGCAAGCTGAGTCATCCCCAGTGGGCCCTTGGGGTCCCTCCCCACACCCCAGCTGGACCCTTACCTTGTCCTGCCATCTCAGTAAATGCACCACACACCCCTAGTGGTGAATCCAGGACCCTAGAAATCACCTGAGGTGTCTTTCTCCCTCGCCTGCTCATCTAGTCCAAGTGCAGGTGCATCACTCTCCCTCCAGAACCCATTCCCATGCCTCCCTTCCCCTCCTCCCACCACCCTCCCCAGGCCCATCACCTTCCCAGCAGCCCACAGCCTCCTTCCTGGTTCTTCCTTTGACCCACTTCCACCCATTCTCCACACAGAACCAGGGCCATTACAGAAGCAAAACAGATCAAATCCTGCCCCTGAAAGCTCTCACCTTCTGGGGCTTTCACTGCCCCAAGAATGAAACGGTACCACCTTTCCACTGCCAAGGAGACTCACAAGTCTCCCCACCTCTTTACTCAGTTTCAATGCACTGGCTTCCTTTCACCTTGGACGAGTGTTCCTCAAATGATCTATGGTGAAGGACCAATATATTCTTTTAATTTAGTAAAGTGTTTGTAAAACACCGCAGAAATGAATTAGCAGAAAAATGGCCCAAAGGTACAAAATACGACACCATTTGTTTTATCGTTAGATTCAACACACACAAACGTCCTCTGTCAGCCTGTTACAAGTTTCTGAAAGCTTCTGGAGTCCCACACTCACCCTGTCGTGAGCTGGTTGTTACAGTTCAGTTCGACACCCACAGTCGGAGCAGCAGGGCCGTGGGACACTCCACCCAGCACACCTCCTGCCTGCTTCTTACCCTCAGGGCTCAGCTCACAGGTCTGGTCCACAGTGAGGCTGTCCCTGGTCGCTCCTTCTGCCCCAGCAGTCACTGTCTCATCACCCTGTCTCACTACCTGCTTGCTGTCTTTGCCCCACTACGTACCCCAGACCTGCGCCCCATTAGAACAGGAAACTCAGGTCTTGTTTGCAGCTATATGCCCAGATGCTGGTGCCTGGCCCCGGCGAGTGCTCAGTCACATTTGTTGGCTGAAGGGGTGGAAGGAAGGAAGGAGGAAGGAGGGAAGGAAGAAAGGAAAGAAGGAAGGAAGGGAAGGAGGGAGGAGAGAAAGAGACAGAAAGAGAGAGAAGAAAAAGGAGGAAGAGGAAGAGGAAAAGGAAGGGAAGGCAGAAGGGGGAGAGGAGGAGGAGACAGAAGGAGGGAAGACAGGGCAAGAGAGAAAGTGAGAGGGAAGGAGGAGGAGAAAAAAGGAGGGAAGAAAGTACACGAGACACGCTGAGACCACAGGAGAAAGAGAACTTTCCACCTTGAACTCAGAGGAGGTTTCTAGAAGAGGTGATGAAGGAGTAGGCTCTAAAAAGAGTAGAGGGGGGCTTCCCAGGTGGCGCAGCGGTTGAGAGTCCGCCTGCCGATGCAGGGGACGCGGGTTCGTGCCCCGGTCCGGGAAGATCCCACATGCCGCGGAGCGGCTGGGCCCGTGAGCCATGGCCACTGAGCCTGCGCGTCTGGAGCCTGTGCTCCGCAACGGGAGAGGCCACAACAGTGAGAGGCCCGTGTACCGCAAAAAAAAAAAAAAAAGAGTAGAGGAAGTTTTCTAAATACATTAGTTGAGAGCAGGAGTGAGGGTGAAAGTGTGCCAAGCAGAGCAGCAGAAGCAAAGGCCCAGAGGGCTGAGATGGCCAGATCCGCACCTGTGCATATGCAGCATGAGGCCGGGGCAAGGCAGACTAATGGAGGCCGGAGAACACCCCGAGGGGCTCCACGGGGCACTCCACTGCTTTAGAAAGTGGCAAATCGAGCTCTTTGACAGCCATCGTCATGCAGTTCTGGTGTTTCTGCTCCACTTTGCCTAATCAGGTTAGAGTAGAATCAACTCTGATTCCCTGCCTCCCTCCCCTCCCTCCCCTCCAGCCACTCCATCCCCACTGACTGTGCCAAGGGCCAGCTGTCAGGGCAGCAGCTCTGTATGAAGCAGTACTACGGGCTCTTCTCCTCCTACCGGCTCCCTGGCCACACCCAGGACACGCTGGTGGCCCAGAAGAGCAGTGTCATGCCAGAGCCTGAGCACGTCATCGTGGCCTGCTGCGACCAGGTAGGCGGCCCCTTGCTGCTGCAGCCTCTCAGGCTTGGGGAGGGGTGCACGTGTGTTCATCCATTCCTGCTTCTCCAAGGGTGTTCCACCCCCTCCCGGAGTCACACGGTGAGCTGGGGCAGGGTGGCCCCAAAGTGGGGTGTCTTGAGTCCTGGTCAGTCCCATTTCTCTCCGCTGGTAGGATTTTAAGAACGAGGAGAGTCATCAATTGAGAATGCCTTCAGTGGGTTCCCATTTCAGTCCTGACCAGCCAGGTCAGGTTCAAAGAACCGCCTGGACGGACTGAGAGTCGTTAATGAGACCCAGCATGTCCTTAGCCCTTCCACATGCAGTCACCCAGGCTGTGGCCTTCCTGGAGACCACATACAGACAGACAGACAGCTTACAGACTGACTGTCAGGACTTCCATGTCCAGACCATAGGCTTGGCACTTCCGTTCATCCCATCTGATACTATGATGGCCCTGCAGAGGGGACCTTGGAATCTCCATTTGACAGATGAGGAAACGAGACTTAGGTTAAGTGGCTTGTCCAAGGGTGAGAAGTCCTCCTAGGTCTGCCAGTGTCACAAGCCCACAAGGTCCTCAGACTGGGTTCCAGGGAACAAAAAAGAGTCCATGGGGGCCCAGGGGACAGGGCGAGCACGAGGACTTCTGACAACAGACAGTATATTCTATATATTGAGGCTCCACATAAATATTCCATCTGACTAAAAGCTGTTTTGTTTTCTGTCAAAACCCAAGTGTGACACCCACCCTGGGGACTCCCCTGGTATGTTCTACAGTGTTTTCTTCTTGGGCTTATCTGACATTTTCAGTCTAAGCCGGGAGCCCTAAAGTCTGCCATCGGAGGGTGGCCGTTCCCAGGTTCGAAGCCCACCTGACGCCTGGCCGGCCACAAAACGAGGACCTTTCTCCATCTTCGTTCAAAAGTCAAACCCAGAATTTCCCAGCGCCCACGCACCCTAGCGTCCACCCCTTCCAGAAACGCTCTCAGGCTCCCACCCTGAGCCAGGCCACCTGTATGCTGTCCAGCGTGTGGGACCAGGCACTCACGTCAACCAGCTAACAAGCGTTCTTGACCTGGGGCTGGGAATAAAACCCTTTACAATGCCCGAGGCTCTAGCTTCAAAACTGCTGAACGACAGCTCACAAGCCTTACACACAGAGCACACGCAGGTGCACATGTATCTGTGTACACGTACGCGTAGAGCATTTTGTGTGTTGTGTCTCCATTTTAACCTTCCTCTGCATATTATTCGCTGACTTGCTTTTTTCTCCACTCACCAGTGTGTTTGAGATCTATCCCCGTAGCTGTACCTAGAGCTAGTTCGTTCCCTTTAACTGCTGGATAGTCATGCACTGGATGAGTACACCACAATTTACTTAACCATTCCCCTGCTGGAGGACATTTGGGCTCTCTGTACCGCTTTCCTGTTGCAAACAGGCTGATATGCACATTCCTTTATATGTCTTTCCGGGCACAAGAGTATACGTTTCTCTAAGCCTTAGGCTAGAGTATGTATTTATAAGAACAACTGCTGGATTATAGGGCATGCACATTTTCAGTTTTGATTGACACAGCCCTCCAACAGCAGTTGTATCCGTTTCTACTCAATTCCCCACAAACATAATGGTTTTATGTAATCTAGGAACTACAGAAACAAGCTTTCTTCAGTAAGTTTAATCTGACCTTCTTTGATTTGGGGCAGTTTGGAGTCCAGCACAGTCAGCAGTGTTGGGCTGGTCCCCACATTATGACTCTTCAGAACCATCACATACCTTGGGAACCAGGGGCCCGAGCATCCCCGCCCTGCCCCCACGCGGAGGCTCAGGGAGGGCCCGACGCCTTGGGCTGACCGCCCTGAGTGACGTCTTTGACCTGTTTCCCCCACAGTTCTTTGTCTTGGATGTTGTGATTAATTTCCGCCGTCTCAGTGAGGGGGATCTGTTCACTCAGTTGAGAAAGATAGTCAGAATGGCTTCCAACGAGGATGAACGCTTACCTCCAATCGGCCTGCTGACGTCAGACGGGAGGAGCGAGTGGGCTGAGGCCAGGACAGTCCTCGTGAAAGGTTAGCAGCAGTGCCCAGTGCGTCTCCACGCTCATCTCATCCTCACACCCATCGGCTCCCCTCCCTCCAGGGTCGGGCGCCATGCCTCATCCTCATTTACCATAGCACGGGGAGCTCAGGCCTCCCTCCAGCCCAGGACCGATGGCATGTCCTACTGCCAGCCGAGGTGCCTTGAAACTGAAGGCACATTTTGTGCCCTTGTGATTCATCTGACAGCGTGCTAGCTTTCTGGGTGAGGCTGACTAGCCCTGGAATCTGAGGATGTCCAGGAATATTGAGGGAGGGAAGGTTATGAGCTGGATGAAGGCCAGCTGCAATGAAGCAGTTGTGTTTTACTGGTGGGCAGGGATGGTACTCATTTCAAGAGTCTGAGTCACTGGGAGAGCTGTCAGGTGGGGATCTGGGATGGAGCCCACCTCTGGGAGGGTGGTTGGCTGCCTCCTTCCTGTGATTTCACGGTCCTGGAACTCTTCACCTTCAAGCTGACCTTATCCTTCAGGCTGCTGCTCTTATGAAAGTTTCTGAGCGTTCCCATCAGAAATCCAGGAAGAGCCTTAAAATTTTCAGATCATCCTTCTGGAAACGACTTTTCAAACCCAAAGCGAGCCCTATTCCCAGAAACCGGATGGAGAGCCTTCCTTTCTTGTCTACGTTAGAGAGTCCCAGATGAGGGGTGACGCTTCTGTGAGCCTCTGTCTGCCCCTCAGGTTTTGATGCGGCCAGGTGACCATTCGGACTCCCTGAGTGTCTGTAAGCTGAGGACCTGGGATAGGCCTAGGGAGGGCAAGGGACAGAAAGGATGAACCCCTGGCCCTGAGCAGCCCCTTCGAGAGGAATCGGGGAAGGGATGACAGATGAGGGAGCAGATATAAGTACATAGTAACGCAGTGTCTACCCATGTAAGGCAGTAGAGCCAGCAGGTGCCCAGTAAATGCTCCAGGACCTCAGAGAGGGGAGGGAGCCCTTCTAATTGGGAGGCTTTTGAAGGACTTTGTAGGAAGAGGTGGGAATTGAGCAAAGCCCTTGACATGAGTGAGAGGGGCAGGAGGAAGGGACAGTGTCCAGGCAAGTACACCAACTGCAGGCAAAGTCGACCGCCCAGCAGGGCCATGTCTGACCTGCCAGTACCATGAGGAGAGCAGTCTGGCTGGCAAAGGTGGCCATGCTAAATGTACTGAGAGAATGAGAAAGTGGTGGGGCTTGGATGTATGGCCACAGGCACCTCCCTCTCCCTAGAAAGTTCTTCCCCCAGGGCTGGCTGGCTCCTTGCACCATCCCAAACTCAGCTCAGGTGCCCCACCCTAGCCCCTCCTTGAGTATCCCCCAGCTCTCCCCAGCTCACTCTGTCCCCTTGTCCTGTTTTCTCATCTTGATTGCATTTCTCACCCTCTGAAGTCAGCTTTTCATTTGTTTGATTCGTGCTGATTATCTGTCCTGCCCCACCCCCCAAGTCTATAAGGTCCAGGAGAACAGGGGCCTTACCTGGTTTAACTGCTGAATCTGCTGTCCCAAACACAGCTGGTCCCCAGTTATATTTGTTAAATAAAAGAATGAAGGACTGGGCTTTCATGGTGGCGCAGTGGTTGAGAGTCGCCTGCCGATGCAGGGGACATGGGTTCGTGCCCCTCTCCGGGAGGATCCCACATGCCGCGGAGCGGCTGGGCCTGTGAGCCATGGCCGTTGCGCCTGCGCGTCCGGAGCCTGTGCTCCGCAACGGGAGAGGCCACAGTAGTGAGAGGCCCACGTACCGCAAAATAACAAAAACAAAAACAAAAAGAATGAAGGACTACTAAGGATACTGGGCCCCAGACTTATTTCCCACTTACCAATGAATTTTTCTTTCATTCGATTCTTGGGCACTTTAAAGTGTTTGGTCTTAGATCGGAGGCTGCATGGGTCACAGGGAGGTGTAAGAGTTGACCCTGTTCTCACCGAACTCACTGCCAAGTGGGGGAATTAATAACTTATGATTTGAAAGTGAGTTGATTCCCTCAGCAGACCATGGTGTAATCAAATCCCACTCTTCTCCCCTCCAGGGAAAGAGACAGGCATCAAAAGAATCGCCTCTGCTTCCAGTACGGTTCCCACTTTATTAGCAGGCCAGGCCCAAGCCATCTCTCTGCAGAACTGGCCGGGACTGCCTTGGGCTTTGAGTGCTTGGGTGCGCTAATCGGAATTAATTTGTTAATGGCACTTGATCTGGCTTTCTGGATGGAAGTGCTGTTTCTAAAGGAAGCACCGCAGAAAGGAGGGGGCGCAAACACGCCTTCCCTTTGGAAATCTAATTAATCCAGTTAGCACTGACTGTGTCATCTGCACAGCGGGAGGCCAATCTTTCACAGAACTCTCCTCTCTGGAGCGCCCCTTCCCATGGAAGGAAAACAGGGAAACCACTTGGATACAATTTTGGTGTAAAAATGAAAGATTAAGGCAGCTTGGGCTAGAGTGGAGAGTGAAGATGGAAAGACACAGATGGGGTCTAGATATGTTTCAAACTAGAAGTGACAATAAGGAAAAGAGGAATGAGCAAGTGTCCTAGGTTTTTGATGTGAGCAACTGAGTAGACGGTGGTACCATTCACTGAGATGAGAACCAGGTGAGGGAAGTGGCAACAGAATGGAGAAGTCCTTTCCAAGTATGTTTGGGCTGAGACGCCTTGAGTCAAGTTGGATCTATGTGTCTGGTGCTCAAGGGAGAGGTCGGTACAGAGATATAAATTTGAGAGCCATCAGCACAGAAGTGATATTTAAAGTCACGGACTTGGATGAGATCATCTGGAAACAGAAGAATGGGGCCTTGGAGGTCAGGTAGAGAAAGATGCAAAGGGGATTGCAAAAGAGCAGCCTGTGAAGTCAAGAGGAAACCAGGAGATGAGTCACGAAAATCCAAGAGGGAAGGAGAGAGCCGCTGACCACGTGGGATGCTGCTGAGAGCTCACGGAAGAGCAAGACAGAGAGGAAACCCTGGGCTTAGCAACCCTAAGTCATCCGTGACCTTCACCAAAGTCAGACTAGAGTGCTAGGAAGGGTGAATTGTTGTATGCTGATGGAAGCCATCCAATAGCAGGAGGGAATTGTTGATGAGACAGTCACTGAGTAGTATCTTGAAGGGTGGGTGGTTCTTTTCAGACACTTTGGTACTAGAAGGAGCAGGAAAATGGGAGTGGTGAGAAGAGGATGGGGCTCAAGGGCAGTGTTTTTAGTAGGAGAGGCAAGTGCATGGAAGTAATCCAGGAAGTGAAATTGTTAATGAGGAGAGAGGAGACAAACAGAGGGGTGGAATTCTTGCAAAGGCAAAAGGAAATGGAACCCAGAGAATCAGAGGCCTTTGACTGGTACAGGGAAAACAGGAGCTGGGTCCGAGGTCCACGGGGATGTGGCTGTGGTGGCAGGAATAAGAGGAGGTTCCTCACTAGAGGCGTCTGGCTTCAGATCCGCAGAGCCACGGCTATGCACCAAGAGAGGCGAGGGTGGGACCCTGGAGGCAGAAGAGAATACATGGAATAGCCTCTTGCAAAGTGGAAAAGACAGCCTACTCAGGAAACTTGCTAAGATTCATGGACTATGTCGAGCTGTATTTGAGGGCTTGGGGTCATACATTTTAGAAGAAATTAATTAGCATTGTTTTGCATTCCCCCCCCATAGTGCTCAGGTCCTGAGGTTCAGGAGAGGAGAAGGTGGGTTGCTGGGTTCATCCAAGGTTGGTGAGCATAACGGAGGGAGTGGGGGGCAGGTGTGGCAGGGGAATGACTATAATGTTGGAATCTGAACTGAGTAAGGAGATTCGTTAGTCTGCTCAGGCTGCCATAACAGCGTACGACACACTGGGGGGCTTAGACAACAGCCATTTATCTTCCCCCACTTCAGGAGGCTAGAAGTCCAAGATCAAGATGTCAACAGAGTTGGTTTCTTCTGAGGCCTCTCTCCTTGGCTCATGGATGGCCATCTTCTCCCTGTGTCTTCACATCGTCTTCCCTCTGTGTGTGTGGATGTCTGTGTTCTCATCTCCTCTTCTTATAAGGACACCAGTCATGTTGGACTAGGGCCCCACCCTGGTGACCTCATTTTAATTTAATTACCTCTGTAAAGATCCCCATCTCCAAATACGGTCCCATTCTGAGGTAGAGGGGGTTAGGACTTCAACTTGGGAATTTTGGGGGGACATAGTTCAGCCCATCACAGGACGGAAGTGAAAGACAGGGGTGTGTGGTGGATTGAAATAGACAGTGGAGCCCAAGAGTTTTGGGGGTGTCAGAGAGGTGAGACATGTTTCAGTGGGAGGTAAGAGAGTGTGAAGCAGGAGTCAAGAGTGTGGTCAGGGTGCGGCATGCTTGAACTAGGCTTCAGAGGGGGTTGGCTCCTGGTAGAGGTACATCCCCAGATGTGATGGTGGGAGTAGGTACTGAGGTTAGACTGTCAAAAGTGAGAAGTCAAGGGGCTGAGAGAGGAGTATGCCAGCCAGGTCACACACACGGGGATGTCCAAGCTACCGGAAGGACAGCCAGAGTGCTGATGGGGAGGAAGAAGCTGAGCCAGGAGCCCAGGTCATCATGGCCGGGCACTGTGAAGAAGTCAGTGGAGCCCAGCAGCAAGGAGGAGGGTGTGATGGGAGGGGTGAACGCCCAACAGCTGCAGCTCCAAAGGGAAAGGGAGGAGGAGTCATTTAGGAGCAGGAACAGAGAAGGGGAAGCCCCCTACCAACCTGGCCCCCTGATGAGTGCGAGGGGACACAACAGTCTCTTAGGAGGGGGTTCAGGGAGGTGGGCCCTCAGGGGGCCACCCTCCAGTTGAGGCAGAAGGTGAATAGAACACTTTCAGAAGAGGTTAACAACACAGGGAATAGCCAATCAGTCACCGTGAAGAGTCCAGGAAGGAGGAGAGGGGGAGGGGGGAGGGCTGTGTCCACACAGGGGACACTGGAACAGCAGGGGATGGTGGTCATTGTTGCAAATGATGCTCCCAAAACCCTAACCTCGGGGAAGCCTCTCTCCTGGTTCCAGGAGCAGCTGCTGGCTGTGGTTGTGAGGCTTGGGGGTCTTTCTGGCTCACAGTAAAACCACAGTTAATTCTGTGAAATGGGTTGAGCTTTCCGGGGTATCTCAGCTGAAGTCCCAAGGGCTCCACCTCCCTTCCTGGGACCCAGGCAGAGACCCAGTCCGTGGGCACTGGGCCCAGGCTGGCACTGTCCAGCAGGAGGCTTTAGCCATGCTGAGCTCCGCTCGTCCTGATGGAGGCCTGGACCAAGGAGCCTGAACTCAGACAAAATCCACCCCTGAATTCTCACAGGGTCCGCTGAGACCCAGAGGGGCAGTTGATTTCATCAACCCACTCTCTTTCCAGAGATGGTTCCTTGATCCCCCAACCAGGATGGCTGCCTCTGTGAACCCGCAGGCTGCCCAGCCCCTGACCCTCTGCCATGACATCAAGAGGGTGGAGCTCATGGAGGTCCAGTAACTGCCAGTGGGGCACAGCCCACATGGAGTGCCCTCCGGGGAGGCCAAGGGCTACAAGACCTGCTGGTACCGTTACTGCCCCTGAGGCCTACCAACTTGCTGGGGAGACCAGAATAAGCAGAATCGTGAGGGCAAGAGTGGACAGGATAAAACCAAATGAGGGTCTCCATCAGGAGTCCTGCGGGCGTCTGGAGGCCTCACCCCTCTGCATGTCAGAGCCCAGGAGGCTTTCCTGTGTCAAGTGGGACTAGAGGTAAACCCAGGTGGGTTGAGGTGGGTGGGACTGGGGCTAGCTGACAGTATAAGGATCATCTAGAGAGCTCCTAAAAAGAACCCCGAAAACCCAGATTCCTGGGTGCTGGTGATTTTCCAGTGGGACTGGAGTGAGGCCAAGGGATTTGTACTCTTAAAGCACCCTCAGGTGTAGCGCAGGTTGGGACCCACTTATTCGGATATCAGCGGCTACTGTGCATGGAGGTTCCCCTTGGTGCTGAGCCCTGTCCTGGGCGCTTTCTGTCCCTTGTTGCCATCAGTCTTCATAATAGCCTATGAGGCGAGAGTTTCATCCCCACAGAGTAGAGGAGGCTGTCTCCCACAGTTTGAGGGAGTCCCCACCCTTACAGGTGGTGGGCGGTGGAGCCAGGACTGAATAAGGAACATCTGTCTCCCCAGCACATTCTCTCAGTACCTCCCACCCCGCCCAACGCGAAGCTATGGCCTTCCCGAAGCCAGGAGGAGCCAACACCGTTATCCTGGTCTGGAAATTTAATTAGACATCCAGCCCTGAGTCTGCAAGACTACAGTGCTTGTCAATTTGTAGGAAAAGGATAGCCAGCTGGAGACACCTCCACCCCACTCACCCACCGCAGCCCGCTGGCTTGCCTGGGTGCTGCCGTGGAGAACCTGCAAGCAGACTCCGGAGGCATATGCCGCCATTTACGCAGTCCCGTAAATATTTATCCCCAGCAGCCAATTAGAGCTGAGCCACTGCTTTCAAGGAGGGAGCTGACAGAAGGTAGCTGTGTCTGCAGAAGGCCTCCTCGGTCGTGGTTTACAAGAACCGCTCAGGATGGGGCATTTCGCTCTTTAAATATTGTCATCCAGAGATAGGCAAGTCTGCTGATTTGAAAAACAATTGCACATTAGCAATCACAGCATGTCTGATTTAACTGGCCCAGAAATACCTCCTGGTCTCTTGAGGCTGAATGCTGTTTCTTGGGGCCAACCCCTCCCTCCCACAGTGGAAGCATGAAGGCTTTTATGGATGAGAGCATCCAGGCAAGAGGCCTGAGCTTGACCTGTGCCTCACTGCTGTCCCCTGGAGCCTGGCTTCCTAGGCCAGGATGCGGAAATAGCAACCCCACCCGTGGATAGGACCAAGGGGATGCAAAGCTGGTGGCCTGGTGCCTGGCACACAGGGTGATCGCTAAGGGATAACTCTTATTAGATTGGGGGAAACACTCTGGGGATGTTTTACCCAAGCCCACAGCCTCTCCGGAAAAATCCGGTGAACTGAAAATGGACACCTGTTGATGGGCACTGCCCTTGCAGTCAGTGACAGTGGCCCACGGCCTCAGACTGAATGGCCTATAGGCCTTGTGTGGAGCCCTAACCCTTATTGACTCTGGGGTGCTCTTTTGCCTCCCCCAGGCTCCCCACATACCACATGCTCTGTGTGCACACACTCCAGACACCTGTCCCCTTTCATTTCTCGCTGGGCGCCATCTCTCTGGCCCTCACCGTCCATTTCATGACCAGCACTATGATATTTGGTTACAAAGCAGCTAAGAGGTTTTGGGGGCTTTTTGTATCTCCTGACCTTCTCCACTCACCACCTCTCCCCTATATTCTGGAAGTATGATAGCTCTTTAAATCTGCCTTTGTGGGAAAGGTGGCTAGAACCCAGAGGAAAGAAATTCTTGGCTCCTGACTTTAAAAAAAAAATTAAATTAAACTTATTTGGAGATAATTGCACATGCAGTTGTAAGAAATAAACTCGCCTGTACCATTTTCCCCCCGAATGGTAACATCTTGCAAATCTTACAATATCACAACCAGGACATTGACATTGATACAGTCAAGATACAGAACATGTCCATCCCCACAAGGATCCCTCTGTTCCCTTTATAGCCATACCCACCTCCCTTCCAGCCCCATCCCTCCTTAACCCCTAGCAACCACTAATCTATCCTTCATTTCTATGATGTTGTTTCAAGAATGTCATATAAATGGAGTCATGCAGTATGTAACCTTCGGAGATTGGCTTTTTCACTCAGTATAATTCTCTGGAGATTCATCCAAGTTATTGCATGTGTGAATAGTTCATACTGCATTCCACAGTATGGGTATATCACAATGGGTGATATAACCATCGAAGGATATCTGAGTTGTTTCTACTTTTTGGCTATTACAAATAAAGCTACTATGAACATATATGTATAGGTTTTTGTGTGATCATAAGTTTTCATTTCAGAAAAAAATGTTCAGGAATGAAATTGCTAGGTCATATGATATTTGCATGCTTAATTTTTCAAGAAACTGCTAAAATGTTCTTCAGAGTGACTGTACCATTTTACATTCCCATCAGCAACGTATAAGTGATCCAGTTTCTCTGCATCCTTACCAGCATTTGGGATTGTCACTATTTTTTTTTTTTTTACCCTTCTGATAGGTGTGTAGTGATCTTACTATAGTTATAATTTACATTTTTCTTATGACTAATGATGTTGAATGTCTTTTCATGGCTAATTTCCCTCTAGAGCTCATCTTTTGGGAAATATCATTTCATGTCTTCTGCTCATTTTCTAATTGGATTGTTTGGGGTTCAGGTTTGGGGTTTGGGGGTTTTCTTTTTACTGTGAGTTCTAAGAATTGTTTCTATATTCTTTGCTAGCCTTTTATTGGATATGTGGCTTTATATTTTCTCCCAATATGTAGCTTATCTTTTCATCTTCTTAACAGGGTGTTTCACTAAGGAAATGTTTTTAGTTTTGATGAAATCCAATTTATCAATTTTTTCTTTTATGGATCATACATTTGACATCAACTCTAAGAATTCTTTGCCTAGCCTGAAATCCCAAAGATGAATTTCTCCTATTTTTTTCTAAAAGTTTTATAATATTACATTTAAGTTGACTATCCATTTTGTATTAATTTTTTTATAAGATATGAGATTAAAAAATATTTTTTTTATTTGGGTATAGTTATTTTACAGTGCTGTGCTAGTTTCTCCTATACAGCGAAGTAGAGTTCCCTGTGCTGTACAGCAGGTTCTTATTAGTTATCTATTTTATACATATTAGTGTATATATGTCAATCCCAATCTCCCAGTTTATCCCCCCCGCCCTGCTTTCCCCCCTTGGTGTCCACACGTTTGTTCACTACATCTGTGTCTCTATGTCTGCCTTGCAAACCAGTTCATCTGTACCATTTTTCTAGATTCCACACATATGCATTAATATATGAGATTTTTATCCAAGCTTTTTTGAGGAGGGGTGCCTATGAGTGTCCAATTACTCCAATAATATTTGTTGAAAAGGCCATTCTTCCTACACTGAATTACTTTTGCACCTTGGTCAAAATCAAATGGACATATTTGTGTTAGTCTATTTTGGGGTTTTCTGTTTGCTTCCATTGATCTATGTGTTCATCTCTCTGCCAATACCGCACATTCTTGGCTATGTAACTATGTGGTAAGTCTTTAAATTGGATACACTGACTCCTCCAACTTTATTGTTTTTTAAAATTGTTTTAGCTATTCTAGTTCCTTTGCCTTTTCACATAGATTTTAGAATAATCTTGTCTATATCTACAAAAAGTCTTCTGAGATTTTGATGGGAGCTGTGTTAAGCTTGTATATCAATTTGGGAGAATTGGCATCTTCACCCTGTTGAGTGTTCCAATGTGTGAATACGGTATGTCTCTCCATTTACTTAGATCTTTGAAGTTTTGCATTAGTGTTTTGTAGTTTCAGTATACAAGTCCTGTATGGTTTTGTTAGATTTACACTGGAGTACTTCATTTGTTTTGCATGATTTAAATCACATTGTATTTTTAATTTTGGTGTTCCTGCCTTGTCACTGGTATGCAGAAATACAATTGATTTTTGTATGTTTATCTTGTTCCTTGTGAACTTCTAACTCACTTATTAGTTCTACGTGGGTTTTTTTTTTGTAGATTCCTTATAATTTTCTACATAGACAAATCATGTAGTATGAAAATAGGCAGTTGTTTTTTCTTTCTTGTATGTTTCTTTTTTATTCCCTTTTCTTGCCTTTTTGTGCTGGCCAGAACTTCCAGTACTATGTTGAATAGCAGTGGTAAGAATGGGTATTCTTTCTTGTTCCTCATCGTAGGGGCAAAGCATGCAGTCTTTTCACCCTTAAGTATGATGTTAGCTATAGGCTTTTTTTGTAGATGCTGTTTATGAAGTTAAGGAAATTACCTTCTATTCCTAGTTTTCTGAGATTTTATCATGACAAGATGTTGAATTTTGTCACTTACACTTCATCAATTGATATGATCATGTGATTTTTCTGTAGTCTGTTAATAAAGTGGATTACATCAATTGATTTTCAAATATTGAACCAGGTTTGCATCCCTGGAATAAGCCCCACTTAGTCACAGTGTATAATTCTTTTTATATGTTGCTTAATTCTATTTGCTGATATATCGTTAACTATCTTTGTATCTATACTCATGAGGGTTATTTGTCTTGTAGTTGGTTGTTTTTTTTCATGTGTTTGGGGGTGGTGGCAGTGGTGTACTGTTTTATCTGGTTTTGGTGTCAGGGTAATATTGGGAAGTGTTCCCGCCTTTTATATTATCTGGAAGAAATTGTGTAGATTGAAGTTAATTCTTCCCTAACTGTTTGGTAGACTTCTCTAGAACCATCTGGGCTTGGAGATTTTGGTGGGGAGGGGAAATTTTAAACATACAAATTCAATTTCCTTAATAATTACAGGGTCTCCAAATTGTCTGTTTCAGATTTGGTGCATTGTGGTAGTTTATACTTTTTAAGGGATTGGTCCATTTCATCTAAGTTGTCAAATTTATTTCTGTAGAATTGTTCATAGTATTTCTGAAAAGTTGTCTTTTTGATATCTGCAAGATCCATAGTGATGTGCCTGTTTAATCCCTGATATTATGTCTTTTATCTCTTTTGTTTTTCTTCATTAGTCTTGCTAGAGATTTGATTGATTTTTGAAAAGAAACAGCTTTCTTTTCATTGATTTTCTTTCTTTTTTCCCCTGTTTTCAATATCATTGATTTCTGCTCTTTGTTATTTCTTTCCTCCTCCTTGTTTTGGATTTATTTTGCTTTTTTTCCCTAAGTTTTTGAGTTGAGAGCTTATATTATTCATTTGAGACTTTTCCTCTTTTCTGATGTCAGCATTTGTGCTATACATTTCCCTCTCAACAAAGCTTTAGCTGTGTCTCACAAATTTTGATATGGTGTATTTTTATTTTCATTTATTTCTATGTTTTTTTTTTTTAATTTCCTTTAAGATTTCCTCTTTGACCCATGGATTATTTGGAAGAGTGTTGTTTAGTTTCCAAATGTTTGGAACATTTATTTTTCTGCTGTTTTTAAAAATCTTGATTCCAGTGGTCAGAGAACACATTTTGTATGATTTCAATTCTTTTCAATTAGTTGAGGGTGTTTTATGGCCTAGGATATGGTCTACTGTGGCATATATATTCCAAGGGCACTTGAAGAGAATGTGCATTCTGCTGTTGTTGGGTGAAGTGTTCTATCAATAGATCCTGTTGATCGATGGTGTTGTTAATTTCTTTTATATCCTTGCTGACTTTCTGTAGCTGTTCTGTCAAGTAGCACGAGAGGGGTGTTGAAGTCTCCAATACACTGTGGATTTGTCATTTTTTCCTTCAGTTCTGTTAGCTTTTGCTTCACATATTTTGAGGTATGTTTGGTAGATACACATTTAGGATTGCTATGCCTTCTTGGTAGATTGGCCTTTTTTTTTTATGTAATATCCCTCGACATCTCTTGTAATTTTCTTTGCTCTGAAGTTTACTTAATCTGATATTAATATAGCCACTCCTGCTTTCTTTTCATTAATATTTGCTGGGTATGTCCTCTTCCATCTCCTTTCACCCAACCTATATCATCATATTTGATGTGAGTTTCTTGTAGATAGAATATAGCTTGGACATACTTTTTGTTGGCCTCCTCATAGCCTCTAGGGGCTGGGAGTATAAAGATCACCCCATAAGCCATAGAGTAGAGAAGAATTTGAGAGGTGTGATGGCAGACTTCCCTCCCAAAAGGAGCTATGATTCCTTTATCTGCGGAGGAAAGATGCTCAGATGTGATTGACAAATATTTAGAAGCTCTAAGTGTCTGAGAAGGAACCCAGTGCCTCCATCTCCCAGACTATCTATTCCCAGGGAATAGATCCCAGAGGGCTGTGTGTCTATCTGTGTGTGTGCGTGTGCACAGGTGAATGTGTTGGGGAGCAACACCTGAGGGGTCTGCAGCCCTCTAAAGGCAGAGGTGCTGTGTTCATTTTATCTTTGCTCACCTTAGTCACAGTCTGGATGCTTTCAACCTCTAACAGAAGCTCCAGGGCCCTCCAAGGCCGCATGGCCTCTGGAATTTCTGCATCGCGGAAGCTGTCAACCCCCCAGGCGTGGGTGGCAGCTCCTCCTATTACTCAACTCCGACTTCTACCTATTAAGCAGGGGCTCCTTGAGGAAGATTGATTTACCACATTAAACGAGCCTCCATGTGCTCGATGAGGATGTCACAAGACAAATGGCTCCTGCCGTGTGCCTCCAGCCCACTGCCCCGTGTTTCCATTACGTTTGGGCCAGAGTCATGGTGAATGAGTTTGGGTGTAGTTCATTTTCTGCCTTACACGATAAACTTGTCAGCATTTGACCGATCAGCTGCTTGTATGCAGGGAGTTCATTTGCAAGGCGACCTGGCATCCCAGCTCTGCTGTCCTGCTCCCATTTCACTCTGTCTAATGAGCTAGGACCCAGTTCCCGTTGGTTGGTGCTGCGCTCCGGGGCCCTGCTCAACCTGCACGCAGTGGTGATAGTTCAGCCCCTCCTCAGGGGTCCCTCTCTCCTGCCTGGAGGTGGCTGGGGCACTGATGCCTTTTTTGCTGCCAGCCTCAAGTCACCCGGCTGGGAAGGAGAGTGCCAAACTCCCACTCTTCTGCATAGAGGCGGCATCAGACCTGCTCCCCAGCCTCTGAGATGGACAGGCCTGCCGTGGACTTCCTGGGGAGCTGCAGCCTGCCCACTCCACACTGGCCTTGGGGCTGTTTCATAGGCAAATACCAAGCCTGGGCTCTCAGAGCTCACTGAGACATGGACCAACGTGTGTAACATCGGGGTTGCCCATGGTCCCCAGGCCCAGGCCCTCCCCAAGTGGCTAGGCATCACTGACAAGCTCCACCCACAAGCCTGGGTGTCTACTGCCTAGCCTCAGAGCCTTTTCCAGCACTGTTATCTCCCTTCCTCTCCGCTATTTGAATCAGACCCAGGCCTAGCCAAGGCCTCCCATGCTTTGAAGCCCCCAGCCACACTGATCCCAAAGGACCCCCAGAATAGCACACAGTGCAGGGCCAGGCACCATGGCCATTGGCAGGGACTCCTATAGGAGCAGAGAGGGGCAGGGTGGGAAGCTTTGCAGAGAGTGAGGAATCCCTTTCCTGTCTCCATCTCTCCCCCATCCCTTCCATCCCATGAAGCTCCATGCCCCAAAGGTAGTGGTTTCCTGACTTTCAAGGGGCTGGCTGGGCTCCTCTGAGCTCCCTCTCTGAGCTGTGCCCACAGATCTCAGCCTCACCTATCCATGCACACTCAAGTCCATTGCCAGCCACAGACACTTTCCTGTGCCCACCTGGGCTGGGGACCCAGGCCCTGCTCTCTGTGAGCTCAAAGGCGTGGGAAGAGGGGGCCAGATCAGGGCTCCTGGAGCTGGACTGTCGGTGACAGGGTTTTGGGGCGTGACAGGGTCACGCACTGTAGGGTCATGCACAGAGCGCTAGGAGGTGGTGGTCACATGGAGCGAGCAGAGGGTCCTCATCTGCCCTGAGCACGCAGCCGAGCCGGCTTGTTCCCGGTGTGAGGCGTCCTGGAGGGCAGGAGCTCTCTGGGCTGCTCCCACCCACGCCGGGCGCAGGGTCGGTACCATGAGAGGGTTAGGGAACTTGGGAGGATTTGACCAGTAGGGCTTTGCTAGGCAGAGAAGGAGAAGGGCCCCCATACAGGGGGCAGCCTGCGCGATGGTGAGGGGATGAATGTGCGCAGGCGACTGGGAGTGACAGGAGGCTCCTGTGAGGTCCATGCAGGGATTCAGGGCAGGCGACCTGGAGGGGCAGCAGACGCGAGCAGTGGAGCCCAGGAGCCACGCTGAGAAGTTTGGATCCTTCCTTGTGGGCCGTAGAAGTTGTTTCAGGTCGAAGAGGGTGATGTGGTGACTGTATCACACTTAAGGAAGGGCGGAGGGGAGTTCTCCACCCCCCAGCCCACCCCCAGCACAATGGTGTCTCGTTTGCCGTTCAGTCCCCAGGTCATGGCCCAAAACCTTGATGTGGATCAGATGAGGCAGGAAAGTCCAAGAGGCCATGTGGAAGGTGATGAGTCATCCTGGACCCACAGGAGTCAAGAGGGATCCTGAACTCCCAGGGCTCCCCAAATCCATATTCTAGACAGGAAGTGGGGAAGGGAGAGCCGAGGGTGGGCTGGCTTGCTGGTTAGCCTCGTTCGCAGACTAGAAGGTCTCCTCTGAGAGACATCTCCTTCCCCCAGGATTTGCAAGAGGAGGGAGGAAAGGGATAATGGGGACTGCAGACTCCTTTCACTCGAGGACGTCTGTGGACCCCTCTCACGAACCTGGAGAAATCGCCCTGGCGTGGCGGGGACTGCACAGGTGGCCTTAGCATCTGTGTGCCCAGTAGGTGTTGAGGAGACCCAGGGGAGGGTCTCAGGGATTGCCTCACTCGAGGCTGCCTATGCCAGGAAGGAAAGCAGCCCCGAGAGCCTGGGGTGAGGCCAAGAGGAAGGAGGAGCAGACAGGACTTTCTCTATGGCCGTTCCAGGCCCCTAACTGGACAGAGGAAAGGATGGGCCGAGTCCGGCTGTGGTCCTCACTGGCAGCGTCAGCTGTGTACTCAGCCTCCCACTGACCGGGGAAGGTGCTGCTGTGCCTAGCGCAACCCATGGGCAGGACCTGGCTGGTGAAGAGCACAGGGAGACCTGAGCCTGAGGGTGTGGAAGCTGTACCTGCTCCCACACATTCCTTGGACTTCAGGAAGGCAGATTCCAGACGACTATGACACACGATGGGTATATTTCTTGGCTTCAGGCTCTGGAAGGAAAGAAGGCTCCAGAGCTGGGGGCTGGGGTGGGGGTGAGAGCTCTGAAAAGAGAAGTTCTGATTCAGCAGTCCCTGGGGTTCCAGTGGGAGGGGCAGGAGGGGAGAGGAGTTGTGGCTGCAGAAGCAGAGGGCTGCGTGTCCAGGCTCAGAATCGAGGGGCACAGAGCTGACTGCAGGAAAGAGCAGAGCCAGCACCCAGGACCAGGGCTGCCCAAGGGTCTGCATTAATGCTGAGACAGGAGGGCGCTGGGAGGGGGCTCGACTGCCTTCTTGGAGGGATCTTCAGCCCCCAGAGTGTTTCTCTCTGACACAGAGAATAGCATTCTGGACAGGGATCTTGTACTTAAATAACTGCAGGGACAAGAGGGTTAAATAAATGAGAGAGGACTGGGACAAACCAAGGGCGCAGCTTCTCAGCTCCAGCTAATTCCTGCAGTGTGAAGATGTGAATCCAGTGTAACCAGACTGTATAAGTTAGTATTAGATTTGGCCACATGTGACTGAAAACCCAAAATAATAGTGGCTTAAAAAAAATAGAGATTTCTCTCTCTTCCTCTCTCTCTCACATATACGAGAACTGAGCCCTCCAGAGCTGATAGGTGGCTAGGATTCTTCCATCTCACCCCAAGGGTGTGGCCCACAGCCTCCTGGCCCAAAACGGAGGCTAGAGCTCTGGCCATCACACCTGTGTTCCAGGCAGCAGGATGGAGGAAGGTGGAAAGAAGGGCAAAGAGCATGTGCTAGCTGTATTTAAGGAGGTTTCTTGGAAGCTGTCATATAGTGTTTCTAGATTTTGTTGGCAGAATTGAACACAGGATTTCCCCCAACTGTAAGAGGAGCCAGGAAATGTAGCTGTAGTGCTGCTCGTCCCTGTGCCAAGCTAAAAACCAGGAGTTCGATGACTAAAGGGGTTATGGATATTGGAATACGCCACGTAATGCCCCTTTGCTTCCAAATAACAGGCACCCTATCTTCTCATGCATAGAACACACTGGGGCTGGAGGAGGACTGTAACCCTGCACCTCATCCAGCCCAGAGGTCAGGAGGTCTGGGTGATGTTCATCCCTCGCCATCGGGTCCTGATGCCCGCACACCCTGTGTGGGATGGTGGAAAAAGAGTACTGTCACCACAGTAAAGACTCCTGACTGGGAGAAGGGATACACAGCAGCACACAGTCAGGTCCCACTGGGCAGCCTTTGCGAATCTTCCTGTGCTTATTGGAGGAAGCTGCCTGGGGCAGCCCATCTGGCTGGCCCAGCTCTATTCCTGGAGGAACTCCATACCCAGTGTCCCCCATGGAGGAGTCAGGCTCCCTTGGTGACGTGTCTCCTGCACAACTCAGTGGCTTTTAGATGAGTTCTACGTGTCTGAAACTGCCCCAATGATCTCATCTGGATATAGGTTAAGGGGCAACCTGGCCCTTCCACTTACCCTCTGCGTGGAAACAACAGCTGGGGTGATGGTGGTGGGAGGGGTCTGGGAGAACAACACCCTCACTCCCTTACTTCCGATTTTCATGTGAAATTGACTAATTAAAATATTTTGGCAACTAATGTTTGAAAATTATAGTTCAGGACAAATGAACTTGCCTATGTGCCAGATATGGCCCTCGGGTGTGAGTGGAGGGTACCGCTGGATGGGGGAATTGGAGCTCCTTCTCTGGCACAGGCTGGCCCGAGGGTCTAACATTTACGGGGAAGGTCCCACACCACCCCTTCTCATCCTGGCAGGCAGGACCAGTGACCTCACATCTGGGGTCAGAACTGGCTACAGCTGAAGGGCAGGACTCTTGCAGGGACCCTGACGGTGAGCTGGCCCCTGGGGTTAGCATAGAAGCTCAGGACAGTCAGACTGACTTCCCGGCCCAACCCCTGGGGTGGTGGGGGACTCAGGACTGGCTCAAGATCTGGGAGTCCATACGTGTGTTCGCCTGTGGCATGTGGGGCTCTGCAGAGGGGACCCCGGGCCCGGGGCAGGGCAGGTGCTAAGTAAGGCCGTGCTTGCCTTCCCTGCAGACTCCACCAACAGGGACTCTCTGGATATGATTGAGCGCTGCATCTGCCTGGTGTGCCTGGATGCCCCGGGAGGCGTGGAGCTCAGCGACACCAACAGGGCGCTCCAGCTCCTCCACGGCGGAGGCTGCAGCAAGAATGGGGCCAACCGCTGGTACGACAAGTCCCTGCAGGTAAGCCTCCCCCTGGCAGGGCCAGTGGCCGGAGCTGCCTCGTGCTTACATCCAGCAGGCTCTCTTGCTGGCTTCTGCTGCCTGGGAGGTTGCATCTGGGGCTGAGGGAGCGGAGGACATGTGCCATTGGTGTCAGGTCCTGGACTGGCCAGAACTCTTCTCAGGAGCAAGAGGCCAAACCCAGCTCCAACCCCCCTAACCTTCCTGCAGCCCAGCCTAAGGGGCCTCTGGGTCAGGCCTGGGGCTCATTCCCCATCTTCCATCACACACTGTAAGGTGGGGGCATACCAGGGGCTCCCATCAAACAAATCCTCAACACATTCAGCAAGAAGGCACATGAAAAGATGCTCAATATCACCAATTATTAGAGAAATGCAAATCAATACTACAACAAGGTATCACCTCACACCAGTCAGAATGGCCGTCATCAAAAAATCTACAAACAATAAATGCTGGAGAGGGTGTGGAGAAAAGGGGACCCTCTTGCACTGTTGGTGGGAATGTAAATTGATACAGCCACTATGGAGAACAGTATGGAGGTTCCTTAAAAGACTAAAAATAGGGCTTCCCTGGTGGCGCAGTGGTTGAGAGTCTGCCTGCCAATGCAGGGGACACGGGTTCGTGCCCCGGTCTGGGAAGATCCCACATGCCGCGGAGCGGCTGGGCCCGTGAGCCATGGCCGCTGAGCCTGCGCATCCGGAGCCTGTGCTCCGCAACGGGAGAGGCCACAACAGTGAGAGGTCCGTGTACCGCAAAACAATAAATAAATAAATAAAACTAAAAATAGAACTACCTTATGATCCAGCAATCCCACTACTGGGCATATACCCTGAGAAAACCATAATTCAAAAAGACACATGTACCCCAATGTTCACTGCAGCACTATTTACAATAGCCAGAACATGGAAGCAACCTAAATGTCTATCAACAGATGAATGGATAAAGAAGATGTGGCACATATATCATCTAGGGTGTTGGGCCATGGACCCGTGTCAGGCTGCGGCCTGTTAAGAATCGAGCTGCACAGCAGGAGGCGAGCGGCGGGGGAGCTAGCAAAGCTTCATCTGTGGCTCCCCCTCGCTCCCATTACCGCCTGAACCATCCCCCTCTCCCCCCAGTCCATGGAAAAAATGTCTTCCACGAAACCAGTCCCAAGAAGGTTGGGGACCGCTGATATATACAATGAAATATTACTCAGCCGTAAAAAGAAACAAAGTTGGGTCATTTGTAGAGACGTGGATAGACCTAGAGACTGTCGTACAAAGTGAAGTAGGTCAGAAAGAAAAAAACAAATATCGTATATTAATGCATATATGTGGAATCTAGAAAAATGGTACAGATGAACCTATCTGCAAAGCAGAAATAGAGACCCAGACGTAGAGAACAAACATATGGACACCAAGGGAGGGAAAGGGAGGGTGGGATGAATTGGGAGATTGGGATTGACATATATACACTACTATGTATAAAACAGATAACTAGGGCTTCCCTGGTGGCACAGTGGTTGGGAGTCTGCCTGCTGATGCAGGGGACACGGGTTCGTGCCCCGGACCGGGAAGATCCCACATGCCGCGGAGCGGCTGGGCCCGTGAGCCATGGCCACTGAGCCTGCGCGTCCGGAGCCTGTGCTCCGCAATGGGAGAGGCCACAACAGTGAGAGGCCCGCGTACCACAAAAAAAACCCAACAACAACAGATAACTAATGAAAACCCACCATACAGCACAGGAAACTCTACTCAGTGCTCTGTGGTGACCTAAATGGGAAGGAAATCCAAAAAAGAGGGGCTATCAGTATACATGTAGCTGATTCACTTCTCTGTACAGCAGGAACTAACAAAATATTGTAAAGCAACTATACTCCAATTTAAAAAAAAAAAGAATCATGTCTGATGCCTGAAGATGTCAGGCACCCTGACATCTTGTCCGTCACCCTGACCTGGCCATGTCGATATACCTCCCTTCATCCCTGAGGAGTAGGGTAGCCCAGCATCTCCACAGAAGAGAAGTCATAAAATGAAACAAAACCATTCATATATATATACTTTTTAAATTTATTTTTATTTTTGGCTGTGTTGGGTCTTCGTTGCTGCACGCGGGCTTTCTCTAGTTGTGGCGAGCAGGGGGTACTCTTCGTTGCGGTGCGTGGGCTTCTCATTGCGGTGGCTTCACTTGTTGCACAGCATGGGCTGTAGGCGCACGGGCTTCAGTAGCTGTGGCTCGTGGGCTCTAGAGCGCAGGCTCTGTAGTTGTGGCGCATGGGCTTAGTTGTTCCGCGGCATGTGGGATCTTCCCGGACCAGGGCTCGAACCCGTTTCCCCTACATCGGCAGGCAGATTCTTAACCACTGCACCACCAGGGAAGTCCCTGTTTATATATTTTTCATTCACGTGACATCAGCCCAGAAACAAGACATTCACTTTGGCCTGGAGAAAAATACTCACACAGATGACGATGAAGATTGGGCCATTCATTCCCGTCCCCCATTCTTTTACCCCAGCACGCCAATCCTGTATCTAACCTTATTTGTAAAGCCCCCGCACTTTCACAATGACCATATTAAGTAGCACGCGGCCATCTTTATGTTTTGATTTAGCATCACTCACGCTGGTAAGCATTTCTAGGCCGCCTCTCGTTGTTCTCCCTCTCTGTACCCTACATTCTGCAGGTTAGCCTTTTTATTGGTTTGCATATTGATTCTGCTATTTCTGCTGAGTTCTCTCCCTGCTGCGCTGGCTACTTAGCCTCCACCAGTGGTGCTAATGGCTTGTAATCTTTCATGGAGCAGCTGTGGGATTGAAATGATATAATGGATGTACAGGACCTGAAATATAGTAAGCTTTGGTAGTGGTTTTTAAAAGATACCGTTTTCCTCCCTTTCTTTTAGCGACAGGGACAGAAAAGCACTAATGTGTGAGTGGGCACAGCCCTCCCCTCCTGCCTCACGTGGATGACCATGCCCACCTCTGGGCTCTTTTTGCAGACAGGACAGATTATCAGGGGAGCCGGAAAAGCCAAACAGGCTCCATGAATGTGAACTGTAAGGTTCAAGAGTGAGTCTCAGGACAGAAAGGCAGGGGACACAAAGGGAGAGAGCAAAGAGCCTACAAGGGATGAATCTTGAGAGAAACTCTGTGGGAAGTGTGTTTGCTTGAAGAATGGGAGAAAAGGTTCAGGCAGCTATGAGATTGGAGGAGACAGGGAGACAGCTCAGAGGTGTGCTGTGCCACGGTTCCCTGGAAGGTCTCATAAAGATTTCAGTAGCTTGTTGGTTTGTTTTGCTTATGGATGACAGGCTAGTACCTCTTGAGTGTGATGCTGTGCTGAGGTGGACCTCAAGGCAGCCCCACTTTATTCGCGTTATGCTTTAAGAATCAGATCTCATTCTTCTTGTTATTTTCTCCTAGTCCTTTTGTACATACTGAGTATGTCCCTTTTCCAAGTCAACTAAATCCAGCCTTTGTACAGTCATAAAAATCATAAGTAATCTTCACAGTTCCCGTGGGCCTTTCATATGCTTTCTCTAATCCTCACATCGATCTGGTGAACTGGGCCTTATTGGATCCATTTTAAATGAGAGCAAACTGAAGCCAGAGAGTTGAAATGTCTTGTCAAAGCTCTCCCAGCTGGCAGGCGGCAGCCACAGAGCTGGAATCAGGGTCCCTGACTTGAAGCCCAGGCGGCAGTTAATGGGGCATCCTCCGTTCACCTTTCTTTCGCTCCCATCAAGGGATATTTTATTTCTCCCTAGGAATCTGCACACCATCCAAAATGGATCATCATCGTTCATTACTCATTTAACAAAATTATGAAGCACCTACTATGGGGCGATCCTGGGAATAATATCAGGGGTGGCCAAACACACAGCGTCCATCAGACACATAATCACACAAAGCAGACCAGGATGGTGGCCCTTATGTGCACCGTGAAGGGGAAACAGGGCTAACAGGAGACTAAGGAGCTTGCCCAGCACCCGAGGAGGGTGTGTACAGCCTCGGCGTGAGCTCTTAGGAATCGCTGGGCTGCTTGAGCCAGGGAGCTCTGGGCTCCACCTTCACTGCCTGGGACATTTCTGGGAAGGAGGTCACACAGTTTAGAGCTGTCTTGAGGCTCCCATACTCTCAGGCCGTGGCAATGGCATGCAGCGTTCTTTTCAGGAAATGATGTGCTTTGGTGTCCCTAGAGGAGAGTTTCCCCCTGAGAGGTGGGGGCAGAGGGAGAATGCGGGGTTCCTGACCTGGGGCCAAGGTGCTGGTTTGAAATATTGACTGTCCCAGAGGTCCACTCACTTCTCTTTCCTATTGCAGTTTGTGGTGGGACGAGACGGCACCTGTGGCGTGGTGTGCGAACACTCCCCTTTCGATGGCATCGTCCTGGTGCAATGCACAGAGCACCTGCTCAAGCACATGTGAGTCTGGGAGCAGCGCCCCTCCCGAGCAGCCAGAGGAGGCAAAGCCAGACTGCCAAGCAGCCTCCAAGCTAGGCCAAGGAAACTGTGGGCGGCCGCTGGGGGGCCGCACTAGTCGGGAAAGTGTCTTAGCAAAAGGTGAATCTGAAAACCAACCTGAGCAAGGCGTCATAGGCTCTATCGGTCATGGACAGAAGGGGCAGACTGAGCGACAGGTTAGGGGCAGACTGAGCGACAGGTTGGGGCAGACTGAGCGACAGGTTAGGGGCAGACTGAGCGACAGGTTAGGGGCAGACTGAGCGACAGGTTAGGGGCAGACTGAGCGACAGGTTAGGGGCAGTTAGGGCAAGGCTTGGCCAAGAATTCTCAGCTTTAAAGGAACATCTGCTTTGGTCCAGGGAAGTCCAGGTCGATGTCTTGCTTGTCCAGAGTCAGGGCTGGGCCTGCTGTTGACCCAGCACAGAGGGGAGGTCTCTGAGCTGCGCCTCTTTCCTTTCCCTTGGGCTGGGTCTCTCTCTCCAACTCCCATCCTGCACAGACTGAGTACTTCTGTGTCCCTTAAACACACCATGTTCCTTCCTCCGTTCACAGTTTTGCTCATCCCTCCTTCTAGGATC
This sequence comes from Pseudorca crassidens, assembly GCF_039906515.1. Taxonomy (NCBI): domain Eukaryota; kingdom Metazoa; phylum Chordata; class Mammalia; order Artiodactyla; family Delphinidae; genus Pseudorca; species Pseudorca crassidens. The sequence continues at coordinate 46,066,662 of NC_090311.1, read as the reverse complement.
TTCTCCCTGAATCTATAAGTTCTTCCATGATTCAGGAACTCTTCAGGATCACTGAAAACCCAAACCCGCCCTCGTAAACAGAACAACACAATTTGCTTGCTCCATTTGCCCCCGAGTGTTTTTTAAGAGTTAGTGGTGTAGCGTGGTCAAATGGAAAACGTGAAAAGGAATACTGGGCTTTGGAGTCAGGTGGAACTGGATGGAATCCTAGCTCTGCCACTCACTAATTTAGGTGGCCTCTCTCAGCTTCAGTCTGTTCATCTGTTTCATGGTTTGGGGGGCAAATCAGACTCCAACAGCTAAGATGACTGCAGCACAAAGAAACAAGTTGCCCGCAGCCCCCCAGCTTGCAGGCCACAGGAGGTCACCACTTTGTCCTGCAGGGTGAAGACCAGCAAGAGAATGGTCCGAGCCGACTCGGTCAGAGAGCTCCCAGCACCCAGGAGACTGAGGTGGAAATGTTCTCCGGAAATTCAAGGCCTCTTAGCCTCCTCGGCAGAAAAACTTCAACAGTAAGGAGAATCCCAGGTCTTTGGGGGTGATGCTCCGGGGGTCACCCTACAACGCCCCCGCCCCTCCAGCTGCCAAGGCACCCTGGAAGCTTCCAAAGACCCCAGCCACTCTGCCTCCTCTCACCTGCCTCCGCCCACCCCCTCATGGAAATGTAGTCAAACAGAAGGGGAGTTATAACTCTTGGGGAAATAACCTTGCTGAAGTATCCATCATTTCCATAAAATGCAAACGTGGAGCTATTTTTTTCCGCAGGTTTCGCCTGACTGAGCAGAGTCAAGGCGGGGAAATCATCCTCTGCTTTCGGGGGAGTCATAAACAACTGGTTTGAATAAGTCATTTGAATCCAAGCTATTTCAATTTGCTTGAATTTACACTGCAACTTGACAAGGGGCCTTTTTTCCCAAGAGCCATGCTGGCCCTAATGGGACCTAGGCAGGAGGGTCAGGGATGGATGTGAGCCCTCGCTGACAGTGGCAAGGTGTGCTGGGAGCCACGGGCTGGACTTTGGTTGTTCATTCCCTCATTCAATAAGTGAGCATGAGTACATTGATTCATTCTTACATTCATTCATTCATCAAACACGTGTAGAGCTCTGGTGTGTACCAGGCCTCTGGTAGGGCTCTGGGGACACAGAGATCAATGTGCCACGGGGCCTGCCCTCCATGCTTTAGTGGAGGAAGTGGACCCCCAACACAAAAATATCAGATGCAATGAGCACCAAAACCAGAGAGAGGCATTCGAACCTGAACACACAGAGGACACGGGAGCTGGGTTCTGCCAGGATGCTGAGGGAGGGCTTTACAGAGTTGGGCCTTGAAAGATGACTAGGAGTTCGTGGTACAAGCAGCTGGGGGAGAGATAGGTTCATAAGAGATCAGGCTGGTTTGGAGGCCAGCAAGTGAGAGAATGGCCAGAGTTGGGGCAATAAAGGGAAGTCAGGGTCACATTGTGAAGAACTTCATGTCCTTGTTATGGGCACTGGAAGCTGTCCTGTAGCACTGAGGAGCCCCTGGAGGATTTTGTGCATGGGTTTCGGGGAGCCAGTGAGGAGACCGTGGGAATAGCACAGGTGAGCAGGACAGAACGTGGCCGGGCTCAGAGGCCGAGGGATGGCGAGGATGAGCCCACAGTGAGCTGCTGGGGAGGTTGAATGGCTTTCCACGGGGAGGAGGAGAGGCCTCAGGTGTTCATCTGTAAAGCTGTGCTCGTATCTCAACCCTACGGGGCTATTCTTGGGACACACAGGCTGTTAGGAGAGTGAACTGGTGGGCTGGTGAACCCTGGGCCGGGGAAGGAGCCCCTTTACTTTCAGGGATTCAAGCAGGAGTCACGCGGTCCCGAGACCCCCAGCTTCCCTTTCTGGAGGACCAGAAAAGCCAAGAGAGGCCTGTGGGTGGGGAAGCAGCAGGAGCTGAGGGGGGTCTTGAGCTGCCATGGAAGGCAGGTAGGGTCTGATGGCCAGGGCTTGGACAAGAGGTGCCCAGGTGTCTGTGGTGACTGTAAGCTCAGCCTGTTGGGGGACGGTGGGAAACAGGCCCAACTGAGCAGTGAGTTCCCATGAGCACTGGGCCCTCTCCGAGTCCTGATGGGTCCCCGGAGCCTGGCATGGCCCACCGAGAGCTGAGTTCACATGGCTGGAGGGATAATTCAAGGCAAAGCAGGCAGGGAACAGAAAATCCTGAGGGAGTGTGGGAGGAGGGTCAGAGCTGCCCACCTAGGGCTCTGCGCGCGCGCACACACGCGCGGCTGGTGGACGGGCGGCGAGGACCTTGCTGGATGTCGCTTCAGGCAGCAGTCAGCCCGGACCCCAGACTCATTATGAAGGAGGAGACTGGTCAATATGTGAGGGTGGGCGTTGGGGGAGACCGGCGCTGGAAGGTCTCAGTGTGGACTCAGGGACTCTTCCTGCTGCTCTGACAATGATTCGTGAGCAGCAAAGACCTACGCACGTCAGGGGAGGCTCAGCAGCCCTTTCTGGGTAAAATGGGTTTTCAGTCACCAGCAAAGCCCAGATGAGCAGCTCTTGCTGTGGTGACCGTGACCAGCGGCCAGGCTCCAGGCCTTTCTTCCATAGCACGACAGGGACGAGTCTCAGTGAGGAGATGCTGCTTGCAGCCATCAGAGAAATGGGCTTTTCCCTGGACATAGGGGATTTGCAGGTCTGGCAGGATGGCCGGGACGCCTAGAGTCCATGGGGATGCCAGGCACACCTTCCCAAACAGATCAAACGCATGGCCTCTTTCAGGCCTTCTTCTGTGGGCAATTTAGGACTTTGTTTGTGGGCAGTGTTCTCCCTGCCCATGCAAATGTCCCTCGTGCTTCCACGTCCTTCCCTGCAGCCAGGCCCACCTCCCCTACCCCCAGAGCAGGGCCACTACCCAGCCAAGCCTCACCTTTAGCTCAGAGTCACCCTGCTTGGCATGCCTTCTGCACTTCCAAACCTCAAGGCCTGTCTCTGACAGTGCACTGGATATCTAGCGTGCTGGGATGTAGACCAGGATCGAGAAACTTCTTTAGACCCTGTGGTGAGTGCATTCTATCTTGCATGCGATGAATGCATCTTTTCTTTTTCTTCCACAGAATAGTAAAGAATCTCGACTTCACCGTTTATAAATTTGATGACTATGGGAAAACATTCATTAAGCAGCAGAAATGCAGCCCCGATGCCTTTATTCAGGTGGCCCTCCAGCTGGCCTTCTATAGGTAAGTATAGCCTGCTAAGGTGGGCTGACTGACAAGCTACTCTAGAGTCTAAAATCATCTTGGAGGGAGAGATGACTTTCTGTGGGCCTAGAGGATGGGGGTATGATCAGGGCAGGCTGCATGGAAGGAGGTGTCACCTAACTGGGTTTCAAAGTGTGAGTCCAACCTCAGAAATGAAAAGAAGGATATTGCAGTCAAGGAGCTGGCGAGCGATGGCCCAGGGGCACAGAGCTCACGGGGAAGGAACGCAGAACTCACAAGGGCCAGGCAGGTGATGAGGACCTCAGGTAGGGAGGCTGCTTCTCCTGCTGATCTCACCCAGCCCACCTGGGTCCCTGTATAATTGTGACCTGTTCCTCTCCACCTTTCCTGGCCTTGATAAGGAAACAGAACTAGCATCCCCACCCTGCCCACCCCGGAAAGGGGGTCAAGTCAAAGATTTGGGGCTTGATTTTTCTCTGTCTCTCATTCCCCTCATTCCCATGTCAATTCTCCTCCAAATGTCTACCCTCCATCCTCTTCCCTTCACCTCCACTGCCATCGGCCCCTCCGAAGCCCCCATCATCTAGTGCTTGGTCCACTGTAGCATGCCCCGGGGGGTCTCTGCTTCCACTCTTGTCCCCTCTAATCCTGTCTTCATGAAGCATGAACTTTGAAATATGCAAGTCAGTCTTTATCACCTACCATGTTTCCCTTCACGCTTAGAACAAAGTCCAGCTCCCTGAAGGGCTCCCTGTGAACCAGCCTTCCCTGGGGCCCTGCCCCCAAGCTCTCTTCCGCCTGCAGATCTTTGCTCTGGCTCTGCCTCTGCCCACCCACCCATCACCACTGCTCTTCACGTACCAGCTCCTTCCCACCGCTCAGGTCTCAGCCCAGGTGTCAGCCCTCAGAGGCCACCTCGGGGCTCCTTGCCCCCCAGTTCTCTGTCACAGCACATTGTGCTTTTTCCTTCATGGCAGTCGTTATTCATGTGGACTCCCTTATTCATTGATTTGCTGACTTTGTTTTCTAGACTGTCTCCCCCAGGCATGATGTTCTGGGTATCTTGCACACCTGGGACAGAGTAGGCATCAGGGACTGTCACAGACATGAGAAGGAGTTTTAGCCCAGGGCGGCACAGTGAGGTGTGTGGTTTAGAAAAATCTCTATAATGGTAGCTGTGTGTTGGGGAAGGGATGCAGCGTAGGGAGGTAAGGGTTGAAGGCAGGGTTGGGAGCCTAACTGGTCTTTTATAGGAGGCGAAAAGTAAAAGGCAAAATAGATCTTCCTCAAGACAGGGCTGGCCCCTGTTGGTGTCAGCGTTCCAGAAGCTATAGCTCATAAACTGGCACAGGCAGTAAATAGCACTATGCCCCCACCAGAACCTGCCTTCGGTTTGCAGCCGGGGAGGCATAAAGCGACCTTGGAGAAAGCCGGGGCAAGGAGGTGTCACTAACGAGCAGGCGGCATCCCAGAGCCCAGTGTCCCATGCAGGGGGCTGTGACTCATGGGGAAGGGAGTGCAGCCACTCTGTCATCTGTCAGGCTGACGCCACCCCACACAAGGACTGTGCTCGTCACCAGGACATGGAGACCTCACCGGCAGGACCTGGCCTCTGGAACTGCAATCAATGCCGTTCTGATACTCAGATGGTATGTGGCTAAAATGGGCCACGAGGCCAGTGTTCTGCTGGTGCCATAACTGGGGACACTGCTGCACTGGTGCCCCCCTGGCAAGCACTTCAGAGCTTCAGATCCAAAGCCCAGAGGGGCTGGTGGACACTGCATAGAGCCTCCCAACTCCACCCTCCAGGGATCTTTGCTGTCACTGGACATGGCCAGGAATAGATGTGGCCAGAGGCTCCCGGGCTCATTGAACAGGCAAAATACGACCTGCTGCCCGTGGAATGCATTCTTCAGAGTTTCAGCTGTAACAAAACAGACAGTTTTTAATCTGCTCCTACATTCAGCAGAAACCTGGAAGCTACCTAAATTGGGGTTGATCAGCGACCAGCCAGTGATGGCGTCTACTTTTGTGCTCGGCATGGCATTTGCCCCCAGGGGCTAGAGAGATACAGGAAGTGAGCTCCCTGCCAGAGTCTTGGGGAAATGAGACATAAGTGTACAGAAAGTGTCATTCGCTTGGCAAGCCATACAGTGCCAAGCACTGTGCCAAACCAGACTCTGCCTTCCCTCCTCCTGGAGCTCACCCAGGGTGGGAGAGACGTGCCCTGAGAAGGCCAAGATACAGGGCCCCAGCTTGCCGTGTGACTTCGGGGTGTCACTGCCCCTCTCTGAGTTCTGTGTCTTTCCCCTCCCTGACCCCAACACCAACAACTTTCCTGACTGGTGAGAAGGGCGTGTGCCAGCCTGGTGTGCAAGGGGGAGAGACTTGCTCTGGCTGGTCGGGACAGCGGCCACTGCTCTTCTGGTCACAGACGTGAGGGAGGAGAGGCACAGCCCTTGTCCCCATGGGTCTGTTTGGAAGCCCTGCTGCCCCTGGACGGTGAGCCTCTGCAGCAGCTGACACCCGCGGCCACTAAGGCCCCCTCCCTGCCTCCATCCATAGATCATGCTTGAATCGTTTCTAAATAAAACAGGATTCCCTCAAGAGTGCGAATGATGAACTAGTCCATGCTGTGCTATTAATCAAACACTAATTGGATCTCGCAGAAAACTCTAGGTTTCCCACCAGACTGGGACTTTAAAAAAACTACCAGTCACGTCTTCCTTATTTTATATCCACACAATATCACCCACGCAGGAAAGTGTGCTCAGCTCTTCGTATCCGAGGCTCCCCGACATTCATCTTTGGGGAATCTCCTCCAGAATTCTATTAGCGTTAAAATGAAATACCGTGCAGAGAGAAGGCAGGATTGTAAAAGTAAGGGCAGCCAAGGCTATTTCAGCATTTATGACTCCCTGAGAAGGCAGCACCGTCTGCCATTCCTCCTTCATCCTGTGCAGGCTCCACAGGAGACTCGCGCCCACCTACGAGAGCGCGTCCATCCGTCGGTTCCGCGAGGGACGGGTGGACAACATTCGATCAGCCACTCTGGAGGTGCTGCGTTTCGTGAAAACCATGACTGACCACACGGCCACCGTGCCGGTAAGTCCTGCTGGCCCGAGGAGTCTCAGGGGGACCGCCTGTCCTCTCGGCCCCGAGACAACCAGCTCCTTTAGCTTGTCTGCCACTGAGCACCCTCTTAAAGCCCCATGCGCTCTGTCTCTGGTCCATTTACAGGATTCAGAGAAGCTACTGCTCCTGAAGGATGCCATCCGAGCCCAGACCGAGTACACAGTCATGGTGAGTGACCTCGCTTCAGCTCAGGACTGTGGGCTGTGCCCAGTGCTGGGGCCTCGGCATGGGCTCTGGGTGACAGCCAGGCCACCACCTGTGCAGCGACTTGGTGAGAGCACCTCACCTCTCAGAGCCTCCTCTTCCTTATTTTTAGAACCTGGGTAACACACCACTCCTGGTTTTTACACAGATTTTACAAGAATACAATGAATGGTCTTTGAAACAACAACAATAATAATAACACCAACATGTATAGCACTTTACAATTTATACAAGAGAGTCAGATGTGTGGTGGTTTGCACACTTGGCACAATCTCAGGTGAGGCGGTATTTATTCCCACTCAGGACTGGTTTTGTCTTCTTATTCTCCATGTATTTATTTATACTGCCTGTGAATTAAAAAAATATATTTGCTGAAAGTTAACGGTGAAATCGAAATTGTAAGGGAAATGTTTCCCTAGTTTAGGGAAATAATATATTTTCTAGCACTGCAAAGCCCTCATTTGCATACAAACAGAGAATAAGCTACTACTTGGACTGGTGATCCATGTATTAATTGCAAATCATTCTGATACAGTCTCTGAAGGATCATATAATCTCTGAAAAGGAGTTGACTGATTTCACTCTATATACTTGAAAGCAAGCACAACACATATCTGGGTTTTAGAACTAGCCAATGTAGGCTTTTCTGTAATTCAGTTGCTAGGTCCCTGATTCATCGGAATAGATAAGTGTTTGTTCTGTTTGGGGAAAATCAAGCTCACTGTCGTGTGTTCAGTGGGTAGCCTTTGTTTTCCCACTTTATGCCAGGCAAGGCCCTGGGTACTAGGAAATAAAAAAATGAAGCCCTATGCTTGGGGAGTGTACCGTGTAGTTGGGAGAAGAGGTCTTACATGCTTCAGGAAGTAGCAGAGAACATGGAGTGGCAAGCTCCTTCTTCTGCTTGGGAAAGCCAGGAAGACTTTTCAGAGGAAGTGGTGCTTAATATGAGACTTGAAGCATGAAGAAGTGCTTGTCAGGTGGGTATAGAAGGGAAGGATGGCCCCAGAAGGGAACAGCATGTGCAATGGCAAAGAGTCTTGAGAGAATAAGACATATTGGAGGGAAAGTAAGTAGTTCCATATGTGCAGCTTGCAAAGGACAGAAAAGCAGGAAAGCTCGTGATGTTGGATTTCCCTGTCACAAAGCTTACCCTGGTGACCAGGTAGAAGGACTGGTTGGAGCGTAGGTGGTCTGCCAAGAGACAGAATTAGGGACCTAGATAATGTTTAGGGAGAGCTGGTAAAAGGACTGATGTAGAGCAGGGGCGGGGGTGTTGAAGAGGAAGACACAAACTTCTGATCAAACACGCTGAACTGAACACAAGGGTTTACTGTCACTCCCTCTAAGACCCTCAAAAACATCAGCAAAGGGGTTTTTTTAAGCCATAAATACACTAGAGCAAAGAGAATGGGAAAGGAGGTGACAACAAAGTTTCAGAGCTGGAAAGCAGAACAGATGGCATCTGATTTAGCAGACCAGAGAAAGCTAAAACCCAAGCAGACAGTGAGGGAGACCCAGGAGCCCAGTGAAGTGCACTGCAGAACCTCAGAACGGCTCAGGTGTTGGAGGCTCCACCAAAAGTAGGAGTGCATGTGGGACTGAAAAGAAGAGGATTCGCTGATGATCTATGTGAGAAGCAGTTAGCCCCTCAATTCCTCCTTTGAACTTAGTGTTGTCCAATTTCCTTGGTATGAAAAAAAAAAAGTCTGAGAGGAAAAAAATCAAATACAAAGATCAGGAATAAAAACATAATTGGGCTTAACATCACTGGAAGGTGGAAGATACTGAAACAATACCTTCAAATTCTGAGGGAAAATGATTTTTAATGCATATTCTATACCCAGCTAAAGTATCAAATTTGAAGCTAGAATAAAGACATTTTATACAGATAAGGTCTTAAAATTTTTACTTATTAAGCTCTCTTTCTTGTAAAACTATTGGAGGATATAGACCACTAATGTAAGAGAATAAAGCACGAAAAGGAAAGTCATAAGCTCAAACATCAGAAGATTCAACACAAGAAAGAGGTAGAGAAAGAGGATGAGAGTAAAGGGAGATCCCATGTTGACAGCTGTTCATCAGACCCAGAGAACAGATGGTCCACAGAGAAGCAAGAAGTGAAAGGAGAAATTAAATTGATAAATTATCTGATACATTTTAATGTACTAAGGGAAGTTTTACACTTCGAGCTAAGGGTTTAGGAATCAATTAGTTACAGATACATAGAAAGGTAAGCAAGTGGGAAAATCATAGTTTAATTATTTACAAATTGTCATTTCTAGGGAAAACAAAAAACTGAATAAGAAAGGAAATCTGATTCTAATACACTACAGGACTCAGCTGTGAGTACCTGTATAATTATAACCATGTAAACACTGAATATTGATCAAGCAACAAGGAGTTCAAATGTAACTCTATTTGGGAGCATAGGAGAGTGGAAGTGTATTTGGGGAGTGGGGATATAAAAGAACCAAAGCTTCATCTTCTATAATAAGAAAACTGAAAAATGCAGTAACGGCAATCTAAGCATGTTGTTTAGAACTAAGAAAGTCAGTCGCTAAAAGGGTTCCAAGTGATTGCTTCTGTGGAGTGAGACTCAGTGCTGGCAAAGTGACATAAGCCTTTGGCTTACTTGGGTTTTTTTTTTTAACTATAAATATACAACTTTGATAATAATTTAAATTTTTATGAAAAATTTAGAAAGATATCTTCCAAAGCATTGCCATAGGCTTCTGTTGTTTTAACTATTTTAAGTTGGTGAAAACGACAAAGTAAAAGAGACGAGGGATGGGAAGAGGAGAGCTATAAAGATGCTTTGTAGGTAAATCTGGTACCTGGTTGGCCGTGCAGGGTAAGGGACAGAGGAAGGAAGCCAGGAGACCTCCAGATATCTGGCAAGTATATTTGGTAGTCGTAGTGGAGAAAGGAAACTCCAGGGAAAGGAGCAAAAGTGATCCAGACTCGCTATCACATACTCTCACAGCACCTTATGCTTTTCCTTCCTGGCATTTACTCGGTTTATGATCACAAGCTTATTTGTATGGTTGGTTAACATCTGTCTCCCATCACACTCAGCCTCCGTGAGGCTGAGTCTGTGACTGCTTTGTTCTCTAGCAGCTGCTCAGGCACATAGTAGGTGCTCAATTAAGATCCCTTGAATGAAACGAAAGACTGAATGCTGAGTCATTTTACTCATTACTACTCATGGCTCTGATCCAAACAACCTGTTAAATCAACCCCAATTGCTACAGTGACTTCAGAGATGGTGAAAACAGGGGTGGATTGGCTGCTGCACAGAATAGCTGCTTTGATAGATCTACACAAATCAGTCATTAAACAGAGGCAACCAGAGAAATTAAAAGTGCATCTACTTCATAGCTGGTCTGTCTCACAGTTCTTCCCCTCTGTCCTAAGGGGGCACGTCTAAAATGAGCGGTGGTTGTATAACATGTCTTTTCAGCCCATAATTAGGGGCATTTGGAGAGACTGGGGCCTCTGAGTCATCTTTATGCATTCATTGTCAACTGAAAGAAAACAGCTGTCAAATTCCAAAACGTGACTTGTAAACCTGAACAAAGTTCATTGCGATGGGAGGTTTCCTCCTAGGTGGGGCGTTAACAGCTAAGTGGCCATCTTACGTAACCGTGAAACCCCCAAGAGTTACTCACGATTACCCTGTTGTTGATCCAGAGGTTAATACGAGAGACCAGATGTGGCCCCCATGTCTCCATCAGCCCCCCGAATTGCCCCAAATAAGCATGTAATCCAAGCAAAACCCATGTGCGTGCTACACATGCAGCCTCCAGCTGGGAGTATGAAGAATGAGTGCCCTGGCCTCACTGCCACACTTCCAGCCACACCACCACCACCGCTGGGCTCCTCCTACACAGAAATTCTCTTACCACTGCTTCCACTGCTATTCTCTCACCCGCCCTTTTTTTAAAAGATTTTTTTGATATGGACTATTTTTAGTCTTTATTGAATTAGTTACAATATTGCTTCTGTTTTATGTTTTGGTTTTTTGGCCACGAGGCATGTGGGATCTTAGCTCCCCGACCAGGGATTGAACCCGCACCCCCTGCATTGGAAGGGGGAGTCTTAACCGCTGGACCGCCAGGGAAGTCCCTCTCTTATCCTTTGATAAGAGTTCAAATACCTGTGACAAAAAGGAAAACCCTTTCTTCATCCAAAAACCCTTGAAAATGTGAACTGAGCCTCTGCTAAGCTGTCTAGTTCCTGTCTCAAAATTATTCTTAGATTACGAACCCAGTTTAGTTGAATTGATTCTGAGCCTACGAAACAGCAGCCAAGACTCAGGAACAGACCTCAGTGCTCTCTACCCCTCTTTCCTTGGGCTCCTGCTGGAGTATGAAGTGTTGGTTGTGGTGAGAGTCTGTCCAGTGATAGCCCGGGGCACCCCTCCCCATGCTTGGATGGGGCCCAGCACCCGTGCTCCTGCCTGGATTCCTGCCCTACCTGAGAAGGCACTGGGGATGGCCCAGCCGACCCCAATCTTTCCACTTAGAGCACGGAGTAGTTATACACAGTGTACGCCAGCAGGGACCATGCTGTTGGGAGGACTCAGACTCGCTGACTTTTAACGGAGGCATCCTCGTGTTAGAACCCAACCTGCTCTGGCTCATCCTGTGTACGGAGAAATGCACAAGGGCCCAAGGAGCAGAGACCGTGTAGTACAGTGGTCGGTCCTGGGCGGTCACCCACACACGTGGTCTGCAGCAAGTACTGGGTAGGCAAGAGCAGTTAGAGTCCCCTTTAGCACTGCGGACTAGAGAGGAGGGGAGGAGGGGGAGCCCATGTCTCATGTCCTGTTCTTTGTCCCCAACTACCCAGGCCATAACGGGGATGGCCATTGACAACCACCTGCTGGGGCTGCAGGAGCTGGCTCGGGAAGTGTGCAAGGAACTGCCCGAGATGTTCACGGATGAAACATACCTGATGAGCAACCGGTTTATCCTCTCCACCAGCCAGGTACAACCCTAGCACGGCCGTCACCCAAGAAGCCACTTAGTGGAAGCAGTGGGCTCTCTAAAGAGCTCGGTGTCTACAGCCCACTGCTTAGAGTCAGGCAAGTCCTGGCTCTGCTCCCAGTGAGCTGCGTGGCCTTCAACGGAAGGACCTGAATGCTCAGAGTACAGGTCTCCCCACCTTCTAAATGGGCATAATCATGAATGCCACCTTAGCAGAGGTGGGCAGGATGGGAGAACACCCATTCTGGTGTCCTAACCATTAGGCTTACTCCTTCCAATGTTGCCTGAGACGTGGTGTTCCACCATGGTGACCACAGGTTCTGAAGCCCGACAGGCCCACAGCAAGGTCCTGGCTCAACCAGATGTGACAATATCAGTGGAAAGCCCAGCCTAGCGGCTGGCACAGACAGGGTCCTCCAAACAGGTCACAGCCATTATTCTAAGGGGCCACTGCTGGCCCAGCATCTCCTAACCAGTGCTACAGGCTTGTTCTGTTGGAGGACCACTGACACAAAAACAGAATGCAATCCATTAGAGAGAGGCAGCCATTTAGGGGAGAAATTACCTATTCCCCCCACCCCCGCCCCCGCGAATGTCAATTTACTAAAACTCCACCTCATCTGCGAAAAGCTGGACGCGGGCAATAAAAAGGGCTGATAAAGTTGTGTTTGAGGATAAAAGCACACTCAGTAATTTCATTTTGGCATTATGGCAGTGAGCTTGCAGACGTGAATAAACGAGGGCAGAACACAGCAACATAAATTCTTCAGGAAACCATCCATGGGCAAAAAGTGCTTGGGAACGGCTTTATGGCCTTCGGCTGTTACACGGCAAATTTATCTGACAATGAGGTGACTCTATTAGCAAGACTAATGGTTGGTTCTGCCCCATTAAAATGGCCAGTGTCATTTCTGAAGGCTCGAGCACACAGAGCCTGTGGGTTTAAAGCAAACCCCACCCTGCACCTGCTCAAGAATGTGCTCTATTTTCCCTCTACAGCCAGCTAATAAAATTAATTTAGGGTGTGGTGACTCATTTTTCCAACTGGAATGAACATGTATGGCTTGAATGCCTTCAGAAACACTTCCTTGGTTTGTGATCCAAATTACAAAATCTCTGCCCTCTGAATTCAAAACATGTCAGGTACATAACTAACACTCCAGTCGGTGGCCAGCTCTGAAACGCCCAGTGCCGGGTAACTGTGCGTGGCCAGGCTGTGGGGAGAAAATCAGACCAGCCAGGCAATACTGACAGTAATTAAGGATGTGGGAAAAATCGACAGAGAAGACGAGCCAGATTTCCTCCAGTTCATAAATTACTCCCTCTGGGAAGCCATCTAACTGTTGGGTGCCACCAGGGTACCATTTAGTAAATTGCTCTGATTGCCTCAGTGATTCAAACAGCCCCCAGGTGAAGGAGAGACTCGGCTGAGACCCAGCACCAGGTCACTCTGGGAGCTTCTGACTTCACAAGTAGAGCAGATTTCACACCAGGGAGGACCTTACGGCCCTTCTTCTTCTGATTTCATGCAGTTAGATGGGTTTGTTTTGACGACTCTGGCTGTGGCCATCCATGAGGAAGCAATCAGTTGATGGGGTTAATTCAGTCAAACACCCAGGTGGAAAATAGTCAAAAAGAAGCAAATATCCCATCGAGGCCCCCGGGTTGTTGGAACGCCATGCTTTATAGCAGACTTTCAGAACAAGCAGCTTCTGACCTGTCCTCTCCTCCAGGTGCCCACCACCATGGAGATGTTTTGCTGCTATGGTCCTGTGGTACCTAATGGCTACGGCGCCTGCTACAACCCCCAGCCAGAGAGCATCCTTTTCTGCATCTCCAGCTTCCATGGCTGCAAAGAGACCTCTTCAACCAAGTTTGCAAAAGCTGTGGAAGAAAGCCTCATTGAAATGAGAGGCCTCTGCAGTCGGCCACCGTGTGCCACAGGCAAGCCACTGGTGACAAAGGAAAAAGTAACAAGGCCCAGCCAGGGGCACCAACCTTAACTGCTGCCACTAGGTTTCACCTCCTCAAACCCAGCATTCTGCAGCTGCCAGACCCTGCCGAACCCCTGTCCCAACCCTTACCCCAGCTTTCTGTAGCTCCCCTGTAACTATGGACCCAACACACAGCCCATACTGAGGCATCACACAAAGCTAGAGTGTTAGGAGGAAAGCGTCCCTCATGATGCATGGGAATCGTCATCATTGATCAAGGTGCCCTCAGGCCTGCACACTGGGATATAAAGCCAGCCTGGCCCAAAGGTGGCCTGGGCGAGATGGGGAAGGCACCACTGACTTCCCTCCATGGCCATGGAAGCTTAATATTGGTTTGCTTCCCAGCAGGACCTAGCGTGTCCAGGTGATGTTTCTGCCCAACGAAAGAGTCACCTTATTATGTGCAATGTACCCAAATGAACCACAAAGGAAGAGGCTAACTCCAGGTCATTACCTTGTGTCTTTTTGGGAGGAGTAGGGGGCTTTGTTTTCAGATTCAAAGCAGTCTGATCACGGCATTCAGAATGACCTGCCCCGAGACACACAGGCCTGTAAGCACTAACCCACCCCCCGACATACACACACACACACACACACACACACACACACACACAGAGCACAAGTTAATTTAAAATATAATGATCTGGGCCTGCAGACACATTTCTCCTTTTGCCTCCCGGAAGCAGCCTTCCATTGAGTTCAGAAAATCTGGTCCAGCTAGTCTAAAAGGGAAAAGAAATGGTCTACCGTTGCCCTGGAGTAGCTGCTGCTCCCTGCTTTCCCCGGGGACGTCGCAGGGACCACTTCCCCAGGGATCCTGCCACTTGCATTTTTTCTGGTTGCATTCCCACCCGCCTTCACAAGAAACATGCCCTGATAGGTGATCTGTCTCTTAGAGGAGAGAGGGATGCTTCGGGGGTTTTCTGCTGCTGTTGTTTATTTGTTTTGTTCTGTTCATTCTTAAGAGAGGCTTTTAAGAAAACCACTGTGACGTTAATTTCAGATCTCAGCGGCCTAAGCAGGGCACCCTTGGACAGCTGGGCTCCTTTATGTGGAGGATGTTATCTAGGGATTCTGCCTAAAAACTCATGTGGAGGAGCCCAGAGCAGGGCTCTCCACTGGCCTGGGGGCTGAGGGCACAGCTGGCAGAGAGAGGGGTTGGGAGAAGGGAATGGCCACATGAAGAGCCAGCCCTGACAGAGGGGCAGACAGTCCACAGAGCCGAGGTGAGATTGTCTGGGGAGGCTGTGATCGTGGAGGAGATGTGAGAGGCACTTTCTGCTGGGGCATACTTTTATGGGAAAGCAACCAGAAAAATCAAAACTGCAAAAAGCTGAGGCAGCCTGCCTCTGTCCAGAGGAGGTGCAGAACTGGGCTCCCATCACACTGAGTTCTGCCAGGCTCCCTGCGGGGTTTTCTGGAAAAGCCTCCCTGCCCCTGCCCATCCTGCTCTGTATCACTCTGAGCCCTCCACACTGGCCCAGGGACCCCGCACGTGTCCCTTCTTCAGACCACTGCGCCACCTCTCTGCACTTTGACCTGTATGGAAGCTGGCAGGGCTGAGATGGGATGGGCATTTTAACTTTTACTGGGCTCTTTGTAACACAAACAGCCCAATGTAGTGAATTCCTTAAACCCCTGGTTTTAGATTGCAGATTTCTATTGGATGATCTGGGAGATTCTGGCACTGCCCTTCAGAATTATTGGTCTACAGGTCCATGCTCTTTCCCTCACACGTCCACCTTCCTGCTCCCCCTGGAAAGGTGCAGCCCAAGAGTTCTGGGAATGTTTGGGGAACTGCTGTCCACCTGCTGTAGGTTGACCCAAAGCCACTTATCTGTTCTCATCAAATGACCACGGTGAAGATCCGAGTTCTCTTCTGGTTTCTCTCCATGGATTTCTGGGCAGGCAGAGAACTCTGGTTTGGGGGATCAGGCAGACCCACTGACCTTGGCCAAGAAACTTAAAAGCCCAGAGACTCAATTGCCTCCAACATCAAATGGGGAAAAGAGTGTCCCGGCCTTGTGAGGTTGTCAGGATTGTATAGCACGTGTGTAAAGGGCTTTCCACAAGCAGGTGGGCACTGGTGCCTGCTGTCAGGATGATGTTACCCCAGCAGGTATTGTTCAAGTGATGTTTGTTTCAACCTTTCTACACTGATTTGACAGAACCAAACTCATATCTGCCGTTCTCTGAGCATAGGGAAAGGAACCTGTCTCTGTATATTCGGATATCAACCATGTGTGGATGGCAGACATTTGGCTGGAGGGAACACCTCCTCCCTCTGAGGAAGGGGCTGGAAGCTGGTCTTCCCCCTCCAAGAACTGGTGGGTGCACTGAGCCTTATGTAAAGGCAATGCTGAGCCATGGCCATGGGCATCTCTGTGGGGACCCTGGTAAAGGAGACTGTTCCAAGTGTCCCCAAAGGGATGGAAAATGAAACTTGGAGACAGACATTTGGGGGACAGTGATGCATAATAAAAATGTATGTGGCCACCTTACAATATTGCTAAGTTTCAAAATATATAAAGTTGATATTTGAGTTCTATTTTTATAAAATAGTTCTAGATTTATGGCGATATGTACATGTGTATTTATAGCCTTTCAATTTTAGGTTACAGTTTTGTGCTCTAAAGAAATATATGTATGACTAAAGAACTGTATATTGAAAGCACTATATTCAAATAATTTAAAGACTGTAAGTCTGTATTCAATAAAATGTAATGCCAAGAAAAATGGTGTTGGCTATTGTTTCTACCCAGAAATGCTATAAAAATCCTG
This sequence comes from Pseudorca crassidens, assembly GCF_039906515.1. Lineage (NCBI taxonomy): Eukaryota > Metazoa > Chordata > Mammalia > Artiodactyla > Delphinidae > Pseudorca > Pseudorca crassidens. Next base: position 46,050,362 of record NC_090311.1, on the reverse strand, counting down.
TAGTAAATTCTGTGAGCTGGGTCAACAATTCATTCGCCTCTGAGGTCTGACAGCAGCAGTGGCAGCTGTCTAAAAGACAGGGGTTGGGAGAGAAAAGGGGGGAAGGAACTTAGTCTCTCCTAGTGTGTGGCATGCCACCATGGGGTGGGGGTGAGGGTCAGAGAGGCTTCATGGGATGTTTGTGATCAGGTTGACAGAAACCTGGGTGTAGAGATGGGTGTTTCCACTCAAGCCTGCACGAACACGCATAAGCAGAATGAAGTGGAGGGAAAAGCATCAAGCTCAGAGGTGAGATGCCTAAACTGGAGCCCCAGGTCTGTCTCTAGCTTGCTGTTAGAGACAGAGTGACTTTGGGGATGTCACTTTCACCTCTCTAGCCCTCAGTTCCCTCACCTGTAAAATGGGGATGTTGATATCAGCACTACCCATTTCCAGGGTTGTAGCAAGATGACAGAAGATGGTCACTGTTCGAAAACTTCAAAGTGATGTAAAAACTTAACAGCCTTCCTGCAGGCTCACAGGTACATGTGCACAGAGGTTCCTGCACCCTGCACAGGTATATTCCCAGCTGCAACATCCCCTCCACAGCCCCAAGGATCCACAGAACCAGAACTGAGCTTCCTTCAAATAGAAGCCCAAATCGAACCTTAAAGTGTATGAATTTGTGTGACTGGGATGCAGAAAAGCATTATCCAAAAAGACAATGGCTAAGAATATTCCGGGAGCAATGGGGGGGGGATAGGAAGGAACAGGAGGAAAGTAATGTGAGTTTGCTCTTATTGATCACATATATCACACGTGGCCCCAAAATAACAAGATATAGGTGACAGAGAAGAGTACCAACAGGCAAGCCAACCCCCAACATGCAAAATAATGCCACCCCCTTGTTGTCTCTGAAGGTCCTGAGAGGTAGCCATTGGTACATTCAGGTAAAAATGTAAGGAGGAGTCCTTCCTAGGTTCACAAGAGCAGCCATGAGTTTCCAAATTACTCCTAAGCAGTTCTTCTTGCGGGTAGAGAGAAAACCAGTACCTTGGTTTCCCTTTATAAATTCAGGCAGTCTCCCTGCTTTTATGTTTCTCTGAGTTTTCTTTCCAAAGAGGCCTCTTGAGTCTGCAGGATGAATAGTATGGCATCTGGGGGAAAAGCTGGCCTCATCTTTCTCAAAGCCCTGTTCTCCCTCATTCCCTAAGGACCAGCTCTCTCCTTGTTCTTTTCTTTCTGCTTCTTCCACCTCCTTGTGGGATTTCACTTTCTATTTCTGTTCCTTTTATATCGTTGGACCCCAGGATTCTGTCCTTGGTCTCCATTTCTTATATTTAAGGAGCCTGCAAAATGGCAGGCTGAGCTGGTACAGAAGGGCCCCTTCTGCCTATAAAAACATACACACAAAGAGGAAGGAAATTTTAAACATAGAGTCAAGTTCAAAAGAAAGAAAAGAAATCCCCACATTCCAGAAAAAAAAGGCTGTTCAAAACAGAGCAGTGAGTGGGAGCTAAAGGTATGTCGGACCAGACACAGACTCCAGTGGTTGACAGTGGGCTTTTCCACCCCTGCAAGTTGACAGGACGTAACCTCAGCCCAGCCGAGGTGGGAGATACAGCTAAACACCCCTCACAAAAAAGGAACCTCAGAGGGGTGTCCCAACACTTTTCTAAAAAGGACTAGAAACACTCTTCCCATCAGCCCAGGGGAGCATTAAGGAACCAGGCCATTCACTCAGGGCTGCAGATGGTGGAAAAAAGAGATCCATGAGAAATCTAATTATAAGCTTATGCCACATGTGGATGTAGAATCTGAATGTATACACCTTATCTGTAAAGCAGGAATTCCAAGCCAATAGTTTATTTAAATTGCCTGGGTTAGTAAGATCCGAAGGGCCTCAGCAGAATCAAGTATAAAACCGCTCTCCACAACCCTGGACACACCAAACCCCCAGGGGGAAAACACTCCATTAAAAATGAGCTCACAGTCAAAAAATACAAACAGCACAAGAGATGGCTCACAGGAGGGAAAGCAGCGGATAAAAGAAACAGGTGAATAATATCACAAAGGCTGGAGAAAAGAGATGACTCAAAGAGAAGCCATGAAATAGATGTGTTTAACATTATATAAAAAATAAAAGTACAGGAGAGATACATATAGAAGTTCACAAAGGAGAGATTAGATACAGTGGGGGGAAAGCACTATTCAAAGAGAAAATGGTTAAGAATATTACAAAATCCAGAAAACACACCATTCTAAAACTCATAGTCAAAAAAGAGATAATAATGGAAATTTTAAAATACTTAGAGCAGGATGATAATAAAGATACTTCATATCAAAACCTCTGGGATACAGCAAAAGCGATGCTTTGAGGGAAATTTATACTTACATCAGAAAAGAGGAAAGACTCAAGATTGATGAGCTAAGTGTAATTTAAAAGTAAGAAAAAAGGACCAAACAATAGACTCAAAGAAAGCAGAAGGAACAGTAAACTCAAAGAAAGTAATAAAGATAAAAACAGCTCTCAGTGAAAGAGAAGGCAAAAAACAATAGAGAAGCTAAATAAAGGAAAAGTTGATTCTTTGAAAAGACTAACAAAATAGACAAGTCTCTGGTAAAACCAATAAAATAAAAAGAGAAGGTCAGAAATAAATAATAATATGAATAAAAAGCTGACATAACTACAATAAAGTAGATGATAAAAGGATAACAAAAACACATCAACCACTTTATGGCAATAAATTTAAAAACAGATTAAAAACAGAAAAATTCTTAGAAAAATATAATTGACTAAAACTGATGTAAGAAGAAATAAAATTTCTGGATAGTCTTATAAATCTTAAACCAAAGTGATAATTTAAAGTCTTCCCACTCGGGGGAAAAACGGGGGATGTCAAGAACATTAAATTTTATAGACATGTTCTACCAAACATTCTAAGAAGTACTCATTTCAGTTGTATACAAAATAAATAAAGGGATATTCCCTCTTCTTCTATACTCCCTTATTTATTCTCTGAAGCCAGTGTAACTTTAATATCCAAACCAGACTAGGACATACAAAGAAAAACTACAGGCCCGGGCTTCCCTGGTGGCGCAGTGGTTGAGAGTCCGCCTGCTGATGCAGGGGACACGGGTTCATGCCCCGGTCCGGGAAGATCCCACATGCCATGGAGCGGCTGGGCCCGTGAGCCATGGCTGCTGAGGCTGCGCGTCCGGAGCCTGTGCTCCGCAAAGGGAGAGGCCACAGCAGTGAGAGGCCCACGTACCGAAAAAAAAAAAAAACAAAAAAACTACAGGCCCATTTAACTCATGCATATATATCCAAAAATCCTAAATGAAATACTAGCAAACAAATTCTAACAGAATATAAAAGAAATAATACACCCATGATCAATTCAGGTTTATCTAATAATGCAAAGTATTTTAATATTAGAAGATATCTAAATGTCATTTACTCATCAACAGCCTAAAGAATAAAAATAATAGGATCATTCTAATCATTAAAATCACTAAAATACATTCAAAAAATTCAACAGTCATTCATAATTTTAAAAAACTCATAGTAAAATGGAATTAGAAAAGAACTTAGCTTGACAAAAATCTACAAAAACATACAATATACATCATCCTAAATAGGTAAATGTTGGAAATGTTTTCTATCCTTTAAAATCAGGGTAAGGGGACTTCCCTGGCGGTCCAGTGGTTAAGAATCTGCCTTCCAATGCAGGGGACCCGGGTTCAATCCCTGGTCAGGGAACTGAGATCCCACATGTGCGGGGCAACTAAGCCCATGCGCTCTAGAGCCCGCGCGCCACAACTAGAGAGAAGCCCGCGTGCCGCAGCTAAGACCCGACGCAGCCAAAAATAAATAAATAAATATTTAAAAAATAAAACTAAAATAAAATCAGGGTTAAGGAGACGATAGGCAGTATTATCACTTCTATTCTTCATTCCACTAGAGGTTCTAGCCTGTCCAATAAGAAGGAAAAAAGAAAGGCTTACTCAAGTAAATAAAATTATCATTGTTTGTAGACAGTATGATTGTCTACATAGAAAACTCAAAAGAATCTACAATTAATAGAAATCATAAGAAACGGTCAAGGTAGCTTATATAAAATCAATATATAAAAGTCATCTTCATTTTACACAGCAATAAAATCACAATGTGAAATACACAACTTACAATAGAAACTTGCAATAAGTTTAACAAAAGACATGCAGAGCCATGCACAGATAATAATAAACTATACTTAAAGACATTGAAGAAGATCTAAATAAAGGAGAGGTATTTCAATATAATAAATAGGAAGGCGTCAGAAAGATTCAGTTTTCCCCAAATCGATTTCTAGATTCAATGCAACTCCGGTGAAATATTCAATGGGTGAACTTCTGTTTCTGATAACGGTAGAGTAGTTTAATTCAGACTATGCTTCCTACATAAGACATCTTTAAAAATCTGTCACATATGTTTTTTTAAATCTTCTTGAAAATCAAGAAAAGAGCTAACTGGATTAAGATCAGGAAGAGGATGAGAGTAAGCATAGCACTGGAGACACTTTTTCTCTGGAACTATCTAGTGATATTGAATAGGCAACCTAGAAGATGAGATGCAATTTGGAGTTTGCAGAGTTAGGCTTAACAAAAATTGGAGTCTAACACCACCAAGGGGGGGAAGCCTGGTAATCTACAATCCTCATTGGGTTAGGATCCAAAAAGACTGTACCACAGAAATGAGGAAAAAATATAAATAAACCAACCTCCACATGGACTGCAGCCCAGTTTCAGGCCATCTGGATGGCTCAGAAAATCTCAAGTCCTGAAATTGTATTAAGATGATCCTGGGTTGCTGGTGCCACTAGGACCTGGCAAGAAGTGAAAAATAAAGTCATCTATAGAGGAAAATAACATCTTTCTTGGCCTCAACTTATTTCCACAAATAATTTTTCTAGTACAATGTCCAGTACACAATTAAAGGAAACCAAGCACTCTAGGAGACAAGACAAAATGACAGAAACTAGCAGAAATAACAACAGAAACAGACACATGGGGTCTCTAGAGAATGGAATTCCCAAACACAGACTATAAAACAAGTATTTTTACTATGATCAAGAAGATAAAACCAAACTGAAAAACTTGGCAAGAAACTGAACTCTAAAAAGTGGCACAGCAAATTTGAAAAGGGACCAAACTAAAATTCTTGAATTGAAAAATAAATAACTGAAATAACCAGATTAATGGTTTTGATAGTATTTAAGACACAACTGCAGAAAAATTAGTAAAATGGATTACAGGTAAAAATGAATGAATGAATGAATGAATCAATCAATCCATGAATACACACATACACACAATCCCAAAAGAAGCACGGAAGAAAGAAAGAGAGAAAAACACAGGAGAGAAGAGACTGTGCGAAGAATACAGCAGGAATACAGTGAGAATACATTGAGAAAGTCTTACGTACATTTAACTGGAGTCCCTGAAAAGTGAGAAAATGGGACAGAAGCAATATGTGAAGAGATAATGGCTCAAAATTTTCCGAAAACAGGTGAAGGATTTAAATTCAAAGTTTTAAGTGTCCCAACAAACCCCAGGCAGGATCAATAAAAAGACATCTATGTAAACCTTACAAAGGTTTCCAGTCCATGCTACACGCCTGACTTGCCTGGGAAGGTTACTTGACACCTCTGACGCTCAGTTTTGTAAATACAAATTACAGCCTATTTCATAGAAACGGTAAAATGATTAAACGAGATAACACGGAAGGTGCTTAGCTTGTCGCCTGACACATACTTTCTGTAACTAGCTGTAAACGTTGGCTATTGTTGTTATTTATCATTAACACTTGCCGTACCAAGTTGAAATTCCGTGTTTACCGGGCTGCGCCAGTGACGAGAGCAAGTGGCCTTTTTGCACCCCAGCAGAGGGCACACAGTAGTTGGTGCAGGCATTCAAGAAGGGAGACTCCTCACCCCCAGTCCCTACGCCAGGCACTTGGCAGAGGACTTGGGGTGCAGGGGATCTTCGAGCTCCACGCCCACCCTTCGTGGCCCTGCCCACCCACGCACGACCACGCTCATTCCCAAGGGCCTGAAAAGCAGTTACCTAGCAGCGTGTACTGCCCCGTAACCCCAGCAGGAGGCCCGGCCACGCCCAGGAACGCGTTGGTCATCATGCCCTAGGGGCCGTACAGCTCAGTCGGCCTGTCAGTGGAGCACCGCAACTACCGCTTGGAGGGCCTGTTAGGTAGGCAGCTGAGCGCCAAAGGGCCACCCAGTTGAGTGCGCCCAGGTACACCGCAGCCTCTGAGCATCTGTGCCGGCTGTGCCCTCTGCCTAGACTTCCTTCATTCCTCAGACCTAGACCGAGTGCCACTTCCTCTGGAAAGTCGGCCCTAAGCCCCACAGCTGCAGGATGTTTTAGCATCTTCTTCTGGCTTCTGCTGCCTCAATATTAGAGCAGGAAGAAACATACACTGTGAGCCCACTGGGTGCTGGGTAGTAAATGCAAATTACCTGGATAGAAAATATTACATACCCTGCTTTACACATTGGGAAACTGAGAAGCAGGAATATTAAGTGACTTTTCCAAGGTACGTGGCTGAAAAATGGCAGAGAGTCTGTCCCTTGATCATCCATTCATGCAACAAACCTTCACTGAGCAAGTAATATGTGTTGGACACTCTTCCAGGTACTGGGGACACACTGGTGAACATGATACGTGTCCTTGAAGTGACTGTGTCATTGTTGACTGCTAACTGACAGCTGTGCCAAGGCTCTGACACAGGAGCATAATCATAGTGGGACCTGCCACTGGCCATAGTTGGAGGGGAGAGGACAGAGATCTGGAAAGGTTTACTTGCCTGAATTACATCTGAGTTGAGCTTTAAAGAATGAGGAGAAGCTAACCAGGTAAAGGAAGAAAGAGCACTCCAGGTAGGGGGACTAATATCTGCAAAGGCTGGAAGCATGAACAAATGACCTATGTATTTGTTGAACTGATGGGAAGATGAGGCTAGAGAGGTGGACAGGGGCCAGATCCTGCAGGGCTATGTAGTATTAGACAGGGGAAATAAACTGTGGCTGCTGTGAGTAGAACAGATTAGAGGGGGCCAAGAATGGAAGCAGGGAGACAAGGGATGGTTGTGGTGGTCCAGGGGAGAGATGATAGTAGCTTGGACCAGGACAGCCTTAAAGGGGTAGTGGATTAAAGTAAAAGTAACAGTACTCCCTAAGAGGATGGAGATGGGAGGCGAGGTTCAGGGGGCTGTGCTCCAGATCCAGTGTCTGGCTAGAAAACCCTAGAGTTTACAAAAACACTGTTTGAACTAATAAAAAAAATCAGCACAGTTTAACTATACAAAATCAACACACAGGACTTCCCTGGTGGCACAGTGGTTAAGAATCCGTCTGCCAATGCAGGGGACACGGGTTCAAGTCCTGGTCCGGGAAGATCCCACATGCTGCGGAGCAACTAAGCCCGTGCACGACAACTACTGAGCCTGCGTGCCTACAGGCCGTGCTCCACAACAAAGAGTAGCCCCCGCTCGCCACAACTAAAGCCCACGCGCAGCAACGAAGACCCAATGCAGCCAAAAAGTAATTAATTAATTTAAAAATATCAACACACAAAAATCAATTGTAATTCTGTAACTAACAATGAACCATCTCAAAAGGAAGTTAACAATTCCATTTACAATAGCATCTAAAAGAACAAAACACATATGAACAGATCTAACCAAGGAGGTGCAAATCTTATACACTGAAAACTACAAAAATTGCTAAAAGAAATCAAAGAAAACCTAAGTAAATGGAAAAATATACCATGTGCATGGATTGAAAGACTTAATATTGTTAGATGACAATACTTCCCAAAGCAGTATACAGATTCAATGCAATTCCTATCAAAATCTCAATGGTGGTGTTTTTGCAGAAATGGAAAAACTCATCCTAAAATTCATAGGTAATTTCAAGGGACTGAGACTAGCCCAAACAATCTCAAGAAAGAACAAAGTTGGAGGTATCACACTTGCTGATTTCATAACTTACTCAAAGTTATAGTAATCAAAATAGTGTGGTACTGTCATAAGGATAAGTATATAGACCAATGGAATAGAATCGAGAGTCTAGAAGTAAACCATCACCTTTATAGTCAATTGACTTTTGTCGTGAGAGTCAGGACTGCTCGATGCATTAAGAACATTCTCTTTAACAATTTGTCCTGGGGAAAGTGGATATCTACATGAATATCTTTTGAATGAAGTTAGACCCTTATACCATATATAAAAATTAACTCGAAATTGATCAGAGGTCTAAATTTAGAAACTAAAAAACTCTTAGAAGGAAACATAGGGGCAATTCTGAATGACCTTAGATTTGGCAAGTATGTCTTGAACACCAAAAGCATAGGCAACAAAACAAAAATCAGAACAACTGAAATTCATTACAGTTAAAAACTTTTGTGCATCGAAGGACACTACTAAAAAAGTGAAAAGACAATCTATAGAATGGGAGAAAAGATTTGCAGATCATATATCTGCAGTCAGGACCTCTCATTGTCATTGGGATGCTTAATAGGCATCTCGGACCAATATGTCCAAAATATCTAAACCAGACTCCTAATACTCACCAGTCCCTCCTGCATTTTTTCCATCTCGGTTCATAGCAGTGCCATTCTTTCACTTACTCAAGCCAAAAACCTTGCAGGCATCTTTCTCTACTCTCTTTCCCTCACACACCCCATCTAGTCTAGCAGCACATTCTGTTGGCTCTATCTTCAAAGTATCCCGACAGAATTCAACCATGCCTTAACCTCCCTGCCACCACCCTCAGTCTCTTTGTCCAAGCCACCGTCAGTCATCTCTTGCTTGGATCACCGCCCTGGCTTTCTCACTGAGCCCCCTGCGACCACCTTGTCCCCTGCAGTATGTTCTCAAAGCCAGGTGATGCCATTAAACCTGAGTCAGAGCATGGCCCTTGCCTCCGAGAACATTCTGGTTGCTCCTACAGTGGCCTGCCAGGCTCCTGATGACTTCTCTGACCTCATCTCCCCCTGTTGCTACTTATCTTCTCGGACCAGGGCTCGAACCCATGTCCCCTGCATTGGCAGGCAGATTCTTAACCACTGCGCCACCAGGGAAGTCCCTGGTCTTTTCTCTTTCCTCTCTCAGCCTTCAGGTCTTTCTCAAAAGTCACCTTCACAGACAGGTCTTCCTTGAGCATCTCCACTGACAATGTCGACACTTCCCTCAGTCTCCCTCTTCCTTATCTCCCTTCCCTCCTCTTTTATTTCTTCCTAGCGCTCATTGGTATCCAACATAACATATATTTCACCTATTTCTCTTGTTATCCTTCTCTCCTACCGGGATGAATGCTTCAGGGGCTCAGGGATTCTTGTCTGTTCTGTTCTCTGCTCTGTTCCAGAGTCTGGAACTGTGCCTGGCATATCTGAAGGACTGAAAAATACTAGTTAAAATGAACCTGCGTGGAGCGAACGCTGGAACCACAGAAGGTGAGACTGGAAGAAGCAAGGAAAGTCAGAACCAGGCAGACCACAGGACATGGGCAGTGGTCCCTCTGAGGGCTGCAACGGTAGCAGAGAATCTGGAGGTACAGAAGGCAAGTGAGATGAGGAGTTCAAGAAGAAAATAGCTAATAGGCACCAAACTGTTAGCAGGAGTTATCTCTAGAAAAAGATAAATCCATGGTTGATGAAGGACATAGAGTGTTCCCAAAGACCTGTGATGGGAGGGGAAGTTGGCCCAGTAACTTTGGGGGGCAACCTGGCAGTGTCTTAAAATTTAACTGTATACTGTAGAATCCAGCTACTCCATTTCTCAGTTTCATAAATATATAAAAACTCGCACATGTACATGGAAACATGCCCATGAAGATTTTCTGCATTCCTTGGTCATCTTGAAAAATTGGAAACGACCGGAAAAAGGAATGACTGGATATATCGCAGTACATCTGTCACATGAAACGCAACACGGCAGATCTGTGTGTACTGATGGGGCTGGATTGCCACAGCCATTGTGTTAAAGGAATAAAGCATATTCCGGAATTTTATGCACACTATGATCTCACTTCCACTGAAAAAGACAAAAGGGGGGGGAGGGGAAGAATTATAGGCGATTTTTAAATCTGTGTCCTTTTCTGTAATTTTTAAGGTTTTTAAGAACTCATCAGTCTGCATTACATTTATAATCTGATAAAGTTTTAGAGTTTAAAATATGTTTTTACCAGCACAAGTGTTTTAAGAAGCAAGAAAGGAGATAGATCAGAGCATGAATCTGCTGGAAGGGTGGGGGAGAACTGGGTGAGCCACTGAATGTGCTAATGGGTCTTCGCCTCTGACGATGCAAGTTCAGGAGAAGGTGGGCAGAGGCTCCAACTGCAGGAGGTAGAGGAGTGGTAGAGATGAGGAAATAAAGAGCCCAGGCAGCTCTTCCCACAGTAGGGGAGGGGAAGGCGTATTTTAAGAGGATCAAGGGGAGAATTTTTATGATTGAAGGAGACTTGAGTATTGCAAGGTATCAGCAGGTGGTTGATTTTTAAAGTTAGCTTTGTATCTCCCTGAATGGTAGTTCATATAATACTGGCAGCCAACATTTACTGAGGGCTGGTGACAAATGCCGGGGTGTTAACAGAAGCAAAGCAGGGAGCATCTGCTCCCCTTTCTCTGTTCAACACTCCCCCCATCATTTTAGACCCAACTAACATCACACCAAGCACAGAGTGGTGCATTTGCAGGCTCTCATTTGTAAAATCTGCCTCTGAGTTCTGTGCATTTCTTTAAAAATCATAGCCCTTTTATCATTTCCCGAAACCCTGCTGGCTTTGGAAATATGCCTGATCTCTCCTGAATTTACCATGCCTTAAGCAATCTGAAAAGTTTATTTCTTTCTTTATTACCCATGAATTATAATAGCTTAGCAAAAGTGTCCTGACTATGGCCTCAATACTGATGAAATTAAACTAACTAATGCTGAACAAGAAGTGTTAATTTCCCTCACCATGGTTGTGCCTTGCCTGCTGTACTTAAGTCTGCCAAATGACCTGCTAAAAAGGAAAAGCCTCATAAGAATAGAATCCATCCTTATTTAGCTAAGTTGTTCTGTGTACCATGCCCCTGTCCCTAGCTATGCATTAGCTACACACGTTAATAGTCATTGGCTTTGCATCTGTGCCGAGCAGAGGAGGGAGAGATGCCTGTCTGTTTGCCTTGACTTCCTAACCAGGAACATGTAAATCATTTGCAGGTGGCACACGATTCCACCAGTACTGAGAAGAGGGAGGCTTCTCCATAACCCTCCAGTTCACCCAGATCCCCCTTGAAGAATGAGATGCCACTTCAAAGAGTCAGGTTTTCTGCGGGTGGCCTTACAGCTTCTGGTTGATTTATGCTGGAGTTTAGCCACTGCCTTTGCAAAGACTTTGTTGCATGGAGTATATTTATCTGACCTTTCTTTGAGTAGACAACCCATAGCAGCTCATAGGAAAAAAATGTGTCCTCCATATAGAGAGGTGGCATTTGGATGAGCTGCAGGAATTCTGGTGCTTCTCCGAGTTTGATCCCTTAAGCCTGCACTGGCCGCCCTGCAGCTGGGCTCAACACATCCTGGAGTGGTGAGAAGGGGACAGGCATCCTGAGGATGAGTAGATGAAGTAGACTCAGAGGTGGCTTATCGCTTTGATAAGACTCAGATTTACGTCACTCGGGGTCCAAAAGAATCGTTGGAGGTGCCCAGCGCCATTAGGAGCTTGTTTATTCAACAAGCTGTATTAACACCAGGCCCAGGGTGGGGCGGGGGGGAGGATGGACTGTGGTCAGTGAAGGAGACACGGGGCTTTGTAAGGCAAAATGAGGACTGACATGGTATGATGAGGAGGATTTCTTCCTGTGGGACGTCATTTGCTCAGATGTTGAGGCATATTCCCATTTTTGGCACTGCCGCCACCTCCATAGGGTGGGTTATTCGGTGGATTAAACCCTATTTCTTAGGTAAACCTTGCCACGAAATAGTGCTGCTGTTCTCATAAAACAAACTCCAAACGCAGATGTTACATGAGGCTTGGTGAGATGTGCTCTGCAGGGAAAGGGCCATAGCAGGTTGTGGGGTACACACCTTCCCGGGTCTCCTTCTACAGAGCCCCTCCTCCCTTACACTCCCGGTCACAGGGACCGGCCCCAGGTGGAATCTTCACCCCTTCTCTCCAGAACCCCCAGGATTTAGAGAGCTGGTATTATGTGTTATCAGAATAGAGGTAGCACCTTGCCCCCAGAGGTGGGGTGTAAGGTGGGCACGGAGAAGCTGTTTTGTTCCTGATTTCTCCCAATCAAATTGAAGTACATGTCCCAGGAGCGTCTTCAGACAATGCAACGCCAAGGTCATGGAGGCCAAATCGCCTCCTACCTACCAGCTTGCAGCTTTTCCCTCTCTGGCTATAACTCCCCTCTCCAGAGGGGGCGCTGCTGGGGGAGTATCTGATCCCCAGAATTCTCTGCCCACAAACTGCCTTCATGCCTCCCCGGACGATTCACTGGCCATTCCAAACTGGGTGGACTGCTTCATTTAAACAAGTCACTGGTCCAAACTGAGTGCCTTCCTCTAAAGATGTTTAAGAACAAGACACTTAAATAGGATACAATAACATAAATATGCCAGAGAAAAAGATGCCGGTGTTCTGTAGAGAGAGGTGTTAGCAGCAGTCACAGGGACAATTAGGGCCACCACTGGGTACCCAGGGAGCACTATCTTGTTAATGGAGATCCTCGCTGAGTTGCTTTTTGAAGTTCCTTTCCAGAAGTGAAATTAAAATCACGCAATTAAAATGTTCACAGTTGGGGCTGGATGTTCTTGAACTGATTGAAAGAGAAGAAGTGGACATGGCAACATTTTGAAACAGCAATTGTCTCTGTAATTAAATGCAATTAACTGACATAGCTGTCTGCTTTTCTCCACATAGGACTGATTGAAATGCTAAGACTTTAAAAAACATGCCCACCATCTGATTTCTCTTTCCATTCTAACCACAATTCTCACCAACGAATGAAGACTGCCAAAGGTGGTGATTTAGTGAACCAACCCTAACACTGAGGCTATAGGGTGAACATATCAGGAAACGTGGGGAGAAATGTGTTGGAGAAAACAGAGCTCCAGGCTGTCCCATGCACATCATTTCTCCTAAACCCATGTAGCCTTGCATTTCCACAATAGAGAATAAATCTAACAATTTTCCCATAGCTGATCTCTAGGAAAGGAGCTGTTGAATGTAAGTAATAACCAAAATGCAGATTCCAAAGGGGAGAATAAAAATTTAGTCCATTAGCTTTAAAAAAATTTTTTTCCCTGATTTTTATAGAAAATCTAGAATATGCTAAAAGAATTTTTTTAAGTTTCTCATAATCTCACCACAGAGGGATAATCACTGGATATTTTCTTTTTTCCTAATATATACACATGAATTGCACTGAATACATATTTTTATTTATTGATTGATTGATTTAGGCTGCACTGGATCTTCATTGCTGTGCGCGGGCTTTCTCTAGCTGCAGTGAGCAAGGGCTACTCTTCATTGAGGTGCACATGCTTCTCATTACAGTGACTTCTCTTGTGGCAGAGCACGGGCTCTAGGAGTACAAGCTCAGTAGTTGTGGCGCGTGGGCTCTAGAGCGCACTGGCTTTGGTAGTTGTATCGCACGGGCTTAGTTGCTCCGCAGCACATGGGATCTTCCCAGACCAGGGATCAAACCCGTGTCGCCTGCATTGGCAGGTGGATTCTTAACCACTGGACCACCAGGGAAGTTCCTGAATACACATTTTAATATATATTATACATGTACCCTGATTTTTTGCTTATATTACAAATATTTTTCTTGCTATTAAAAATTTATAAACATTTTTGAAATGTCCGAATAAAATCTCATCATATGCATTTGCCACCATTTACTTGACCATCTTCTTATTATTGGGCATGTAAGTTATTCACAGTATTTTGCTATTATAATAGTACAGAAAGGAATATCTTGTTGCAAAAGCCTGCCTTGTTGCAAAAGTCTGTATTTCTGATTTTTTCCTTAGGGAGCTTTCTTATAAGTGCAATTTCCTGGGCCAGAGATTAGAATCATTTTTTAATTCTAATTTTTGTGAGGCATTTGAGGCTTTTGGTATGTACTTCCAAACTGCCCTCTAGAAAGGTGACCAGTTTATATTTCCATCATCAGGGTAAGACTTTACCTAATTCTGTAAATCCCCTCCAACACTGAGCATCACCTCTATAAGAAAGGCTCAAAACTATTCCTAGAGAAAGCTCATATTTTCACTGATCATATGGCTCTGGGGCAAATCACAACCAAAACAAAAATTTTTCAGGTCTCTGGCTGTGCTTCCCAGCAAAGGGGAGGACACATCGGGGCCAGTACCAGGTGGGCACCCACCAGGGATGTTGAGTTACAGCCATGAACAACTGGAGAGCAGACCAGTCGCTGCCATCCATGAAGACACCTGCATATCAGGTTCATCTGTCCCCGTGGCACCCACATCCTTCCCCATCTTTTCCAGCTGTGTTGGCTAAAGATGGACACCAGGCCATCCTAGAGAAGATAGAAGACTGGAATGTGGTGGAACTCGTGGTGAATGGAGAAGTTGTCTTCCACTGCAACATCAAAGGCTTGGAGTTTGGGAAGCCCTTCCCACCAGCATTTTGCCTTCTCTGGGGCATTTCCATTTCTAGTTGAAGTGGTCGATGTGTCCTGCCCATATTCAAATTGGGTTTCTTTCTGAGTTTTAAATTCTTACTCAAAGCCCCATGCTCTATGGCACATGAATGAGCGCATCCTAAACCATACACAGTAAAGTGCTTGATGCTCTGGGCTTCTTCCCAGAACGCTGGAAACAGAAGAGGGATGGAAAGAAAATGAAGTTTTAGCTCTAGACGTCAAATGGGACTGTGCAAATTTAGGGAGAATAGGTTGTTTAGTAGTTTTTCATTTTAATAATGTGTGTTTTATTATTATTTACCTTGAAAATGGTTTTTGTTCTGTTTGATTATTCTATCTAGGCTAGCTAAGACGATCAGAGTTGATATGCCGGCAGTGTATGGCATCATCAGCTACGTTCTATGGATTTCTTTGCCTCAGAGAGCTTCTGGCTCAGCAGGCTGGCATCATGCATGCCTCACTGTATGCTCAATGTAAAAGCTTTCCCAATCCACTAATACTCTACAAAGGCTGGGACCTTTGGAAATGCTCTCCTAGTGGAAGCCGTATGTTTGTCTTATATAACGTGACATGGTATATAAAGCTGGCTAAAAGAAAATTATACCTATTTCCCCAGGAGGCGATGGTAAACTAGACCCACGGTGCAAAGAGGCCAGGAGAGCTGTACTAAATGCCTACTGATCTCTTCATTGGAACAGGCATCTGAAGTCAGCAGAAGAGCAGGTGCCTCCCGCCATTCTGCAGTACAAGCAAAAGCGGCCATTCCGGGCCGTGGATGCTGGGCTCAGGCAAGGCAACGCACCCTGTCCTTCAGCCTGCACAGCCAGGTTTCTCACCTGGCTGCAAGGAAACGGGGCCCGCAAAAGTAATAAAACCACACCATCTGCAGCATCTCTCAATCTCACCCCATAGGGAGAGCCCTCCAATATCAGGTACACATTGAGCTTGAAGGAAATAAAATGCAATCTAATAACAAAGCGCCATCCCTTGCTAATAACGCAAAGTTGCCAGAAGCATCAGAGATTCCACTGTATAGCAGTGAAGAGCTAGGAAGAGGTAGAATTAAGGATAAGGCAGGAGGGGGGTGGTGGGAGGGAGAATAGTGGGCTTTGAAAATATGAACCAGGAGTTAATGTCAGTATTTGGAAACCTGTCTATTCTTACAGGTTTACTTCTTGCTCCCAACAGAATAATATTTAACATTGTAATATATAATTACCTAACGACAAATCTTCATTTATTTTCTTTCAAATAAATCTTTATTTATTTTCCAGATCACAAGAAAATGATCTGCATTCTTTTGCATTAGCCAATCCAACAGGCTGGTCTGACGAGGGCCCGAAAGAGGCCGGGACAGAAGGGGAAAGTGGCTCCCTGTCTCACTTGGAGGAAAACACAGCCAGCGGTGTTTAAAAAGTGTTTTAGCTGTGGTCAGTGTCAACCTCAGCCATGTCAAAATGACGTTCATTTTCTTTTCAGGATCTTTGCACCGAACTGTAGCATGCATTCTTAGCTGTAGAGTAAAGGAGAGGGGAGAAATGCAGGTATTGATCTAATGATGTTAACTGTGAGGTCATGGTAAGAAGGCATCACAGAAGAAAGCTGGATTCCTTCACAGAAGACTCCGGGCGCTGTGTTGAAACAGAACGGCTTGCAGGGCCTGTGACAGGCAGCGGCTGGCTCTGGGTGCACAGCCTGCAGGGATGCGGGGCCACCCTGCTCCCTGCAGCCTCACTGCACCTGGGGAGCCATCCTTCCCTTTGCTCCAGGGAACCTCAAACCCCCCTGCGCCCCAGAACTGCAAAGGCATCTGGTGCTCCATGAAACCACTTAGCCAAGTTCTTTCCCGCACGTGATGAAATAGGGGATAGAATTTTCATTTTCAGCCCAAGTTCCACTTTATCAGATTTCATTCAGAGATTACGAATCACTTAGGATGTTGGAAATATTTAATCATCTTTGCTGAGAACCTGAGGCTAAAAACAAATCTTCTTCCCGGTGTCTGGTGCCGGTTTTCACACATTTTTAGTAACCCTGGATTTAGTCCCTTTTTCTCAAAGATCAGTTTAAGTTATTATTTGCTTTCGTACAAACATATCACTACAAAAGAAGTACATTTTCATTACAGTAAAATGAAAAAATACATAAATTTGATAACATTTTGGTTTATTTCAGTTGGGGTTTCTTCCATGTATATCTGAATGTTCATTAAGAGCTAGACATACATAGAAATGGATTTCACCAATTTGGGATCATGCCGTATGTATCCAATTACGTATCTTTTTTTTAAACTTAACCTTTTATGTTGAACCTCTTCCCATGTGACCAAAACATTTGCTGACTGTCTAAGCATTCTATCTTGAACCAGGGAAATTTCTTCCTGCTTGAATGGTGCTTCCTACTTACATTGACAAAAGCTTTTCTGCTGGGATATACAACTGCAGGCTTTCCCATCTACATTTGGTGCGGTAACTTCAGCTCCTCAGGCTCCAGGACCCCAATGTTAACCGGTACAAAGGGTCCACCCTGCAGCCACCTTGCCCTCCTCTGACACACCCTCCACCCTGGCCTGTATTTTGTCTCAGAACAGCGCCCCCATACACCCAACCTGCTCTCCTTTCCCCGACGGCCAGAGCAGAAGGGCTGGTAAGGGGAGGTTGCACACGGTTCTAAGAAAAAACCAAGTGCAGAAAGCTTCTGGGAGATCCTGTGCCCAGGGTGCTGTGTTCCAAGTTAGATCAGGATGAAATGATGTATGAATCAGCACTACTGGAAAAAGCCCCAGGGTTACCTCTGGGCTATAGGCTTGGAGAGGTGGGTGGAGTGAGTGGAGGGAGGAGGCCTACAGGACTCTCATTTCTTCCTTTTTGTAAATGTTCTCATTGGTGGAATTGATTTTTACTTTGCATATGAGTGTGAGTGTGTGTGTGTGTGTGTGTGTGTGTGTGTGTGTTTGTGTGTGTGTGTGTCCGGGAGGGGGGTATTTTTCAAATAAACATTTAAAATAAAATCAAGAATTCGGCATAGAGGTCATCTGTCTATATAACCTAGCTCTTCTCTGTCATTGATTAAGAAGAGCTTTGTCTTTGGAAATGTAATCATTTTTTGGTCTACAGAAACATGCCCTCATCCTTCTCCTCTGCTTCCCTCTGTCTTACGTCTTCTTAAAAAGATATCTCCCTGGGGCTTCCCTGGTGGCGCAGTGGTTGAGAGTCCTCCTGCCGATGCAGGGGACACGGGTTCGTGCCCCGGTCCGGGAAGATCCCACATGCTGCGGAGCAGCTGGGAGGCCCGCGTACCGCAAAAAAAAAAAAAAAAAAGGAAATATAAATGGTCCTTAACAAGGAAAAGATGTTTAACCTCACTCATAATAAGATCAATGCAAATCAAAAATGAGATATTAAATCAAAAAAATGAGATAGCATTCCATGTTGGCAAGGATGTGGGAAATAGACACTCATGCGTTGCTGGCAGCAGTGTAAATTGATAAAATGTCTGCAGAGGTATCTGGCAATATTTGTCAAAAATTTAAACCATATATCTTTTTTTTTTTTTTTTGCGGTACACGGGCCTCTCACTGTTGCGGCCTCTCCCATTGCAGAGCACAGGCTCCGGACGCGCAGGCTCAGCGGCCATGGCTCACGGGCCCAGCCGCTCCGCGGCATGTGGGATTCTCCCGGACCGGGGCACGAACCCATGTCCTCTGCATCGGCAAGCGGACTCTCAACCACTGCACCACCAGGGAAGCCCAAACCATATATCTTTTGATTCAATAGATTCCTCTTATCCTGAAGATATACATCTGCAAATACAAATTTCTACATGTACAAAAATTCTTTACAGCATGTCTCGTAATAAGAAAAGATTGGAAGCTGCCTCATATCCACTAACAAGGGATCGGTTAAATAAACCACAGTTCATTCAAGCAGTGGAAACCTGTGCATCCTGTAAAAAGACCGAGAGATATTTTTGGAGCACTGTTATGAAACAGTCACCAAGATATATTATTTAAGTACAAAGAAGCATGAAAAATATGACTCAGAAAAGTACATACTATTACAATTTGTGAAAAAAAAGAGAAAGAATATATGTATATACATTGAATCTGCATAAAATTCCAAGAAACACGCTTGGGGTAGCAGAGGGACAGCAGTGAGAGGGAGACTGCTTCACTAGACACCCTTTTTACCTTTTAAATTTGTATTTAAATTTAAATTTGTATATATTTTATTATATAATAACATTAAATAAAAATCACATAAATAACATTTTAAAAATAAAGCAGTCAGGTTTAGACTGACAGAGAAACCAGATCACAGCAGAGCAGAGGGCTGTTGACAACACAAGAAACAAGAATCACCTGAAAGACTCTCTGAACTAAAGAGAGAATTCAGTATATGGAGGAAGATCCAAAAATTAGTTACCTCAAGAGATGGTGCTGGGACAACAGGACAGCACAAGCAAAAGAATGAAGTTTGATCCTGACTTCACACTGTATACAAAAATAACTCAAAATAGATGAAAGACACATATGTAAGAGCCAAAAACTATAAAACTCTTAGAAGAAAACACATGACCCTGGATAAGGCAATGGTTTCTTAGCTATGACACCAAAAACACGTATCTAGAATACATACAGAATTCTTACAATTCAATAATAAAAGAAACCAAGTAACCCAATTTTAAAATGGAGAAAGGATCTAAATAGACACCTCTTCAAAGATATACAAATGGCTGACACAAGCATATGAAAAGATGCTCAACACCATTAGTCATCAGGGAAATGGAAATCAAAACTACAGTGAAGTATCATTCACACGCATTAGGGTGGCTATTATCAAAAAGTCAACAAGTTTCGGTAAGGATATAGAGAAATCAGAACCCTCATACCCTGTTGGTGGGAAAGTAAAGTGGTGCAGCTACTTTGGAAAACAGTTCCTAAAAAATTAAAACGCAGAGTTACCCAGCAATTCCTCTCCCAAGAGCAATGAAAACATATGTTGACAAAAAAGTTGCACATGAATATTCATAACATTTACTCAAAATAGCCAAAAGTTGGAAACAACCCAAATGTCCATCAACTGATAAGTGGATAAACAAAATGTGATGTATCCATACAATGGAATATTGTTTGGTCATAAAAAGGAATGAAGTACTGGTACATGCTACAACTTGGAAGAAACTTCAAAACATTTATGCTAAGTGAAGTAAGCCAATTATAAAATACCACATATTATATGATTCAATTTGTATGAAATGTCCAAATAAGCAAATAGAGATAGAAAGCAGGTTAATGGTTGCATCGGACTCGGGGGGCTAAGTGGGTGGAGAATTGAAGGGCTGATAGACTATGGGGTTTCTTTTTGACATGATGAAAATGTCCTGTAATTGATTGTGGTGATGGCTATACAAG
Source organism: Pseudorca crassidens (assembly GCF_039906515.1). NCBI lineage: Eukaryota > Metazoa > Chordata > Mammalia > Artiodactyla > Delphinidae > Pseudorca > Pseudorca crassidens. The sequence goes on along the minus strand of NC_090311.1, from coordinate 46,030,246 downwards.
TCCGTGAATATACCAAAAACAATTGAATTGTACACTTTAAAATGAGTGAATTGTATGACATGTGAATTATACATATATAAAAACGTTACCAACAAAAGTCAGTTACCTCCTCTCTCCGAACTATTTGAACAACTTTAAAAAGAATGAGATACTATCTATATCTATCTATAGGTGCTGGTTTTGTAAAGATGTCCACATCATATACATGTGAACAATTGTGCGGTCTGTGTATAGTGTGTGTACACATTTGCACAAGTAAAAATATGTCAGGAATCTTGCCCAGGGTCACCTGCGATCAAGGCACATAGATAGGAGGGGAACTTTCCTTTTTACTTTATATACTTCTATGTTATTTGATTTTTTAAAAATGAGTACTTGCTGTTTTATTAGTATACGATAAAAAATAAGAAAAGGCAAAAACTGAGCTCCTTTACTGACATCTATCAATTATTGAGCCCTTGCTAACTGCCATATACTGTTCTGACCTCCTGATGTACCTGATCTCATCTCATCCTCAAAAGACTCTTATACAGCCCTTCACAGTATTTTCTCTTACTGGGGGGGAAGACTGAGTCTCAGAGGAGGTGAGGGACTCAACCAGGCTCTCTCACACAGCTGAGAGGTGGCTGAGTCTGGAAGCTGAACCCTCCTCTATGGGCTAAACCCTCATCCTAAGCCTAAGCATTCCAGCTCCAGCCCCTCCCATTGTTGGAATGAGACTCGAGCTATTTTTGTAATTTTCCCCAAACCGACCTCCTTTGAGTCTACTTCAACAACAATGGATGACAACAATAATCTAGTTAAAGTGTCATATAAAATAAACCAGGTTTGTGCAACGAATTTCAAAGTCCACCAAAATTAAGTAAGAGCCTAAATAACACCAAAGGAGGCTCAGAGCAGCCGGTGATCTGGCTCCAAGGCTTGACTGATTCTCGTCTTTAAAATGTTCCAGTCGTTTAAATATTCATTAGGAATTCAGTGTCACTGGGGAAATGGGTTAAATGAACTAAAGACCACAATTTACAACGGGAAAATATCCCAAACTACTTGTTGATTACTGTACTTCCTGAAGTGAGGAGGGGGCTGGCACTAATGCCAGGCAGCACAGTGGCATTTGAATAGGGTATGCCTTCCTGGGAACTGTCCTGAGAGATACATCTATTTTCCCTGGTTTTGAAAAATGCTTCCAAAACATCTAATCATGTCTCAGTAGTTTCTTGTAGAAATAAAAAAAAAAAACAAAAAACAAAACTAGCGTGGTGTTTTTAACTGTCTTAAAACTTTTCTCAATTTGCTACAAGCATTAGCACTTTATAACAAGGGTCCTAGTATTACTTGTTTGTTTGTTTATAACTGCGAAGGTATTTACAAGTGTTTCTAAATGTATTTCTGTACCAGCGCCCACATATTGGCTCACCCCATGATTCTGTCCATGGTCCTCTTCTCCCTTCACTCTCTAAGGTCACATCCACAGCTTCAGCTATAATTGCCCAACACCTTTCCCAGTCCTGATTTCTTTGCTAAGTGCCACATGCCAAATCCCAGTGGTCTAGTCAGGAAATTTTACCTTCAAATGTCTTAAGCCAAATACAGTTGGCTTAAGAAAATAGGAAGTACATTGGTTCGTCTAACTGAAATCTATATACAGCTTCAAGCTTTGTGGGATACAAGTGCTCAATCAGTGACAGCAGACTCTGTCTCCATCTCTTGGAATTGGCTTCATTCTCATGCAAGCGGACCCAAGCTGCTTCAGGCTGACCTTTCACTAGCGTAGCAGCCCTAGCAGGAAGAAAATTTTACCTTCCCAAATGCGCCAGGAAAAGCCCCAGGGCTTGACTCTCATTGGCTCAGGTGGAGTCCTGTGTCCATTTCTGAATCAATCACTGTGACTTGGGTTGGTCATGCTCACTTCTGGAACTGAGAGGAGGGGGACTCAATCCTATTGGAACCAAAAGGACTGTGTGGGAGAGAGGTTAGTTTCCCAAAAGGAAAATAGAGGATCTGTTTCCAGAATAAATAGAAGCTGAGTAGCTAAAACAAAAACAAAAACAAATAGTTGTCCCACATCTCCTGAACATCTCCAACGGGATGTCCATAGACAACCTGCAGTAAACCTAACACATCTGCTCCCCAACTCTATCTCTCCAACTGTATTCCTCTCGATAATTAAGGTTATGATCAATAACCTACTTAATTTGGAAACTTGGAGACAGCCAATTACCCTTTTAACATCTTCACTTGTTTCTGCTCCTGAAACGCCGCTAATCTGTCCTTTCCTCAACAATGCCAGTGCTTCTGCCCTAGTTTGGGATTTCAACATCTCTTGCCTAGACTATTTCACTAGATTCTTATCTTGTTATTCTGTCTCCATTATCTCCTCCTGAAAACCACTCTCCATTGCTGCTGAAATAATCTTTCTAAAGTATAAATCAGACCCTGTTTCTTCCCTGTGCATGTTTTGTGGGATTTTTTTTGGCTGTCCATCATCATGGTGTGCTTGGGGGTCTCTCTGCCTATGGGCCCTGGTGGAAGCCGAGTGTTGACATGGGCAAGGAACTCACACTTGGGCAGTTGGCTGCACCTTCCCCAGACCTTGACTCTAGAGCTCTGGGCACAAGGCTGAAGAGAGAACGGATAAGGTGTTCTGTGCCTCCAGCTGCGGCAGCTAGCCCAGTTTCTGGAGTCATCCAGGCAGTCATGCCAACCACAGCATCCAGCATCCAATGAGGCATGTGGTGCGGGCTGCCATTTCAGCAGCCACAGCCATGGGGTCCTCCCAGGCCTGTTTTGTTGTGTGACTTGAGGTGCTCCTCTGGCTCCCCTTGTCCCTGTTTTTTCTTTCTTCTTTATAAATTTATTTTTTAATTCATTTTTGGCTGTGTTGGGTCTTTGTTGCTGTGCACGAGCTTTCTCTAGTTGCCGTGAGCAGGGGCTACTCTTCGTTGTGGTGTGTGGGCTTCTCATTGCGGTGGCTTCTCTTGTTGCAGAGCACAGGCTCTAGGTGTGCGGGCTTCAGTAGTTGCAGCACGCAGGCTCAGTAGTTGTGGCTCACTGGCTCTAGAGCGCAGGCTCAGTAGTTGTGGCACACAGGCTTAGTTGCTCCGCGGCATGTGGGATCTTCCCGGACAAGGGCTCGAACCCGTGTCCCCTGCATTGGCAGGTGGATTCTTAACCACTGTGCCACCAGGGAAGTCCCCTTGTCCCTGTTTTTAGTCCAGCCTGCGTTCCCAGACTTCCTGGCAATTCTTTGAGCTCCCTGGCTTCCCCTCTCACATTTTCTTTTGAATCTGTCTCAGCCAGAGTCAGCTCTGTGGCTCACAGCTTGAACCCGGACTGAAACATCCCTACATGGCTTCAGGATAAAACCTAAACTCTTCAGCCGGGCATCAGAGTCCTTTATGATATAGGCCTCACTTACCGCTCCACTTGCCCACTGTCTGCTCCACAGCCCTAAGTGACCAGACCAGGCCCTCCCGGTCTATAAGCCTTTGCACTCCTGTCACGCCCTACTTCACCTGGTAAATGTGCTGCCTGACTCAAAAGGCTCCTCGCCTTTCCTCATCCCTGTCTCTCCCGACTGCCTGGTGGGCTCCCTTCTCTAGTCTCCTGCAGCCCTCATCCTCCACTGGCTCTGAACAAATGCCTGGCACCTTGTATCCACGTGTGTCTGTCTCCTGAGAGGGTCATAGAGCTCCTCAAAGCAGCAGCCATGTCATCTTTCACGTCGCTGTGCCTCTTGCCCCAGAGCCTGGCGCACAGCAAGCGTCACCCAGTGAGCTCTCAACGACACGTTGGTCGACAATGGAAGGCTCAGATACCAGCAATCAACCCTTACTGAAGGGGCAGTGTGGCATTCTCGCTTAACAAAGCATGTTGGAAATTGCTTAAATGCCTTGGAGAAACATGCTTAGTACAAACTGTTGCTGACAATTTCTTAGCATCTCCCTCTGGGGATCAGTTGACTTGCTAGAGAAAACTGTCCCCCTGGATTCTTGGTAGCTGGAAAACCTCTGGGTCCATGGAGCACAGAAGACTTGGCTCTCTCCTTTGGCCACTGTGGTGGGCAGTGGCTGTTCACTTCTGCTGCTTCCCTTCCACCTTCTTCCAGGAACAGCCCTGTCGCTAGGGCTCCACCTCTCCCCTACTCTTGGTTCCACTGGGAAGACAAACTCTGCTCTGCTGCAGCTGAAAACTCGTGTCTGGCTAATCAGAGCACGACACCACCCAGGCGAGCGTGATTGGCTTTTCTTAGGCCAGTGTGAGTTAGGTTTCCTGTCACCTGGAACCAAAACGTTTTTCACTAGATCAGCCACCAAACACAACAGGGGTGCTCACCAAGATTAAACCAGCCACGGCTCAGAGCAGCTGGAGGGCCTTTGGGACCTGAGGCAGCTCGCTGCAGCTCCGGGGACCCCCGCTCCAGTCTGGGACCTGAATCACCACCCTCACCCCTGCAGGAGCTGACTGTTGGCACTCACCTCATCTTCCTCTCAGGGAGCCCCCAAATAAACCCACCTGCCTAGAGGCAGCCACGCACAAAGTTGGATCTATGGAAGCTTCCCTCGGGAGAGGGGAGAGGGCTTCTATCACATACTCCCAGGAAGGGATTTCAGTCTTCCTCACGTTCGTCTGCACGGCCCTCGCCATCACCCCACACCTCACCCTCCTGGCAGAAGCAAACACTTTCCTGTTTTCTCCTCGGGCAGCAAACTCCTCTTCCTTGTCTCAATTCCAGGCAAAAGATGGGCTGCAGGCTGCAGGGCGCCCCTGGGTCAGCTGTTCTGAGCTAGGAAACTATGCCTCGCCCTTCATGTATGTTAATGAGTTCTCAACAGACTGCCGGCTACCAAGCCTGCTATCTGGAGCCTTAAAAACGGTTCCAGAGAGTGAAGCAACTTGCCCCTGGCCACAAGGCTGCTGGGCAGTCAGGACTCAAGCCCAGTCTGCCTTCGTGACCCAGATGCAGCTCAGAAAACAGCGTGGCCGAGCTGTGTGCTGGTGGGGAAGGGAGAGAGGCAGCACAGGTGGTCGGGAACACTGGGACTCACTTCATCAGATGTGAAGCTGTCAGAACATGTTAGGGCTTCTGGCAAAGAAAGAGGAGTATACGTTGTGGAGTCTTTCCTGAGAAAAACGATCGCAACAGTGATATGTTTGGGAAAATCACTCCATCTCCCAACTTGTTCAGTTTGTCATGGTGATTGTTGTTTTCCAGGCAGCTTGATTTGCTCGCAGCGTGAGTGATGCCCACCCTGGCGTGCAGAGATGCAGCCCGGATGGCGCCCTTGGTGGTCCAAGCATATATTTATTTCTACAGGCTGTAAGATCCCAGCAAAAAATGCCCCCACCCCCAATCCCTTTACTGAACACGACAACCCTGGGCACATGTATGTTCGAGAAAATGCTTTGAAGGTTGGCCAAAGTGCAGTATGTGTGTCAACTTATGGAATGGGGACACAGGAAAAAAAAAAAAAAAGATGGCTGTTTTCTTTGTCGCCAACACAATGTGCACAGTTCAGGGTGGAGATTCAGAGCCGGGGTGTAAATGCTAATCCCCCCCTTGGGATCTGTGTGGCCGAGAAATTACTCCACCTCACAATTCTCAGTTTTCTCCTCTATAAAATGGGGGTGGTAATAACATCTTCCTTATGTGACTATTATGAGGATAAAAATGAAAGAACATACAGAGCAGAGCCCAGATCCTGGCGCACTGTGAAGCCGTCAATACATCAGGGGTTATTATGTTTTATTATTATCTGGAATGCTTCTTTATTACGCAAAGGACATATATTACTTTTCCCATGAGGAAAAAGATGAAGTTTGGTTTTTACGATCCTCTGCAGTAAAGCAGCATCTGTTTTCTTTGACCTTTCTTTTGGGTCCAGCAATTCTGTGAAGGAAATGACTGCAGAGTATTTTCACTTTGCACTTCAGCTGGAAAGAGAGGTGACAAACAGAATGGGAGACAGATCATTTGTAACACAATTCAACTCTGGCCTCCAATTTTTGAGAATTCCGCCTTATTATGAAAGTTTCCTTAGTTATTCAAAGGAAAAACAGCTCACATCGCCTTCTCTCACTCCCCACATATGGAGAAAACCCAACGAACCCCAGCTGGACCCACACTGACCAACGTGGTTAGACACTGAACAACCGTCATGGACTGACCACTGTGTCTGGTGCTCTGTCCATACTGCCTCACTTAACTCTCAATCGACCTTATGAAGAAGCACCTGAGTCCAGAGGTAACTGCGGCTCAAAGGCTCACGATAAGGACACTAGACCCCAACCAACTGGATGTGAATCCCAACCATGTGACCTTAGGAAAATTACTCAACCTCTCTGAGCCTCAACATCTTAACGGGTAGCACGAAAGCAATACATGTCTCATGGGGCACAGTGAGAATTTAGAGGTGTAATTAGGTGGAAGAGACCAAGAACAGCGACTGGCACATAGTAAGTACTTGATAAATATCAGCTGTTATTGTTCTCACACCTACCTCGTGGCCGAGGAAGTAGAGTGGGCACCTATAGTTTGTTCTGCCCAACATCCATATTCTCACCTCCTGGAAACCACACCCCAAGTTTATTTTCAAGTTCCTCTTCCATTCGTTGCACAGAGTCTTGGATAGGCTGTCAGTCAAAATACTCCAAGAAAGATATGGGTGGCCCGAGAAATGCCAATCAGACATTCTTTCCTAGAATTTAACTCTTAAGGATAGTGACAAAAATGATTGAACACGATTAGAAATCTAAGAATTCAACTTTAGAACAGCACGGACCAGGCTCTCCATTAGTTTCTATTGCCCAGATCCCCAGATCTATTCGGGTCACTTCCCTCCACCCCATGAGCTGTCTCCCAGGCTTCCTACATACAAATTCCAGGGGTCATTTCTGTGGCTTACAATGAAAGAACTCATTCAGCCCATCTATTGATGTCTTTGTTTTGGCAATATTTGCTATTTTCTAAACATCTGATTTTTTTTAATAGTCTATTACTGTTTCATAGAAGCAAGATCTCCCTTGCCCTCTGAAGTTATTACAGTTCATATAAAGCCTTTGTTCCATGAGCTCCATTTTACTTCCCAGTGTTAGTTATTATCTTTGTAGAGTTTGGAGCCCTCGTTTCATGTGTTTGGTTTTCTTCAGTTTGGCAACCCCAGCAATTGGTCCCCACCAGCCTGTCTGCAGCCTCCCTACACAGAGAGTGAGGAAGGGGCAGTGTGTAGTAGGGCATCCCCACTCACTGCCACAGCCCAGCTGCAGGGAGAGACCCCAGACTGCTAGATTTCCACAGGGCCGGGAATACACGCTATGGGAAGAGGTTATTTCCCAAGGGAAGCAGTGTAGCCTCACAGACAGAAGCCAAGTCGACTTGGCGAGTGGCCCTCAACTTCAAGGTTCACATGAAATTATTTGCAAATTCATGTGAACTTTGATTTCCTCATCTATAAAATGGGTATATTCCCAGCATGCAAAGCCATGGTGAAGGTTAAAGAATATTTAGTAATATATGCAAAACACCCAGCAGAGGGCCCAGGACACACATCCTATAAGTGGCAGCTCTAATTACTTTTACTTTATGTCACCGAGAACGCTCCTGCAGTGTGATTCAGCGTGTACCCCAATAAGCTGTACTTGAGCAGATGGAATTTTAACACCCTATCCTCCAACTTCACGTTGATGTTTTTCTTTAGGGTGCCCCACTCTAACCCCATGATCAATCAGTATTTCCGGGTCTGCTCTATAAGAGGCTCATGTCTCCCAGCTGTCCTGTAGGACTCTTTTCTTCAAACACCATCATCTCCAGGGAGACTTCCCTGACTTCCACAGCCCTCTGCACTTACCTCCAACATAACCCACAATTCAGTGAATGACAGCAGCCCCTCAGTATCCATGGGGGATTGGTTCCAGGACCTCCCCGAAGATACCGAACTCCACGGATGCTCGAGTCCCTCGTATAAAATGGTACAGCATTTGCATGTAACCTACACACATCCTCCCACGTACTTTTAACTCATCTCTAGATTACTTACAATACCGAACACAGTATAAATGCCAGGAAATAGTTGTAAATACAATGTAAATACCACGTAACATAGTTTGCTTTTTGGAACTTTCTGGAATTTTCTTCCCCAAGTATTTTTGCATCTGTGGATGTGGAACCCCCACGGATACGGAGGGCCAACTGAAAACTGTTTACCCATCTCCCGTGCTGGGCTCCAAGACACACGTTTCTTTCACCCTGGGTCCCAGCGTCTAGCACAGAGGAAGTGCTCTGAGAAGGGGAGTGGGGAATAAATGATTTGCAGAAAGCAAACCATCCCTCCTGTGCTGCTGCTTCCCCAGCATCTTTGCAGGGAAGCAAACCAACGAAAGGCTAAAGACTGGCAATGCCGACAGATCTGCAAACATCGCCTGGTGCTCAAAGGAAAATCTGGCCACAGGAGGCAGATAGTTATCCCCTACATGTTTCGTTTTTCTTTCCCCCCATCCCTCACCGTCTCTAAACCATCTGCCTCTTCCCCCAACTTTACAACATGAAGTGACAACAGGAAGTCTCCCTTAAGCATTTTCTAATTTCTCTGTTATTTGGTTTTCTACTTTGGTACATGTGAGCCTTGGCTGTATTTCACACAGACATATATTTTATTATGACACACCCCATAAAACAGAGCACATATAAATCACCTGGCATGGTTTTGCTTCACCTGGTTGTTATTGCTAAGATCTCTATTTCTAAGAGCACAAAAGAGAACAGTTCTTGAATCCACAGACGAACAAGGACAGGGTGAGCAGCAGTCAAGTCTACCAGGCTGGGAGACAGAGAGACCAGAGACACGGGCTCCTGGGTGGCTGGCTGTCTGCAGAGACATGAACGACACAGACGGAGAAGCCACACGAACACTCCAGAGAGACCCGGGCAGCTGGGGAAACACTCTACAACTACAGCCCATCTATCAGACCCCTCTGGCTTTCTCAGCCCTAAGAGATTCTGAAATAAACACAAAGGCCCAAGGTGGCATAATACCGAAGCCAGCGGTACCTACTCTTTGGCCTCAATCACTGCATGGGTATGTTTTATCTTGGGGACCCTGACAGTCCCTCTCCTGGGCAGAAGAGCCAGCCAGTCCCTAATGTCCCCAGCGTCCTCAACAACCCCACAGCAAGACCCAGGCAGGCTCTAAAATGTCTTGCCCTCAAAGGCCTGGAGATTGAAGGCAGTATCCAGAAACTTCTTCAGAGACACCAGGTGAGTGTTCCTGTTTCCTGTGGCTGGTGCAGCTGCTGGGTCTCGGCCAACATACCTGGGGGAGGAGAGTCAAGCTAAGCGGAGGGCTGAGCCCGGCCCTGCTGCTACCCCAGGACTGCACCGGGTCTAATCCAGCTGCAGAAACGAAGAGCCTGAGGTTCCAAGGGGCCAAGTCACTGGCCTAAGATCAAAGGTAGGAGATTTGAGACACGCAGGAGGTTCTCTAGTTCAGTTCTGGCTGCAGAACAAACACAAAAGTTTCCCCTCCCTAAGGCCGTATTAAAGAGGATCCCTGATGGGGAAGCTGATCTGTCACTGACAGTCACAGAGCCAGCAGGGACTATGGGGCCCAACTCCTCAGTTTCCAATGCAGCCCAGAGAAGGGCAGTGGCCAGTGCTGGGTCACACAGCAAATGGGGTGGGCAGAGCCAGGATGGGGCCTCAAGCCCCCAGAGCCTCAGGCCTGGAAGACGTGAGGGGTAAACGGCGGGCAACCCCTTGCACCCAGCCTTGTACCATATGGGCCGCGCTCGGCCCAGGATGGTCATGAAGCGCGGGCTGATGTAGTCGTAGTAGCCCATGTTCTTGTGCTCCTCCTGGCACCACACCAGCTCTGCACCCGGGTACTTCTCTGCCTCTCGCCTGATCAGGTCGAAGGGGAATGGAGAGATCTGGGACAGACAGGGAGAAAGAAGGGAATAGCTAGGGGAAGGGGGAAATGCACATGCCAGGCCCCCAGGAGAGCAGCCACTGCTTCCCTCACTGGCCCCAGCCCTGGCACGCTGCCCAGGGCCAGGGGGCTGGCGATACGACCTTGCTTGTCACTCTGAGCAGTTGAGAGGCTCGGGCGCACCTGCTCCAGGCGTGTGATAGCCACTTGCTCGTCCAGGCCCTGGCTGCTCCGCTCCTTCACCAGGTCATAGTACACCTTTCCCGTGCAGAAGATGAGCCGCCGCACCTGCCCGGGAGCCTGCGCCGCAGCCCCATCCTCAGGAATCACCCGCTGGAAGCTGGTCCCTGGGGACCGACAGGGCATGGCAGGGGCGTCTGCTCCCAGAGGGGCCAGAGCAGCTTGGGAATCAGGTCCACATCCCTGGCACCTCCAGGCTCTCCCTGGCCACTAAGACAAGCCCCAGATTTAGACCTGTGGCTGCAATAGGAACCTCTTGAGCCAAACAATGGAGCAGGGGACAGGGACAAGGGTGGAGACAGTGGCTGGAGCCAAGGGCAGAGCCTTGGGAGCATCAACAATAAGGTGATGGGGCAGGGGGGCGCTGGGGATGATGGGGAGAGCCCCTGAAGGGGACAGAGGTGATGATGTCACACCCGCATCTGACAGCGTCACTGTCCCAAACCTGCTCCCCTTCCAGCCATGCCTACCTCCCAGGCACACTCAATCCACCCCGTCACCAAGCTGGAAGGCGAACCCTGCACAGTCCTCCCTCTCAGCCCCAGAGGCCAGCCTCCATCCCCAAGTCCCATCCATTTTTCCTTCCTGAGCTCATGCCATGTGCCAGGCACCAGACTAAAAATACTACAAAAACCTCTGAGGAAGGTACTGCAGGGTCCCCGCAACCCAGATGAGGACACTGCGGCAGAGAGGGTCACTGGCTGCCAGGGCCCACCAGTACTAGGCACTCAGCCCAGGCGGTCCAGCCCAACGCCAGAGCTCTGCACAGCTGGCTCAGCCGCCCGCCACATCTGAGGGGATGCCCACACACACACGTGAAGAACAAGCACCTGTCCACGCCACTGAGGTCCTCCTGGCCAGCCCCTGCCCCTCCGCCTACAACCCAGGACCGTTTTCCCAGACAGCTCTGCTCTGCCAAGCCTCAAGGCCCCACACCTGCTCCTCCCTGATCCTCCACTGGGTCACGTCTCACTTCCAAAACCTGGCCCTTCGGGTGCTTTATCTGACCTCCGACTCCCAGCTAAATGAGGCTGAGAGCTCTTGGAGGGGGCGCTGGCTCCCCAGGGCCAGAAATGTCTGTCTGGCTCATGAGAGAAAACAACGGATGAGTGAACTGATACTCAGTGTCCCTCGAACTAGCAGACCTCTACCAGGCCTCCTGCCTCTAAGCTCTTCTGGTGCAGCCAGGCCGGCCCTGCTGGGAGGCTGCGGGGTCCCAGTGCACTCCTCTGGCCCTGGTGCTCCGCGTAAGTGACCCAAGTGGGTTCAGCCACCCGGCCGCTGCACCAACCTCCCAACGCAGCTGCTGGCGGGGATCATGCCAGAAGCTGCTTCAGGGCCAACAGAGCCACAGACAGAGGCAAGCACAGAAGAGTCCCGGGAGCAGAGGCCACACGTGGGCCACCAGGGCCCCCATCAGCCGCCGCCCCCCCACGCCCAGGCACATACCAGAAACCATTTGGTCAAAGCTGGACTTGGCTTCTGGGTGCCTCAGCAGAGATTTGGGTGTGAAGATGATCAGCTGGAAGGGAAACACGTGCCTGGCTGCCAGCCGCCCCTGCTTGGCCAGGGTGCCCTGCACTCGGTCCCTGTACGGTCCCGGTGACGACCAGGCGGGTGGCTCACCGGCTTGCGGAAGGGCAGCAGGATCTGGCGGCGCAGCACGTGGAAGTAGCTGGCCGGCGTGGAGCAGTTGACCACTATCCAGTTGCAGTCGTAGAGCTGTCTCACCTCGAAGTCCTGGGTGAACGCCTGGAGGGGCAGGGTGCGGCTGGGAGGTGGCCTGCCTGTGGCATCCACACCCTGGCCTTGCTGGGCACAGCAGCGTGCAGTCCTGTCCTGGGGGAGGGCGGGCAACACTCACGGGGTAGGCGTCCGAGTCATCATTGCTCATCTGCAGGAACCTCTCGGGCCTGGCTGACGAGTGCTCCGGGCCCTGGAAGCAAATGCCAGATGGCCCAGGCTGGCCAGCGTTTGGGGGGGACTGGGGATCTGTCACACTGGACGGGGACCCTGGGCCTGGGGGAGAGTCTGAAGGGCTTCGTGGAGGAGATGCCCTCACTCCGGAGTGTCAACCGCAGGAAAGCACCAGGAATGTGGGACAAGAGGAGGGAGGTAGCCTCAGATGAGGGTCCGGCCACAGCCATGTGTGAACATGTGGGGCAGAAGGAAAAAGCAAAACGGCCAAGATGCTCTTTCTCTAGAACGTTCTGACCTACAGCAGTGACTGTTTACTATGTGCCTGTGGTGCGCCAGACATAGCTCTACGGACCCCACACAGATTATTCTCTCGTCTTGTGAAAGCAGCCCTGTGATGGAGATGAGGAAGGCGAGGGACAAAGAGATTAAGAAACAACCTCAAGGTCACTCAGCCAGAAAGGGACAGATTCAAACCCAGGTCTGACTCCTACTCCTACCCTGGCCCACGGGGCTGCTCTGCTCCATAAGAGCAGCAAGGACCCCTGCACTGTCCTCCAAGCTGGCTCTCCGTGGGACAGGGGTGACCTGCTCCTCTCTTAGTGGGGACGCCCCAAGGACCCATGGCCACAGGCACCAGCCAGGCCGGCCCAACCCTCCGCAACCAGCCTGACTCACGCTCCACCCAGTGAGATGCCAGCCACCTTTACATCTGGGAGACCGTGGGCAGTCACAGGCCTTCTCTCCTCGCACGTGAAACAGGAACAGAACTGACTGCCTGGTCCAGCTGTGAGGATGCCACAGGATTATACGTGGCGTGTAAAGTGCACGGCACAGGGAGACCTGACTCTGAGCAGTACTGATCAATCCCTGACCACGTGACCAGTCCAAGCTGAGTGGGTCCTCGGGGCCATCCACTGCAGCCAGCACAGCCCTGCCCACGCTCCACCTGGTCAGGCTACACACTCACCAGGCTGGCATCTCCTGATGCTGTGCTCCTCCCCTCCCCGAGGGCCTGCACATCCTTCTTCTCCCCCACATGAGGTTCCCCCGACAACATAGGTTCAAATTTCAGCTACTAGCTGTGTGACCTTAGGCAAGCTACTCCACCTTTCTGTGCCCCAGTTTCCTCATCTGGAAAGTGAGAACAGGTCCCGGCACAAAGCAGGCACTCAGGCATGTCCGTTCCGTTTACTGCTGAACAGTAGCATCACCAACTTCAGCAGCGGTGACACAGAGCTACGCAGGCCCCGCCCTGCAGACCCATGTGGTTCCGGGGCACTGGGAGGCACATGCCCCCCCCTCAACTCTGCAAGTGGCCAAGGTTCTAGCCATCCTCTCCCAGGCCGGCCAGGGCCCGCCCCCACGGCCCTCACCATGCCCTCCATGCCGTGGGGCAGCAGCAGCACGACGCCATTGTGCCGAACCCACTTGGCCTGGCCCGTGCTGATGAACTGGTCGATGATGCACTGGGCCGTGTTGTGGAAGTCACCAAACTGCGCCTCCCAGAGGACCAGGGCGTTGGGGCTGGCCATGGCGTAGCCCAGCTCGAAGCCTAAACGGGAGACGCCGAGGCAGAGCCTGTCACACACGGTCCCCAAGTGGTGGTGGCTCCGGCCAGACCCAGCCCTTCCTCCCACGCGCTGCCTGCTCCGCCCGTCCCTCCCAGCAGGACAGAAGCGCCCGGGGACTCCTTGGCGCCCAAAGATCAGGATCTCCCTTCCTGGCCGCCGGCAACACACCCAGAGATGCCACTCTCAGCCCTGACCTCACGTACAGCCAGCTTCAGCCTTATGTAGGCCAGGAGTCAACTCCAAAGACACCCTGGGGAGGCAGCAGGGCCCATTTGCCAAGGGGCCCCCCAAATATGGCGGGGCTGCTGAGGGGAACGGGCAGGAACAGCCCCAGAGGCAGCTCCCCAGAAGTGGTGGCCAGTCTCGGTGGGTTCCTGTTTCTGGGAGGAAGCAGGCCAGCTAAAGGCCAAGCCAAGGGAGAGTGCAGGGGGCCAGTCTGGGGAGCCCAGAGTCTAGGGAGGGGGCCTCGAGACGGGGCTGCTGGGTGTGGTGGCACAGAGGGCAAGACAGACAGGAACGTGGAGGTGGCCAGGCCAGGCTCAGGGCCGGTCAGTGGCAGCAGCAGTCAGTGGACTCGATGGGGTTTTCTGTCTGGGCCCACTGTTGCCCAGGGACAAGCTCTGGTATCCAGAGCTCCCACCCAGGCCAGAGTGCACCCCCACCCCCCATCTGGGCTCTCTGAGGGGCCAGATGGGACAGGACCTCATCTCTGATGTGGCCTCAGGTGGGGGCAGCCCAACCACTGTCCCTCAGGGCTGTCCGAGGACTCAGGTCCACCCAGGGGCCTCTGAGCCTCTTCGGCCCCACCCAGCCCCAGACCACGGTCAAAACAACAAAAACAGACACCCTGAGGTGCAAGACCCTCTCTGGTCCCCAAGCATCTCAGGGCCCGCCCGACCTGCAGGCAGAGTTCTGACCCACCCAGAACTCCGTACTCCGAGAGGGAGCTGTTGCACACAGTGTAGGGGGCCTGGTGAGGCCAGAGGTGGTTCATGGGGACACACGTCCTCCGGTCAACTTCCTGGTCATGGAGAACGTGGTGCCGGTGACTGCAGAGACACAGACCAGGAAGGGAGGGGAGGCGGGCGGACTGAGCAGGACACCAGGCAAAGTCCCACAGGATGGCGACATCAAGAAGGCCGTGGAAAGCCAGAGCGATCTGGTCCTTCCTCTGGGCAGCCGCCCCTCCCACTGGTGCCCTCACACACGCCCCGGGGGTCTTGGAGCACAGGCGTGAGAGGCTCAGCTTCTCCCCTAAGGAGGGATCCGATGACACCTGCCTTGCCGACCTCCCAGATGCTGGGTGGAGCCTGAGACCCTAGGAGGCCACACCCCAGGGGCACCATCTCCCTGCCCATCCTGCTAGCCCCTTTACCACCTCACCTGCTCTGTCCAGGTTTACAGGAGGCAGGAATTCCTGTGCATAAGGGGGGCCCCCCTGGCCAAACCCCAAGCCTTGTGAGGACTGACATGCCACTCAGGGTGCAGTGGAGTGGCCCTCTGTACCCTGGTTGGAGCAAGACCAGCAGTGATGAGGGAGTGGGACGTGGGAAAGATGGCCTGTCGAATACTGGAAGCCACACTCCAGGACTCACTAACATGGCAGAGACAGAGTTGAGATCCCAAACATCTGGGGTCCCACACAGAGGAAATGTAATGAGGACAACCGGCAAGTGTAAAGTCCCTCATCTGGACTCAAAACCGAACTGCGAACAAGCAAGATGATGGCAGGGAGCTGGCTTGACAGTAGTTCACAGAAGAGAAACAAAGGATCTTGAGGACCATAGATAACCACAAGGGTTGACATCAACCAACAGCTTGGGCCAAACAGTCAGCTCTGCACGCTGGCCCCGTGGGGACAGAGAGGCAGGCAGCCTAGCAGCCCTCAGACAGCTTGGCCCAAGGGTGGGGGCTAGTGTGCTGATAGTGTTACCTGAGAACACCTCCTTGGCTTCCCAGACAAGGTCTAGGAAGAGAAGGAAGGGCCACTCCACTCCAGAGGCCCTGGGCCGACTGTGAGAGATCCCCAGCGCAGCTGAGCTCTCAGCTCCCCCCAGGCACAAGGCTAATGCCCATAGGGCCTAGGGCCCAGAGCCCCCCACCCTCACCTGAATGTGCCCCTCTCCACGTCCTGCCCACTGAGCCGCACATGGATGCCTTCCTTGAGCAGGGAGCCAAAGGCCATGTACTCTGCCAGCGCCCAGTCCACTGTCCTCTTCCTGGTCATGTCCGCACGGCCCCGCAGGATACGAGAGAGGCCTGCGGGAGGGGAGGGCCAGCCTGAGGGCCACAGGGCTTGGCCACCCCATCTGGGACAGCCATAGTCCCTGGGACCTGGGCCGGGTGTGTATATACTCAGTGTACACCCCTCCCACCGAGCAGGGCCCCGGCAGGATGCAGGAGGCCCCTCCTCCAGCATCACCACTCTAGCCAACACACAGGGCCAGCCTGAGCCCACATCCCCACCAGCCTCCCTCCCTGCGGGAAGGAGCAGGCACCGTTAGGCGATCATCCGTCACATGTATACGCCGCATTCGTTGATTCAGGGACGTTTCCCATAAGCCCACGGGAGAGGTACCAAACTCCCCCACCCCTAGATGAGAAGACACGCTCAGAAGAAGGAATTCATTTACTCACGATCACATAGCTATGAAGGTGCTTGGATCTGAGCCCAGGCACCCGGCCCAGGCTGGGCTCCCATCAGCCCTACACCCACACAGACCCTGTGTGACTGCACAGAGCCGGTGCCCCAAGACACCTGGGCCTCCACGTGCACGTGGAGGAATCCTCTTGGAACGCCCACAGGCTGCTCAGAGGGTGCACGGGGACCCCACTACCATCGCGGGGGCCCTCCAGGCTGCCTGAGCAGAGGACACGATGGACACCATCGTGGCCAAGAGGCGCAGCCAGTGACCACCTACTAGCCTAGGGTCGCCCTCTGTCATCCACCCAGCCCAGCACTCTTGCCGCCCAACATTCTAGGCCCAACCGCCCCCTCCATGGGAAGCCCTTCTTTCCCTGCTCTCCTTCTGCCTGATGCAGGGATGCCCCCGGCAAAGGCACTGGGAAAATACAAGGTGTCCCACAGAAGCCTGGTCACCAGCACCCAGCTGGGAGCGTGGCATCCACACCTGCTCACCCTGAGAGGAGCTGTTAACACAGGCACCTCATGGGGCACAAGGGAGGCACTGACAGCTCCGCTGATCTACCCAAGACCAAGTCAAGATGAGGGCCGGGCCTCCCTGACTCCTGACGCCATCTCCCTTGGGACACGATGTCTGGGACAGTGGCCCATGCTGGAGCCTGCACAGCAACCTCACCCGTGTGGATCTTAAAGTCCTCCAGGGGCACAGAGCTGGCCACTTCACCAATGTGGGTCAGCATGTCCTCTGGAATACCCGTGGCTGGGCATGTCATGCTCTTGGGCTCCCCGTCCACAGTGAAGAAGCCTGAGAGGGCAGAGGCTCTGTGACTTGTGTGTGGCAGTGGGGCCTCAGCTCCCCGGGCCAGACTGTCTCCCCAGGACTCAGGGGCCCACCACTCCCTTAACCCCAATGGCACTCAAACCCTGAGCCCATCCTGGGGACCTGGGACAGCTGACAGCACCCACCTAACATCCTCCCCTCCGGCACCTGCGAGGCCCCTCCCTGGACCCAGGGTCACAGCCATCTAGCTCTGCCCCAGAGAGGCCCGCTGAGCACCCCTCCCCCAGGGCCCACTCCACTTTGCGGTCCACCCTCCCTGACCCAGCCCTTTCCAGGAAGCAGCTCATCACATGTGTCCCGAGGGCGGCACTATCTCCCTCTACTCCCGCCTACCCCACCTGCAGGAAGCAGTCCCACACAGCCTCAGGGGTCTCAGGGACAAAGCCCACAGCCTCTGGGCTGGGCAGCAACTGTCCTCATTCAGGATCACTCCAGTCCTGGTCCCAGTGCCAGAGCCCAGGGCCCAGGCAAATCACTCTTAGCCACACGCTGCTCACTCACCAGGCCAGGGGGAGTCCAGCCAGTGCTTTATATGCAGGATCTTTTTATCCTTGGACCTGCCAAACGCCTCCTCACAGATCCGGTCATATTTGGCGATTTCTTCCTGAAATCAGGGTGAAGGCCTGGATTGAGGCAACGATGCCCTGGGCAGCCGGAGGCTGAGTCAACCCAGACTCATAAACCCTGGTCCCTCTCACCACGTTCTAGAGGAACTGTCTGCCCACTGGCCCACAGGGACCTTAAGGCCAGAAATAAAAGTCCCAGAGTGCAGGGGGATCCTGGAAAGAGTTCAGATGATTGCACTCAGCAAGGGACTTGGGGGAACGCAGGAAAGACTCACAGTCCTTGCTCTGAGAGCTCCCTGAAGGCGGGAGGGCAAGCACATCCACAGATAACTACGGGGTCAAACCCGGCTCAGGGCTACCTCCTACAGGAAGCCTTCTTGGACTCTGGCCTGAGGATGGGCTTCCATGCATCGCAGCGTTCCCTGTACCCCACCAGACTGTAAATGTCTCTGGTCCTCCGTCCCCCTCGATAACTGGGGGCTAGTGGGGACAAGGACCATATTGGCTACTTCTATAAACCGCCAGTGCCCAGCACTGGGCTGATGACATCAGCAGCCGCCTCAGGCTGATCCCAGGCGCTGACCGGCCCACCTCGAATTCCTGCAGGGTCACGGTGCCCTCGGCGATGAGCTTGTCTGCGTACTTCTTCAGCACAGGCACCTGCCTGTGGATCTGCTTGTACATGAGCGGCTGCGTGAACATGGGCTCGTCCATCTCGTTGTGGCCACGCCGGCGGTAACAGACCTGCAGGGACAGAGGGTGGGTCCCCGCGCCCAGGTGGTGTGGCTGGCGCAGTCACTGCACAACTGGGGCACACCTGGCAGGCCACATCCGTGAGGCCTCACCAGCCCCCACTACAACCCATCACCAAATGCCCCACCCCCAGGCCTCTGCAGAGATGGTGCTCAGCGGTTCTAAACCTGCCGCTCAGCCCCGACTAGCAAAGATGTTGCAGACCCGGCGCACTTGCCACGGCAGGGACAGTCTGAGCACCTCCACCTCAGTTCCCCAGACCCACCAGGTCCACCACGACGTCTTTATTGAAGGTGTTCCTCCACTCGGCCGCCACACTGCACACATACATCACGGCCTCTGGGTCGTCTGCATTCACATGGAAGATGGGCGCGTTGACTACACGGGCGACGTCGGTGGGGTATGGTGAGGAGCGGGCCATCCGGGGGTCCGTGGTGAAGCCAATCTGCAGAAGCAGGAGGCACTGAGAGCTGGACAGCAGCAGCCGCCTGGGAGACCAGAGGGCCAGGGAGCCAGGGGAGAGGCGCCTTTGCATCGAGGTCCATCGGTTGTGCTCAGGAGGTGCAGGGGACATGATGGGCTAACAGTGAATGACCTCGAAATCAGACGTAGCCGCGGGTCCCACGGGGATGGCGGTAACACCAGGGGAATCGTTTCTGCTCTTTCTCCTGCAATCATTTTTATACAGTGGGAGTGGGGAGTGCAAGTTGGGGTAAAACCCAGTCTCACCAGTTACTAACTGTACAACCTTGGGCCAGGTACTTAATTCCCAAAGCCTGTTTCCTCATCGATTAAAAGGGCTCATTAAATTCCTACCTCACAGGGTTATACTGTGAAGGTTAAATGACTTAATATGCGAATAAGGTAGTTAACCCAGGGCTTTACAGGCTCAGAAGAAGAGCTGTTATTAACCACAGCTACCTTTTTTAAAAGCAAAGGCTGTGAGAGTTGTGTTCTAAGACTGCCTGGGTCACATGGAGCTCAAGGCAGCATCTAGTTACATGCTCAGCCTCGGTGCTGGTTATACCCATCTTCCTCTGCCCTTACTGCTTTCTCACATACATAATATGGGGGGAGGGGGCTGCAGAGAGAAGGACAGAGAGACACAGAGACAAAGACAGACAGATGTATACACCTCCCAGTTCCACAGACCAGGAAACCGAGGCTGAGAGATCAGGCATCTTGCCTGAAATCACACTCTGGTAAGTAGCAGAGCGGGGGGGTTAAACCCAGAAATGCCTCACTCGTCCCCTCAAAGTGCTGCCTGGATTCAGGGATGGAGGACACTGACAGGGCCCAGCACACAGCCCAGGCCCTCACCTGGTTGTTGACGACGACGTGCACGGTACCGTTGGTGGTGTAAGAGGGCAGGTCACTCAGGTGGAAGGTCTCATAGACCACACCCTGGCCAGCGAAGGCGGCATCCCCATGCACCAGGATGGACATGACCTGCAGGGCAGGATATAAGCCAGGAGGGGCCCCCATGCCCCAGCCCGTGCAGCCCAGCCCTGCTCCTGGACTTCAGAGATTCAGAGCCTACCCCTCAGAACCCAGGACCTCAGGGCCCAGGCAAGCTCACCTTCTTGCCCTGAGCATCCCCGCGGTAGAACTGCTCTGCCTTCGTCTTCCCCTGCACCACGGGGTCCACAGCTTCCAGGTGGGAGGGGTTGGCCACGAGCGACAGAGTGATGTTCCTGTTTGTGACTCGGTTGATCCTCTCATGGTACATGCCGAGGTGATATTTGACATCTCCGGAGCCCTGAAGGTTGACGTGGCCTGTGATGAACCTCCCCCCCCACCCTATCCCAGACATGCAAGCTTACAGTGGCGCTGGGACATTCCCGGGATTCTGCTCCCTGGGAAGGCTGTTTTGTCCCTGACTCACACCTGCATCCTTCCCCCAAACCCAGCACAACGCCCTTCTTGCCCTCCAGGCTGGCCTAAGAAAGGTAGGCAGGTTCCCTGGGCCTTGGCTCCCTTCTTGGGGCCCCTCCACATTACCAACAACCATCCTCTCCGCATTAACGATGGCAGAGTGGGGAAGGGGTAAGGCACCTGTAGGAAGGGGCCAGCCAGCAGCAGTGAAGGCACAGAAATGAAGGGCGGCTCTTAATTGGCATTGAGACCACGGGCTAGGCCTCTGGGCACACATTGGAGCAGGACCTGTACCTAACTCCTTACACCAAAGTAACCAAAAATGTACAGACAAAGCCATAGTATCAGGGGAAAACATGACATACTTTATGATCTTGGAGTAGGGAAAGTCTTTCTAAACAATGAACAAACCTCAGAAGCCATAAAGGATGAGACAGCTAAAATCTAATATATTTGCCATGTGGGAAGAAGATCCATGCAAGTATCAGGGGAAAAAAATCAAGCTGGGAAAATACTTATCAGACAAACGCAGGCAAAGGGCTAACTCCTTCAATACATAAGGCACTTTTACAAACTGGTGAGATAAAGCCCAAAAAACCCATAGAAAAATGAGCAAAAGCCAGGAAAAGGAATTTACAGAAAAAGGCACCCATGACTTAAACATGTGAAAAGACGCTCAAATTCGAAACAGAGAAATATGTTCAAATGCAGTGACGTTTGGACCTAGAACATTGGCAAAGATGGAAAGGTTGGACAGAGTAAGGGAAGCCGGGGGCCTGGGACCTTCGCACACAGCGTGTGGGCTCGCTGCTGTCTGCAAGCTCTTTGGAGGGCAATTCAGTCCTACCTCCTCAGCTCCAGCCACCGCATTTCTCGGATACCGTCTAAAAGTGCACACGTGTGCGCAGACACTCATTCCACCACCTAATGCTCATCAACAGGAGATAGCAGAAAGCAGAGGGGCACTCGAAGCTTGGGGAGCTCTGTGTGCAGCTCTGAAACAGTGACGGCTCGTTAAGTGAAAACAGCAAGGTGGCCAGCGGCATCACGAGCTGCTCCCCTGGCTTTTTACAAATAAAGCTGTACTGGACACATACGTGTGTTCGCACTGCGTGGAACGTTTCTGGAAGTACACACTTTAACACAAAAACTGACCACAGCAGAGCCTATGGGGAGCAGGAAAGGGGTCTCAGAAGGGAAACACACTCATTGTGTAATCTTTTCTTCAAACGACGCTCACATTACTTTTTCTATTAAAAAAAAAGTAAATTTGTTTAAAGTGTCCTTTGGCCAGGTTTTACAGTTTACTCACATGTTGTCTCTGATTCCTCACAACCATTCTGGGGGCAGGAACTTTTATCCCCATTTTACAGAAGAGCAAACTGAGGCTCAGAGAGATGAAAGTGCTTGAGCAAAATGAACATGATGGCGGGAAGATTCTGGATTGGGAGCCAGCAGATGTGGATTCTAGTCCTGCTCTGGCCTAACGTGCTGGATGATTTTGGAGCAGTCATTTAATGTGGTTCATTTTAACAAACCATGCACCTGTGCTGAGTGCTGGGGCTTCGGGAATGAGGTCCCTGCCATCACCCTGCTACCAGCCTGGAAGGGAAAACAGACACATACACACACACACACAGGCGCGCACGCACGTGCGTGCGCGTGATGGAGAAGGCCAGAGTAGAGACGGACCTGCTGGGAAAGGAGGCACAGAGGAGGGAGAGACAGGATTGCTGCCTGGAGGACCAGGAAAGTCACTAGGAGATGGGTAGGGCTGGGAAAGAGGCAGAGAGCAGAAGAGAGGAAAGCCATCTGGCTGAGGGCCCAGCATGGGCAGAGGCGTGGGGTATGAGGCATACATGACACGTATACGTGCCAG
Organism: Pseudorca crassidens; assembly: GCF_039906515.1. Classification (NCBI taxonomy): domain Eukaryota; kingdom Metazoa; phylum Chordata; class Mammalia; order Artiodactyla; family Delphinidae; genus Pseudorca; species Pseudorca crassidens. Next base: position 46,008,034 of record NC_090311.1, on the reverse strand, counting down.
GAAGGGGGTGAGGGCAGAAAAATATTCTCGCTGCTCATCAGTGGGCACAGGAAACCGTCCTGACCTCCCAATGCTGTGCTGGTCAAACAAGTGAGTGAGGCAGCCCTTCAGGGAAGGTAGACAGGACCCTGGGCACAGAGGTATGGCCACATGAGCTGAACTGAATAACTTCAGGCACTTCCCTGCACACCTCTCTGGGCCTCAGTCCCCCCAGCTGGAAACAGGGAGGTTAGCCCAGATTACCCGAGGGCTCTCCCAGCTGTTGGAGATCATAGCACTTGGCTCCAAAACACCTTAGGAGCCTCACACAGACACCCTCAGCCTCTCTCCCACTCTTCTGCATGTCCGTCCACCTCAAGGTCTGTCTGAGCCTGCAAGCTCCTGGCCCAGGCCCTCTCCAGTCCACGTCCCAAATACCCAGCTCTCCAGGGGCTCTGGGGCCTGGGCCTGGCACCCACCTCATCCGCCGCCTCCAGCTTGGGGTCAAACTGGCAGAAGATCTGCTCCAGGTCCTTGCGGATGACGTTGGCCAGCACGTTCAGCCTGCCCCTGGAGCCAGAGGGGACAGGGCTCTTACCATGCTCCCTGCCCACCTGGGACCTATCAGAATTAGCATGGGGGCTGGAAGGCCCCACCCTCTCATCCCGCCTCAATCTACAAGGTGTGTGAGCGGGTCCAGCTGGCCGGCCCCCCGGGCAGGCAGGCATCCCCCGCTACAACTCAGATTCAGGAGGCCCTCGCGAGCAGGGAGCCACCCAGCCTCATGGCAGGGTGTCTACTCACCCCTCTCCCCAACCAAAAGTTGAGCCCAACCCAGCACCTTGACCCCAAGCTGCTAGTGAATCACAGCTGCTCACACATGGCTCCCCAGCCCAGCCCAGTGACATGGAGGTGATAAGGATAGGGAAGAGGGGACTGGACTGCCCCTAAGATCAGGAGTCACCAGAGGCCCTGTCCAGAGGAGCTGAGTGAGGACTGAGGGGTGGGGGGAGGAAAGCAGCCAGGCCCAGGGATTCTCCAGTCCAGCCTGAGCCTCCCATCGGGGGCAACCTATTCAGGGGTGGGCACCAGCCTGATGGGGGCACAGGACATGACTCCGAGCCCGCTCCCCATAGACTACCAGCGGATGCCGGCCCCAGGCCTGCTCACACCCTGACCTCCAGCCCCGCACGGCCCAGTGACAGAAGGGCAGCGCTCCTCCAGCGGGCCCCTCTCCTGCTCTGCGGGGGTGGCAGGGCTGTGGGATCACAGGAGCCGTATGAACAACCCTCAGCCCCTCTGGGCAAAGCCTCCGGCCTCAAAGGCCCCTCCCCAAACACGGAGGCCTGGCCGAGGGCAGCCCTTGACTCTGGAGCCCTCCTCAGGCCAGGAGCCTGGCCAGCACCACCACCCAGCCCCAGAGCTGCCTGATGGCCCAGCACCATCCTCTCCCACAGTCCTACTGAAGCCACGTACGCCCCTGCCTCCTCGGACCACGGGGCCAGCTCTGCACGACCCTCTGACCAGACACCAAGCATTTCTGGGGCCCCCAGAGCGCAGAGCCTGTGTGGCAAAGCTTGGGCTCCCGGGAGGCCAGCCCACAGGGTGGGGACCCTCCTCACAATGCATCCTGATGCCCCTGGTGCGGATGTAGTCCGGGGCTGGCCCACCTGTGAGCAGCTGGAAACAGGCACAGGAAATGCAGGGGCTTTGCCCCCCAGACTGCTCAGCAGTCCTCTTCCAGCCCGTTTAGCAGGACCCCTGGCCACCTTGGCCATATTCCTCATTAGCCCACAGGCTCCAGCTCAGAGGTAACTGCCCAGTGGCCAGACCAGCCTTCCAAGTCTTTATCAAAGTCACAGGAAATGTGTGGCCAGCTTGCAGCCGGGGAAAGAGACCCTCGGCTCACCTCCAGAGACCTCCCACCAGGGGATGCGAACCTGAGGCCACCTGCCCAGGCTCTGCCCTCACTTCCCTGGGATGTGCCCCTCCACATCCCCTTGTCCACAGGAACCTCAAGTAGCGTGATATACCCCTCTTCTGTAACCTCAATACTCCTGGGGACAACAGCAACATGGTGAGAGAGAAACAGTTTAAGAGAGCCTGGTTCCATGTGGCTTTGGCCACATGCTTTCTGTGATGAGCAGCCCAGGGCCCAGGGACTCTGATAACTTTCTAGACCACTCTGCCTCTATCCTCAGGTCCCACCAACACCCCTGCTCTGATTTTCAAAGCCTCCTATCCACCTCAGCTTGCTGGGCCTGGAGGAGAAGCGCCCACCTGTGTGGCATCCCCAGGATGACATTCTCGATCCCCATCTCGCTGGATTTGTCGATGATGGTCTTGAGGGCAGGAATCATGACCTCACAGCCCTCCAGGCCAAACCGCTTCTCTGAGGACCACTTCCGGGCCAGGAAATCTTCAAACCTGCTTGGGGAGAGATGGGGAAGGGTGGAGAGGCTGGGCTCCTGGGGGCTGTTGATGAGGGCTTGGAGCAGGATGCCAGGACACAGGAAGCTGCAAAGCCACCTCCCGCTGCGCAGTCCAGGACCTGGCACAGACACCATGATGCTCCTACCAGCAAGCAGCATAGGTCGGCGGGGAGGCTGAGGGTCCTCCCAACTTCAACAGACATCTGGCTCCATCAATTCCCAGCTACCACCCTCTCTTCCCCTTCCAGTCACACTGCTCCAACTAGCCATTCCCCTGCTCCCAGACCACTGCCCTCCAGCACACACGTGCCCTGGGGCGCTCTCCTCATGCCCCAAAGATGCCTCACGGCTCAACTCAAATTCCAGCCCACACGTCACTGCTCAGGGAGCCACTTTACTCCTAGCAGCTGGTCCAGGGGCTCCTCCAGGCCCCCGTAGCCCTGGGAAGACCCAGCTTCAGAGAAGTTCAGGGGCAGAACCAGGCAGTGCCCCACCTGCAGGAAGGCGCTGCTACACTCACTCCACACAGGGACGTCTTTCTGCCACTTCCACCCTCATTCGGTGTCATGTTCTCCTGGAGCACCATCCAGCCCTGCCTTCCCTTACCGGGCACCCTCCTAGTTTCTTAGCCAGGGCCTGGGACATTTCATACAGCCCTAGAGCAGGCCCCCCAGCCACTCAGGCTGCCCGGGGTGGTGCTGGGAGCCTGACCTCATAGAGCGCACCAGCCGGGCCAGCAGGGTCCGCTTCTCCTCGCTGGAGAACTGCATCACGCCAGGGGTCTCGAACTTCTGCCGGATCCACTGACACTGCTCCACGTCATTGATGAACATGAACTCCAGACCGATGTGCTGGCAGTATGTGTTCTGGGGGAAAGGGAAGCGCTCCACGAGGAGCCAAGAAGAAGACCGACCGCCTTGGGATCTGGAACAGAAAAGGCAGCGCCCTCCCTCCCTCTATCGCACGCCAGAGCTTCATCAGCTGTGCCCGACACACCTGCCTGTGCTCACCTCCAGGCGCCGAATGATCTCCCGCAGAGAAAGGGTGTTTTCAGAGCCTCCAATAAAGGTAGTTGTGGGCAGCTGGAACTCCTTATCCAGGTCAGCCTCCCGCAGGTCGTAGAAGGCTAGGAGGCACATATGGCAGAGCCCGGGCAGCAGAGAGGAGAGAGGGAGGTCAGGCCCAGGTGGGGCCCAGCTGTATCCCCAGACCTCCCAACAGTGCCCCCAGGACCCTCCCGCCATGTCTAGCCTAAAGCTCAAAGGCCCTCTGTCTGCAGGGCACAGGGCATGAGTCAGAGCCTAGCTTGCCGCCATAAGGGTGGGCCTGGACAGATGTCTCAAGCTTGCTGAGCGTGGCACACCAGCTAGGGAAGACGGGGAGGCCTCCCTTGCAGGGACATCATGCATAGCTGGGCAAGGGTCAGAAGAAAGCCTCCCAGGCTGCTTGCTGAAACCCAAGACCCAGAGGCACTGTAGGCTCAGAGCCCCTCACTGGGCACAGGCACCAGCTGGCTCTGGTGTCGCCAGGGCAACAGGAAAGGGTACCGACTCACCCAATTTATCAATGGTGGTGATTAAGTCTGAGGGCACAAAGGAGTCCAGGTCTGCATCCAGAATGCCCAGGGGGTCCAGTTGGGCCACATGGTGGCCACGGATCTGGAGAAGGGGAAAAGGTCGGGGCGGAGCTGGAACGCAGCTGGACAGACCCTCACCAAGACTGAGATTCTGGGCCCTGGCCCCTCAAGTTCCCCTTCAGAATTTCAAGTTTCCACATATCTCCAGCACCCAGCCACTGAACAGTTGCCTAGGAGACCCCACCATAGCCACTAAGGTGGCAGGAGCTCAATTCTGTTTCAAAGTACAACATGCAGCTTTCAAAAACAGGAAAGAACGCGTACACAAAAGTAGTTACTACGGTACTATTAGTAATTGCAAAATTCTAAAAACTTCCCAAATGTCCATCAACAGGAGACTGGCAAATGGATATGGGAAATCCACACAGGGGATACTACAGAGCTGCTAAAAGGAATGAGGAAAATTCCTAACTGCTACTATGAGGTTGTCTCCACAAAATATTATTAAGCAAAAGGGCAAATTACAGAAAAGTGTGTGTGGTAAACTGCCCAGTATCTAAGAAAGGGAAGAGAAAAGTAAACACATGCATTTGCATTTATTTGTATATATTTGCATGTCTACAAATAAATATATGCATTAGAAGAATATACAGTAAAATAAGAAAACTATAAAATAAGGAAAATTATTACCTACAGGGAAAGGACAAAATAGGGCAGAGCAGCAGGGCTAGAAGCTAGGCTTTTAACAATATATCTTGCATTGACGATTTGACTTTGGAATCTTATAAGTATTTTATATCACTATAAAATAAAATTAAGTTTTAAAAATTGAAAGTAAGACAAAACAAATGAATTAATGCATCCATTTGGTGGCATAACTACATAGAGAGGAACTATTCCAACTGACTAACAGAATATTCCCCAAAGACAAAGAGAACTGCAGGAATAAAAAGATCATAAATTCATTTACAGTACCAATCAGCAGTGGTAGTACTAGAATTGTATTCTCAGACTGTCATGTGTGGATTGTGGGAAAATCAAGTAAGTCATTGTATTGCTGTGTTTGAGAACCTCTATTTTTGGTATCTTTAAAAGGAGATGGTGACATAAGACTGATGAGGTCAAGGACAAACACTAAGTCCTACATTTGATGTATATAGAAGCATCAGTATAAACCCATAAAGTATGGTATCTTTTAAAAAAATACATATTTCCTGGCTCTAACCATCAAAAGAACCCAGAAGTCATGACCAAACCAATAGCAGTAAATACTCGCTCACTCCCTGGAGAACTGGCTGGACAGAAATGTGCGAGATGAGCTCAAAGCATCTTGTCCTACCAGATAGCAAAGGGGTGCTCAAACACTACTGGGGCTGGGAATAAGGACACATTTTGAGCAACAAAAAGGATAATATCTATAGCAGACTGAAACTCATTAAATATGTTTAAATTCATGCATTCATATCATACTATGAAAAAGAAGAAAAACCTTTATTGGCCATCTTTGGAGGATGCTAGGAAACCATGTCATAATTTTGAAAATCCATCAGCAAAAGGAAAAGTCAAGCACTGATCCTGCCCTCCCTATACCATTTGTACCTCAGGATAAACAGAGCTGACAAAGGGAAGGTTCTCATGAGAGAAGTATTTCAGGTAATAAACAAAGAAAGAAAGAATTAGAATATCACCACTTTTACCACTCCCAATGACTTAATGTGTCCAGGAAATAATTATCTTTAGATGCTAACTGATGAAGTGCCCATAACCACCAGGAAGCTGATTTTGCAACAACAGAAAAAATCAAATCTATGTTGGATCAAGCATCTAGATCTAACTACCAATTTACAGAAATTACATGGGACAAAGGGACAGATGAAGTGACACCATGAGGATGCAATCAGCAAAATCCACACTCGAGAAAACGCTATAGGACAAGCAACCTGGTTTCTTATACACACACACACACACACACACACACACAGAGCAAGAAACACAAAGAGAAATGGAGAGGAACCCGCAGAGTAGAGTACAAGAGACTTGAAAAGCCATGTCAACATATCACAACCTGTGGCTTTATTTGGATCCTGATTCAAACAAGCAGTAAAAAGAAATCCTAGGACAAACAGGCAAACATGAATACCAACTGGGTATTTGGTGACATTAAGGATTATTACTATTTTTAGGTGTGATAATACTATCACGGTATATTTGAATTCTTTTTTTTTTTTTTTTTTTGCAGTACGCGGGCCTCTCACTGCTGTGGCCTCTCCCATTGCAGAGCACAGGCTCCGAACACGCAGGCTCAGCGGCCACCACTCACGGGCCCAGCTGCTCCGCGGCACGTGGGATCTTCCCGGACCAGGGCACGAACCCATGTCCCCTGCATCGGCAGGCGGACTCTCAACCACTGCGCCACCAGGGAAGCCCATATTTGAATATTTTTAAAGGAGGCTTTACCTCTGGAAATACATGCTGAAACGTTCAATGAATGAAATGATATGAAGTCTGGGATTTGCTTCAAAATAATCAGTGGCCTATGGGTGGAGCCGGAGATGGGTAAGATGAATCAAGACTGGCCCTGTATTGATGGGGGTTCACTACATAATTCTTCTACCTATTATATGCTTGAAAACATGCATTAAGAAGCAGCCTGGGTTTTTTTTCAGTACTATGTGCAGATGAGTCAAACCAGAGCTCAGCCCCCAAGTGACCTGTGAGGGGCTACAGCCCACCCAGTAGGTGCTCACTACCAGGCAGATTTTTATCATGCAAGTATGGAGTAACATTCCTGAATCCAGAGACCATCCTGCTGGAAGGATGCTTTGGTCTTGGCCAGTGAAAGAACAAAGAGCTGCTGCAGAGCTGGGACTGTACTTCGAAGATAAGGCCCTCAGGCCGTACTCTGAATGCTACCCCACATTTCATACAGAGTTTTATGTTCCTTGTCCTTTTTCAAAGTCAACAGTCAGATCACTTTCTGCCTCTTTCAGCCAACCAAGAAAAACATAATTACAATCACTGCTGTTTCCTCGCAGGTGGCCCACGATCCATGGGTCCTGAGGCCAGTGAGGGAGCCCAGTCCTGTGCACCTTTCCTCTTCCGCCCCAGCACACCTGGGCAGGCAGCTGCCATCCCACACAGAGTGCATCGTTCAGAGGCAAGGCGCCATTTCCATTTGCTAAGGCCTCCCTCTCCCCCGAGTTCCTGCAGCGGCTGGCTGCACCCTCCCACGGAGTCTCTACCAAGGACCGCAGGATGCCCCTACCCTGCCTTCTGCATGTCTTCAAGACAAGTTTCTCTTATGAAATACCTCCTGCCACTGATTCCCAGACAGATCCCAAATGATTACATTTTTATGGAGTGAACACCCAGTACAGCCCACCGGTTAGTCCTGTTGGGTCAAGACCAAGAATAGGAAACATCATCAGGACTCTTTGACATAGCAAGGGCCCAGCCTGGGAACCCAGCAGAGGGGAGCCTAAGTCTCCAGGACAGAGCAGCTGATGGGGGAGAGCTGCTTAATGAACTATTCATTCATTCCACAAATACTAACTAAGCACCTGCTGGACATCAGCCCCTGTCGTCTTGGAATGCTCAGCCAAGAGAAAACAGACATTAACAAGCGGCAATCTACTCACCTTTCATTCAACACTCACTGAAACTGATCACTCACTAAGTACTTCTCCAGGTTCTGGGGCAGAGTGGTGTGGGCGACAGATGAGAAAGACCACAAACAATCCACTTTGCACAAGAAATACAGGGGGTGGTAAGTGATGTGAATGGTAACGTGACAAAGAGCAGGAGGAGGGGTCAGAGCCACCAAGCTCCCTAAAGTGACGCTGGAGCTGAGCCAGTCTTCTTGCCGTCAGCACCTGGCCACACCCCAGGAGCCTGTACCCTCCCAGCCGCTCACCTGGTAGGCCCGGATCAGAGACTGCACAGCCAGGTGGTCCTCCACCAGCTTACTGGTCTTGGTCCGGCTCAACACTGCCGGCCTGCTCTCAGGGACAACAGAAAGGGGCCGGGGCTGAGCCGGACCATAAGAGGCTTCCTCACTGGCTTTCCGGAAGAAGCTGTCCCAGGACTGGGCAGGGGCAGAAGAAAGAAAACAGCCAGGTTAGGGCCTGGGAGTAGCGCGGGGTGGCCCAGGCTGGGGCCCTAGGGGACATCAGTCTTCCTTCACCACCATAGCTCTCAGGGCCCTCCCAGGACCCTGCCGACAATACCCTTCTCAATCAGCCCAGGGCCCCCACCCAAATTCTGGATCTCTCCAGGACCCAGCTTGGTAGTGTGTGGGGGAGGTTATAAGCTGTGATCAAGGGGCTTTATGTATGAAACGGGCTTCTATCCATAGGCAAAACATGCCCTCACACACTGTGGGTTGGAGGCAGCTCTGTGGAGGGCAAGGGCAGGCAGGCCCTCAACATTTCCAATGCATGTATCTTTTGAACCAGCAATTCCACTGCCAGCAATTTATTCTACAGATGTACTTGGACAGGTGTGCCTACATGTACAAGGATGTTCCCTGCAGGAGAGTTTATAAAAATGACAACGTAAAAACAATCTAAGCAGTGATCAATAGGAAACTGGTTAAATAAATGATGGTAAATTTAGATTCCGGAAAATTATGTAGTCTTTTTTAAAAAGACGCATTTATTATTGTGGATGTGGAATATTGCCAAGATATGTTGTAAAGTGAACACAGCAGAAGAGGATGTATGCTTTGCTACTATTCGTGCAGAAACAAAAAGCAGATGGGCACATGCACCAGCACCTCCACGTTCTAGCAGAACACATACAAAAGTGCTTTCCTCTACGCCCTCTCATACAGTACTGGTAGGAGAATAAGGTGGTACAAGCCGTGTGGAAAGCAATTTGGCAACACCCATCAAAATTATGTACACAGATGCCCTCTAACCCAACAATTCCACTTTGGGGAATTTATGCCACAGTTAGCTGCACACGTGCAGGATGATGAACGTACAAGATGATGTAGTACAGCACCCGTCATGACAGCCAGAGACTGGAAATGAGGCAGATGCCTGTCCCTGGGGATGAATGTAGACCATCCATCCAAACAGTGGAATACTATACAGCTGGGAAAAAGAAAAATGAGGCTCTTGAGGTACTGACATGGAAAATCTTGGAGATGTATGCTGAGTGAAAAAAGCCTGGGGCAAAAGAGTGGATGTTACATGTTACTTTTTGTGTAAAGGGGGAGAATCCAGAGTTATGTTTGCAATAAGTTTATCTGAATGGATACAGAAGAAATTAAGAATAGACTGGGGAACAGACAGGTAGGAGCTGAGCAGATATGGGATGGAATGGGAGGAAGGTTTTTCACTGTAGAACTTAATACTTTTTGTTTTTGGATCATGTGAGCATATTACTTTCCTCTGAGGCATGTGAGTGAAGGAGAGAGAGCAGCTACGCTTTTCACTTTTGTCCTGGCATCTGATTTTGATTTTTTTTTTTTTTTTTACCATCAGTGGGTACTTATTTTATCAGCTTACTATATATGTAAACACTTATGCTCCTAACTATATAACAAGAGGCCATCTGGAGACGGCACTGCATGACAAAGGAGGCAGGGACAGGCCTCAGACCAGGTGTGACTGAGCACGGCATTATCAGAGCTTCTCAAGCCAGACCACCACCCACTGGCTGGTCCAGCAACAGGACAGCAATGGACTTTCTTCACCCAATATGAGGACCAAGCTCTTTCACAAAGATGATGGAGGACCTGAGAGACAAAGAAACCTGCCCGGGGTCACACAGCAGGCAAGTTGCTTCTCCCCACTCCCCTCTCCACAGCCCAGCCCCAGGACCTTCTCTCCTGCACAGAGGGCAGGGTTGGGGTGCCAACCTTGTGGACACTCTGGGGGTTTTCCAACCAGGCGAAGTACATCTCCTCCATGTAACTGGAGCCGCCTCCAACTTTGCTGCTTGGGAAGGTGGCCGGTGGCCCAGACGACCTGCTGTACCAGCTGAACCTTTGGACGCCATGTGCGGCCAGGAGCCTCGAGGCCTGTGCCCCAAGCCGGGATGGCAGCAGCCTCAGCTGACTCATTCTGGACACAGGCAACAAGGGAGAGACATAAACCACGGGACTGGGATGGAAGGAAGGAGGCTCTGGCAGCCACTCATCCACTCATATGGCATTTGCTGGGCCTACTGGGCAGGTGGCCCTGGGCTAGGCAGTGACGAGACAGAGGTGAGAGGGACAGTCAGCCAGGCCTCCTGAACACCCCGGAACTCAGGCAGTGGAGTCCTCCAGGGACTGGGTGCTCCATGACCGGTCAGAAAAAGGCCGGAAGCAAGGCGTCTGGCTGAGCTGCACGATCTCGAGGCCCATGGCACTGCTGGGTCTCTAGTCATTGTGACCAAAAGGGACCAGTGACTTCCCCTGACTGCAGTATAGGCCCAGCATGTCCTCCCAGGCCAGAAGGCCAATGACACGGGCCTCAATGGCCCCCACTTCACATCGGGGACAACTGAGGCTCAGAGAAGGGAAGGGCACTGGGGGACAGTGGAGGGCAGACCAGAGGCAGGCGCCTTGCCCAGCCAAGCTCCCAGTTGCAGCTGCCCTCTTTGGCTCCCATACCCTGCCCAGAGCTTACACTCAGGACAGCTAACAGCTCAGGGGGTACATTCAGGCTGGAAGCCCACTCAGGATGGAGAGGAAAAAGAACCTGGAGCTCATCTCACCCCCGCAATCTCATCTGCTCTTTCCCAGGGAAAATGCTCGAACAACGGGCTTTCAGGAATCCGTGTGTACATATGGAGAGGTGGGGGGGGGGAGGGGCTTCCTCTTCCCCCCAGAAGACAGAGGTTCTCGGATAAGAGGCTCCTCTTAGAACCTCTGTTCCTCTACATCACCCCCCAACACAACTGTAAGCAGAGCCCCCTCCTCTTCCCCAGCATTGCCTGGACACACAAGGCTCCCCCTGAATACTTGCTAACACCCTTCTGCCCAGAGAATCCCAGCCTGTGAGTAGGGTGCAGCACCAGGGCCACCCCACCAGGGGCCATGCAGGCAGGAGGGCCTGCTTCCCCCCACATAACTCAGTCCCAGAAAGTGTGCCTTTATGCCTGGGCCTGGGCCTGGGCCTGAGTCAATGCTCCTGGGGCCAGATGTGCCCAGCTCACAGGGCACACACCCCGCCCCAGCTCAAACAAGTCACCAGAACCAGCTGGCTGGACCTTCTATTCTACAAGGGGTCAGGCCCCAAGGCAGGGCATGGCACAGTCCCCCTAGCCCGCGTGCTCCCTCTTTCCCTCCAAACTTACATGAGGCAAAGGGCAGGGAGGCGGTCTCCTTGAGCGAGGGACAGTGGGCTCCTCAGGGCAACCAGCAGCAAGTCTGAACAGAGGAAAATTAAAAAGCAAAAATATACTGCACTGCAGGGAGGAAGGAGGTGGGTTCAGCTGGAACCTGAGCCTCAAGTGCCCCAAGCTTCCTATCCACATGCTCAGCTGCATGTCCCGCCAGCCAGTGACACCAGGCCCTACTGAGGGCTGCTAGGGGCTGGCTCTTCCTGGAGTGGCACCTCTCCAGGTGCTGGGTGGGGACTCAAGGCCTGAGCTCTGGGGTCAGAGGGCCGGGGTCCCAACCCCTGCTCTCCCTCTGATGGTCCCTGAGACCTGGCCAAATACAGGGTTGCTGCCCCGGCCCAGATGGCCATAGGGCCCAGGAGCTACTGGCCTGGAATGTGAGAAGAATCTAAACAACCCAATGGGGAAACTCTAACATCCCCATCCTAAGGCAAAGAAAGCAGACACCAAGATCATCCACTGAGGGAATAAAAATAGGAGCACAATTAGTCAGCACCGATTCGGGGGCAGGCACTGTGCTCACCTAACCCTCTCAACAATCTCAAGAGGTGGGCACTTGGATTAGCCCCATTTTACAAATAGGGAAACTGAGGCACAGAGAGGCTAAGCTGGTGAGTGGCAGGGCTCTGTGGTTCCGGAGCCTGTGCCCTCCTCACTGCAGAGTCATGATGTAAACACAGATTTCTCTTAATGCCAATGCTCCTTCCAACGGCTGCAGCCAGAGCTGCTCTCTCTGCTGGCACCCACCCCCGCAGGGGAATGGGATGGCTCGGGGGGGTAGTGACAAGCCTGGCTGTGTCCAGCCTGGCCCAGTGCAGGAACACTGTGTTTCACAAACACTGAATAATCTGGGCAGCCGCTGGACACTGCTGTGGCCTTCACCCGGCCTGATGGAAGGACAGCCAGCCAGCCACCCCTGCCCCAATCCCAGCAGGGCCTGAGGACTCAGGAGCCCTAGAGGGCTGGGGACAGAGTCAACCTCAGTATCTGGAGCCAAAGCCCAAGCCTGCCCTGCCAGGTCCTGCCCACACAGGTGAAAGGGAAGAGTTAGGGTCAGGCACTGTGCACACCCCCTGACCAGCCCAGCCCACCCTGGACTAACAGGCAGGTTGCTCTGGGCAGCTCTTGGTGGCCTCCCCTCTACGGATAAAGTCAGTACCATCCCCACCGCCACCCTCAGAAGCATAACGACGACAGACATCCCTGGCCACTAAGCCTCCCACACGCAAGGCCCTATCTGGGCTGCTCTGCAATACGCCCACTGTAGAGATCCCAAGACCTTGAAGCTGGGCAGCAGCAGAGCCTGGACTCACACTCCCGCAGGCCTACGATGGCCTCACGTGCTGGGAACTGGGTGGGCTTTTCTCAGGAATAAACCCCACCTCTAGTTTACTGAACCCAAGAGGCAGCCACGGAAGCAGACTACGAGGTAGGAAGCAGGGTAGGGAGGGGGTGTGCTTATTTCCTTGACAGAGATGGAGGGTCTGAGCTAAAGGCCAGAGGTGGGGAAAGCACAAAGGTGAAAGGGGCCTGTTCCAATATGCTACAGGATATATGGGCAGGGTGCGCAGGGATGGGTTAGGGCCCATGGTGGAGGGGCATCATGGCACCCCGCTGGGACCTCAGGGTCACCCCATCCCCGCACATTTCCCTGAGGGAAGGAGAAGCACTTCCCAGGCTGGCTGCCACCTCAGGTCAGTCTTGCCTCCCTCAGGGCCTCAGTCTCCCCATCTGTGAGCGGAAACCCGGTTAAAACCGTCTGTAAAGGCCCTGCCCCCTGCCCCCACTACGAGGTCCTGAGACTTCGAAGCTGCCTGCCTGTCCCACCAAGCACATAACGCTAGACCATCCCCATCCCCAGCGCTGCCCTCCGCAGCCAGGGCTCCTTGAGAAGGCGAAGAGCAGCAGGCCCCTCCCCAGGCCACGAAAGGCGTGGACAGTCTGTAGTCTTTGGGCTGGAGAACCCACGCTGATGCCTGAAACCCCACCGTTAAAAGCTTCGCTCCCTTACGCAAAACACTTCACAAGAACTGCACTCGCAGGGTCGGATGCGCGCGAAGGGCTGAGGGTCCCTGGGGACGCCTCGGCCAAACAAAGGCGAAGCCAAGGTCACGCTCACTCCCCCTCCCACCTCCCGGGCCAGGCTTAGGGCTGCGGGCTGCGGCGCCCCGGGACCCAGGAGACTGTAGCAGAAGGGCCTCCCGCGACACAGCTGGAGAGGAGGAGGCGCAGGGACCCGGAAGGGAGGGGCCGCCGCGCTCACCGGGCCAGTGGGGGGGTCGGCGCGGCAGTGAGGTCCAGAGGCTGCAGGTCAGGGGAGGCGAGCAGTTGGTGCGCGACTAGCTGTACCAATTATCTGGGTCACGTGACGTGGCGGCGCCAGCAGCCAGCGAGCGAGCGCCGGGGAGACTCCGCGCGCCGTGACGTCTCTGAGGACGCCCCGCCCAGCCCTGCCCCGTTGGCGCTGTCCGCGGTGCTGAAGGCCCAGGGATGAGGGTTCCCGGGCCTGGAAGAGTGAAGATCCTGCAGACCTCAAGGAGAGATGACCCCGTCTGTCTGGGAAACCTGGCACGCTGCTGAGCCCCTGAACCCCGGGGTCCTCGTCCAAACACTAAGGAGAGTGAACCAGGAAAAAAAAAAAAAGCGGCCGTTTGTGTGTATGGAAGGATAGTTTCCGTTTTACAGACGGTAAACAGTATTTACAGATACTATTAAAAATCCCAGTCTTAGGGCTATCTTGAAGAAAAGATGAGATAATGCATATTAAGTGCTTATCACAAAACCTGATACACATTTCACTCATTCATTGTCCAAATTATGGAGACCTAGGCTGCCTTTACCTCCTTGTTGCTGCAATGAACACCTTCCTATACATTCCCTTAAGAACCTATGTGGAAATTTTTCTGGAATATATAACAGGCTGCTGAATTGCTGGGTCATGGGTTTGTGTATACTTAACTTGACTCAGCAGTGTTACATTGCTTCTTGATTCTCCATTCCCATAAACCGTGCAAGAGAATTTTTAAATCTTCATATCCCAGCCAACTCTTGGCAGTGTCTGGTCATGTAATTTTTGCCAGAATAACAGATGCAATGTCATATCATTGTTTTAATCCACGTTTCTCTGCTTATCAATGATTTGTATCTCATGTTGTTTGTTAGTTTGGGGGGCTTCCTGCTGCACTTGTCTTGCATTTTTCTCTTGTTTATATACAAGAGTTTCTGGAAGAGGAACATATACATCCGAGGTTCAAACCGCCATCTACTTTCCCATGGATTACTGCAACAGCCCCTAACCAGCCTTCTTGCTTCCACACTTGCACCCCTGAATTTTAATCTCAACACACTAGAGTTTTCCTTGTAGAACACCAATTCAAATCATGTTGCCCCTCTGCTCAAAACCCTGAAATGACTTCACTCAAAGTAAAAGGCAAAATCCTAACATTTGCTTCTAAGGCTCATTATCTCATTTCAAATATCTCGTGCATGCTACCATGCTTCATGAAGAAAATCAGAAAACTAAAAGAAATATGTAATGTAATACTCTTGGCGTTAATTAAAAGCACTGGCCCATACAACTACAACATACATTTCACAAGAACTCATTCAAATACATATTGAACACATTCAAATATATATCAAACACATTAATATGGTTGCCTAGGGGAGGGGATTGAGGGATGCAGATATGGGGTAATTAAATGATTGTCCATACCAGTACTGGTAGGATGCCAGAATGGACTAATATAATTAACTTTATCCTGCACCTAAAGCCCCCCCCTCCAAAAGAATTGTTCATTTAGAGATATTTTAAAGTCCATATGGCCAAGGACCATATCTGTTTTCTATTGTATCCCCAGCACTTAGCATAGTGCCCAACTCATAGCATGTTTTCAGTAAATATTTGTTGAATGAATAAATGAAGTAGTAAGTGGACACTTAACTTGGACCCTGAAGGATAAGTAAGAGTTTCTCTGATGCAGAAGGGCTGGGTTCATTGGGAGTTCTTTGATTAAAAGCACCAGAAAATTATCTGGCTGGCTTAAGAAAAAGGAATTGATGGGAAGGTTGTCTAAAGGACAACTCAGAATCACAGGAAAACTGGAGAATTAGTCTCAGGGAGCAGGGCTGAGCCAGAAATGAACTGACTCTTCAAGGCTCTTATGATGTTCAAGATTCAAATTTCAAGAAGAGAGATGCTAAATGATCTGGCTTGGCCTGAAGGGGGGAAGAGGGGACCTGGAGCCACCCATATGAAACACACATGGATTGAGAAGAAAGGCAGATGGTTTATGGGAGGCAGGTAGCACAAGAAATAGGAGTGGATGCTGGGAAAGAACAGATCAGCACACGTGCACAGAAGACCTCCAGCAGGAAAGCACCATATGCAAAAGCAGAGTTGGATGAAGGGCCAGAGGAATGGTAACTGCCTGGATGCACACAGGGAACTGGTGGCCTAGGCCAGGTGACGCTGGGCTTTGTCTACCATGTCAAGGGGTTTGGACTCTATTCAGTAGGGTATTGGACACCAGCAAGATTTTAAGCTGTGAGGGGCATGGTCAGATTTGCTTTTTAGTATGATTTCTGTGGCAACTGGAGGGAAGATGGAGTAGTAAAAGGTGAGAGCAAAAATATATCCAGGTGAGAGGCAATAATGCACTGGCTGGCAGTAGAAGTAGAGAGTGAGGGACAGATTTAAGAGACATTTAGGAGTCAGCTCCATAGGGTTTAACGGTTGACCAGGCATGAGTGGTGGGTGCAACGATAACTCACAGATTTCTGGCTTTAGTGACTGTGGGGACAGTGGAACCTCTCAGTGAGCTGCAAAACAGGAGATGCAGGTTGGGAAGAACAACAGAAAAAGTATACACGTTGGAGCCACCAATGAGCCACTTAAGAAAGATGAAGAGTATGACATAGAACAGCAGGCAGGAACAAAACCCTAGCAAATCAATAGGCTTCAGAACCTCCCATTTGCCCACAGTGGTCTTCAGAGTCACCAGAGGAAACACAGAGCCATGGAGAGAGACTCACACCATGGAGGGAAGCTGAGTCGCTGAAGGGGCTGGGCGGGGCAGTGAACGGAAGCAGCTGCTGTAGGAGCCTTTTAGCCTAATTGATGCTCTGCTAATTACATTGATTAAAGCAAACATTTGGGGCAATTAAGACTCCCACGAGGATGTGTGCCATTCTCAGAAGACTGAGAAGCCTCGAGAAGCCTCGAGCCATGGCTATAGGCTCTGCAAAGATCTTCAGAAGCAGAAACCTTCCTTTTCTTCTCTCTCTGACAGAACATGCATGCAAGTTTGTATTTATTCTGGTTGTATAGACTTTAGAATTTAAATAATACAGAAGGATACAGAGCAAAGTGTGAAAATCTCCCTTCCACCTGCCTCAGCTTCACCTTTCTCCCCCTCCAGAAATTACTGGCCACAGCTGGGTGAACATCTTTACAAAAGTGTCTATGTATTTATTTAAGTCTACTTGTACAAATTCACATTTATAAAAACATAAAATGCATCCACTAGACTGTAGTTCTGCAATTTGCTTCCTTTTTTCAATTGTCTTGAAGATCTTTATTTTAATTTCAGTACATGTAGGATCACCTATTTCTTAATGGGTATATTGCATTCATTGTAGGGGTGTGTAATTATTATATTTAACTTCTTTTGCATTGAACAGACATTTACAGCAAAAAAAAAAAGAAGTCCTTCCACGTATATCCTTTAGCACATGTGCAACTATTTTGGCAATACTGATTCCTAGAAGAAGTGTAACACTGGGTTAAGGGAAATGGATGTTTTAATTTTTAATAGTTACTGTCTTCAGTAAGACCATTCCAATATGTGTCCCCATTAACATTTGAGAGTTCCCACTTTCTTACATCCTTGCCAAGACTTGTTATTATCAGTCTTTTTAATTTGTGCCACTATGATAGATGAAAAACAACTGTTTAGTTTGTATAAAACTGGTAAGTGCAGTTGAGAACCTTTTAATGTTTATTTTGTATTCCCCTTCTGTGAATTGCCTAATCATTTTCTTTGCGCATTTTTCTATTGGGTTGTTTTCATCTTATTGATTCATCTAAACTCTGTATATATTCTGGATAAGAATACTTTGGTATGTCATAAATACTGAAAATATTTATCTCCCCCAGTCTGTCACTTGTCTTTTAACTTTGTTTATAGATGTTTTAGCCATATGGTAATTAACACTTGTCATGGGCTGAATTGTGTCTCCTACCACCAAATTCATATGCTGAAGTTCTAACGCCCAGTCCTCAGAATCATAATAATCATATTTGGAGATAAGATCTTTAAAGATCTTAATTAAGTTAAAATGAGGTTATTAAGTTAAAATGAGGTAGTTAGGGTGGGTATAAGTACTTATAAGAAAAGAAATTTGGACACAGACATCTTTACACACAGAGGTAAGACCATGTGAAAACTGAGGGAGAACGTGGCCATCTGCAAGCCAAGGAGAGAGGCCTCAGAAAAAACCAACCCTGATGACACCTTGATCTTAGACTTCTGGCCTCCAGAACTGTGAGAAAATGAATTTCTGTTGTTTAAGCTCCCCTGTCTGTGGTACTTTGTTACGGTGGCCTTAGAAATGAATACAGTGCTCTTTTTGGAGGCTCCATTCCTTAATTTGAGAACCACTCAGGACTCCAGGGTTTTCCCTCAATTCCAGCTTCTCCTGGGTCAGGGCTCCTTCTATCCCCAGGTGGGGTAGGGATGGCCCCATTTTACCCTCTGATACAGCTCCTCGCTAAAGTCTGCTTACAGTTGACAAGTACATTTCTTTTGTTCTTTCCTCTCCCATCTCATTATATTATTATTTTGAAGAGAGATACCGAAAGGACAGATCATCACTCAGAGGCAAATACTCTTAGCTTTGGGGTAGATTTTATCTTCACTTTTAAAAATACATCTTTTACAAACACAGTTGAGATAATATGTTATTTACTTAACAGGACAACTTAAGCATTTCCCATGTTTTAAAATATTTATAAACCTGGTTTTAATGACTGCAAGTATATAATGATATATTTTTTTGGGTGTTTCCTCTAGCACGATTTTTTTTCCAACACAAGCCATTCTCTGTCTGTGGCCTCTGACCAGACTTCACACTGCTCGCTTTGTTCCCACCATGATTATTGCTCCCACCACAGTGCCAGGTTATGTGCTAAGCACTTAACAGGTGTCATCCCATATATTCTTTTTTTTTTAATTTATTTAATTTATTTATTTTTGGCTGTGTTGGGTCTTTGTTGCTGAGCACAGGCTTTCTCTAGTTGCGGCGAGCAAGGGCTACTCTTCGTTGTGGTGCGTGGGCTTCTCATTGCAGTGGCTTCTCTTGTTGCAGAGCATGGGCTCTAGGCACGTGGGCTTCAGTAGTTGTGGCATGTGGGCTCAGTAGCTGTGGCTCACGGGCTTAGTTGCTCCGCGGCATGTGGGATCTTCCTGGACCAGGGCTCAAACCCGTGTCCCCTGCATTGGCAGGTGGATTCTTAACCACTGTGCCACCAGGGAAGCCCCATCCCATATATTCTTTCCAACAACTGAGAGATGAGGAAACTGGCACTTGCAGCGGTCACTTATAGATGTAGATGGAGGCAGAGTAACACTCTGTGTATCAATAAAGAAATATCAGTGTAGAACTCTGAGACTTCCAGCTCCAGTCCCAACACTCATTCAGTGGAACTAAAGGCTGAACACTGATTGAGGTGCTGATATTTGCACAGGGTCACAGAACACAGCCAGATGAAGAAGTCTTGTTACCCAAAAACTGGGTTTGCCTCTTGGTGGATGTGGAGCCAAAAGACACAACCAAGCCAAAGAGTAGGGGAAGGAAGGATTTTATTACTTGTAATGAGTAAGGAGAACACCAGGGATATTTGCCAAAGCTATGTCTCCCAGAACAGCAAAACTGGGGAAGATTTAAGCTAGGGTGGCATACATATTCATGAAGGGGATTGAGCAGAGAATTCAGCATAGAATTGAGGCAAAGTTTAACAGAGTCTGGGCTCTAGTTGATTGACATCACGAGGGTCAGCAAAAGCCAGCATCTTCATTCCTTAGGGTCTAGTTATTCTGCTGGTTGAGTGCTTGAGGGGGTTTGGATCCTTGGATCCTGCAAAATAGCTCAAGGATGTGCTTCAGGTTAATCTTTACCTTTGAAACAGAACTGGGAGCCTTTACAACTGATTTATTGTCTCCAGTATGGGTAAGTTATTTCCCTGGTCTGCTAATAGCTGCTTATTCTTACATTCTTTGTTCCTTTAAAATCATTAAATACCGAGGCCTATTCTTTTGCAAGGGCAAGCTTGTGGCCAGGCTTAGATCACAAAATGGCTTGAGCCTAAAACAGCTACTCTTATGTCAAGAAAGCCATGCCTGGTTCTCTTCCTCCAGGGACCTCCCTACCCTATCCGGCTACAGCCTGGCCTCCTGTCTCTTCACCCTGGCTCTTTCCATGCCCCAGGCTGCCCTCTCACATGCTTCACACCCTCTCCTAGAGAGGGCACAATCCAGGAGGCCCCAGCTCCCAAGGACTTCTCCAGACAAGCCTCTACCCCAGGGAAGTTCAACTTCCCACCTTCTCCAAACTCTCTCCTTTTGGCGCTTGGTGGGTGGTGAATTATAGATGAAAGCTTCATTAATTCAGGTTCCAATAGCTCAGAAACAGTGTAGGATCATTCATTCTCAAGATACATTCATATTAACCTTAACCATCTATGTACATGTTTTTTTTTGTACATGGTTGTTTTATAGCAAACTTATTAAAATCAGTGATATGGAAAAGGAACACTTTAAATTAAACTTCTTATTTTGAGATAATTCTATATTCATTTGCAGTTGTAAGAAATAACACAGAGAGATACTGTGTACTCCACCCAGTTTCCCCCAGTGGTAACATCTTGCAAACCAATATCATAACCAGGGTATCAACATCTTCTGTCAAACCAGGAGAATCCCTTATGTTACCCTTTTACAGCCACATTTGGTGTTGTCACTTTTTTTGTTGTTGAAATTTTAGTCTTTCTGATAGGTTTCTAGTGATATCTCATTATGGTTTTATTTTGCATTTCTCTGACAGCTAATGAACATCTATCTTTTCATGTGCTTGTTTCCATCTGTGTATCTTCTTCAGTGAAATGTTCATGTCTTAAAGCCCCTTTCTAATTGAATTGCTTTTTTTTTTAACTGTTGAGTTTTGAGAGTCCTTTATATATTCTAGATACTAGTCCTTGAGCATATGTGGTATGCAAATATTTCCTCCCAGTCTGTAGTTTCTTTTCATCCTCAAAACAGGATCTTACATTGAACTAAAGTTTTCAATTCTGATGAAGTCCAATTTATTAATTTTTCATTTATGGCTTGTGCTTTGGTTTTCAGTCTAAGAACTTTCTGCCTAGCCCTAGATCCTGAAGATTTTCTCCTCTATATTTTTTTCAGAGTTTTTGGGTTTTACATTTTACATTTAAGCCCATCATCCATTTTGAGTTAATTTTTGTTTAAGGGGTGAAACTTAGGTTGAGCTTCATTTTTTTTTTTTTTTTTTTTTTTTTGCCTACAGATGCCCAATTGCTCCTGCACTATTTGTTGAAAAGGCTATCCTCCCTCTATTGAATTGATTCTATACCTCTGTCCAAACTCAGTCAGGCACGTTTGTATGGCTCTATCCCTGGGCTGTGCTTTATTGAGATATAATTCCCATACCATACAACTCACCCATTTAAAATATACCATTCAGTGGTTTTTAGTAAATTCCCAGAGTTGTGCAAACCATCACCACAATCAATTTTGGAACATTTCATCACCCCCAAAAGAAACCAAAAGGGGAACTTTTACCACCTTAAGAAAAACAAATGGTTCCAAGACCTATGGCTTTCTAAAAATTGTCTGTGGGTTCCCTAAAGTGGAGAACAGGCCTCCTCTGATAAGCCGGTGACGTGTCAGTAGTCTGATCATAGGCCTGGAGGGGTCAGCTCCACCAGAAGCACTTCGACAAGCTGCCCAAGTCACAGCTGCCTCCCACAGACCTTACTTGCTCCCAGCATTGGGACTTGGCTGCCAACTTCCAGAGGACAGGCCAGAGTTTTCATCCTGGGAAGATGGACCTGCTGCTGCCAAGCCTCTGCATTACCACCAGTTCCTCCTCCAGCTGGCCCTTTACACTCCGACCCAGGCCAGGTGGAGTGGGCACAAAGACTAGGGTGATTTGGGCTTTTGTTTGGAGCAGCTGGATGCAGATGCAAGTTCAGTCCCCAAACCCATGCAGGCTCCTCCCAGCAGCATCGGAAGCCTCCCTCCTCCCAGAGCAAGCCCCTGGGAGATCACAGCCTGGCTGTTGGAAGGACAGAAACATCCGTTCCAGGCATTGCTATCCCTCCAGGCTCTGACACCTGCCGCTGTGCCTGGCTCAGGCACACCTGTCCGGTCACCTCACAGGCAGCATCTGCACCTCAGGTCCCTCTGTCCCAGCTCTCCGGGTCTGATGAGCTTCTGCTCCTCAGGGTCCTTTTCGGCAAGGTCCTGTGACAGTCCCCTCCTGGGCGGGGGGGTCCAGAGGGCATGGGGAGCCTGTGCCGACAGCTGGGCTCCCAGCCCACCCACTCATCGTCACCGCACCTGCCATACTGGGTGTAGACTCCGCCTGGTAGGCCTCTGGCAGGCAAACCACTGTCTTTCCGGATGACCTCAGGGACGCCGCTTGCGTGCAGGCCTTCAGTGGGTCAGCCGATATCAGTCGGTGGAAGCGGGAGCTTGGGGAGTCCCTCGTGGGATGGGGTGGGGAAGTAAGAGGGCCTTTGGGCTGGGGAACCAGAACCATGAGTAACAGTTTTACAGACCCTGGACTTGGTGAGCAAGAAGAGGCCACAAGAGAGAAAGCGCCGGGGCGGCGACCTTGCCTGGTTGTTTAAGGGATGCAGGGTCGCTTTCTGGAGCGCGGGTTCTGGAAAAGGTAGAGAAGGGAGGGGAGGCTGCAAAGGCAGGTTGGGGCCAGACATCCCTTCCCCACGCGTGTGGAGGGACGCGATCCAGGACACAGCTGCACCCAGCAGCGGGGACCTGGGCCAGAGTCCCGCACGACCGTTGGGGCGCTGCGTGGGGCCGGCCTCGGGCTCCCCCTGGCGGGGACGTCCCGCGGTGCGCCTCGGGGAGGACCCAACGTCTGGGCTATAAAAGACCCTTTCGGCATTTCCGTGTCCGCCTCTTCCCCCTCCTCACTCCGCCCACACCAAGCGCGCCGGGCCGAGAACTCCCGTCTAAGGAGGCTCTGAGCCCGGGCACAGCTTTGCTGCAGACGCTCGGCTAAGCAGCCTCACGTCTCTCCTGCCAGAGCCGGGCCCCGCGCCACACTTATTCTGAACTGTAGGGCGCCGAGCTCTTCGGAGGTGGGGCAGGAAGGCGCCAATCCTTTGCTGAAATGGGCGCCTGGGGGGCGGGCGTGCGCCCACTCCTGGTGAACTTCATCAAGGAGTATCCGGGGAAATCCAGTCCAGGCCCCTGATGTGGGGAGACACGGCCAGCGCAGAGGGAAAGCCGCGACTCTCTCTCAAGAGGGGCCACAGTTTCCTGTAAAATGGAGACAGGCAGTTTGAAATCCCACACACCAGGTGAGCACTTGCGTATGCGGGTCCCTCCCAGGCAGAGAGAAAAACAGCCCGACCGTGAAGCTCGCCCTCCTGGGGACTCGGGTGGAGGACGGATGTATCAGGGAGGGCTTCCTGGACAAGAAGGAAAGAATGTTGGACTGAAGGGGAGTGTTGTGGGCAAAGGCTTGGAGGGCGAGTAAGAGTCGGGCAGGTCTGGGGAGGTGGTGGGGGGTGGTGCTCCGCGGTGGGGCATCTAGTGCTCCAGAGCAGGAGTCAGAACGGAGACCTCAGACGGGCCCGAGGGAACAGCCTCTAAGGTTCTAGCTGATATTTGAGTCCTCAGAGCTCTGTGGAGCCTCTTCAGGGTTCAGGTAGGGAACGTGGTCAGAGTTTTTCTAGAAAAAAATCGTTCTGGAAGGTGGTGGAGGACTGGTAGGAAACAAGGCAGAGGCAAGAAGAAAACCCCCCAATCAAGGAGAGAACCGGTAAGGCCTGTGAACTGCAATTGTACCAGTGGGGCCTCGGGAAGAGCTATCTGTGGCAGAGTATTATGGGAGTGGGATCAGCTGGTCTGCGGGCAGCGGATAGTGTTGAAGAGTCAGGTGTGCATCCCAGGCTCCTGGAGGTGTCCCCAAGTCCCCTCATGCCTCTGAGAGACGGTTACCACCTCTTAGGAAGCCCTGCCTCATGCCCCTCTGGGCCATAATATTCTTTGAGGCCAAGAGAATTGTGTTTTCTCATTACCCTTGGAGAACTACTATGAGCTCAGTGGGAGGAGAGACCCAAGCAATCTCTGCCTTCATGGTGGTTTCAGAATGTATAGGTCAGGTTCATGGAGCCCTCAGCCCTGAATATGCAGAGAAGGCAAAACAGAGAAACCAAAAGAATAAAACAGAAAGAAGTAACACTGAAGTGGTTAACAAATTAGAAGGCAGGCACTCTTAGCCGAGTTGCATTTTAGAGTCGAGATTTTTTTTTTTAATTGCGATGTCAATAAATACTCATTATAGAAAAGTTTGAAAGCACAAAAAATTATAAGAGGAAGAATATTCATACCCTTTCACTCAAACTTAACCACTTAGTTTCGTTTATCATTTACAGTTTTCCTTTCTATCTTTCTTCCTTATATAGTTTTCAAACTTCTAACACAGTTGTGGTTAGATTGTCTTCACAACTTGCAGTGTCTTCTCACTTAAGAATATCTCTAAGGGATCTTTGTTTTGTTGCTTCCTTAATCCCCATCTACAGATTTCTTAAGGCTTTTAAATGGTAACATCTCATTCTATGTAGAATCTGAATATTAAAGTGTTCTCACTTTCTTAAACCTCTAGTAACCAACAGGAATTGTGCTACTGAACACACAGAAGAGACTCTCCTTATACAATGCAAAAATGATTAGAAAAAAAGAATGATGACAATTTGGCCATGACAACATCACCCAAGTTCTGCTTCCAGATGTCAGATAGACACTGATCTACTCCATGCAATTGATCAATGAATTTTCAATGTACATTATGATCAACTAATAGTTTCCAATGCTACCTTGCCATTTAATCTTGTTTTTAGCTGAAAATTCATCTTCAAAAGGACACATTATTTGCTATTCATAAGCTGCTTATAATAGCAAAAGGAGATACAGCACTCTTAGCTAATTTCTGGGTGAAATGTGTGAGATCTTTAACTAAGGGATTCTTCCCAAATGCTGAAGTATTTAGGCTTCTTCTTGGAAAGAAAAAAAGCAAAAAGAAACAATGTGCGCCTAAAGAACTTAGGTTTAGTGTGTGTGTGTGTGTGTGTGTGTGTGTGTTTCCCTAATGTGGATCATAAATGGTTATCTATTTTATTTGGACCTCAGGTGTACAGAACTGGATTAATCGCAATCCTTGGTTCATAACACAGTCTCATTTTGGCAAACACTTTGTTTGGATATTTAATTTAGTTATTTTTATTTTACTTTTTGGCCATACCACACGTCATGCAGGATCTTAGTTCCCCAACCAGGGATTGAACCTGTGCCCCCGGTAGTGGAAGCGCAGAGTCTTAACCACTGGACCGCAACAGAAGTCCCAATTTAGTTATTTTTAACATTGTGAAAAGCAAACTAAAAGCTAAGACCTTGACAAAAACTTATTTCTAACCATATAGTCTCTGCCTCCTTCACCCTATCTCCCTGTTTCTGCAACTCCCAAAATTATTATACTCAACCATGTTTCATAATTCCCTTGTTTTTCTTTTTATAGTTTTTTCCTGCATTTATATGTAATCCTTATATTTTTATTTTTTATTTTAATTTTTGAAGGGTATTTTAGTTTTATGAAAAGGCTATCATGCAGTATGAGACCTTTTGGGACTTATTTTTTCACTTAGTCTCATCCACAACGTTATATATCTTTGTGGTTTATTCTGTTGTATATAACACTTTGTTGTTTTGCTTTTCAAAAATCTGTTCCTTTGACGGGTAAAAAAAACCCAAAAAGAATATCTCTAAGGCATCTCCCATTATATAACAAATTTTCCCAGGTCACCTTAAATATCGCAGGGTTGAACAGGTCACCCCAATCCTGGCCTGCCAGGTTCATCTTAATCCCTGACGCCTAAACTCCAGTAAATCTACAAATTATGAATGCAGTGCCACTTGGCTTACTTGTGTTTTGCATTATAACAGAATTTAAGAAACCTGGCTTCCAAATGCTCATTAATCCTTGTTTTTTTTTCCTGGAAAAGATTTGGGCAACTCTAAGCGCAGTGACTTAGAAACTACAGCAGTATAAATAACTTCCAGTGGAAGCAAGGATGAAGTATGGGCTGAGGTTAGTTAATAAGATTGGGATAGTGTCTTGTATCATATGAAGTGTGTGGTTTAGAGATGGTGAGTGACCCTAGGGGATAATCAGTGCCATTCTAGGTTGTGTTCGCATTGATCTCATAAGGAGGAACTGAGCTATTGAGACATGGTTGGAGAGAGACATTGTCTCATTATTTAAACTGCACCAGAAAAAAAGAGTTTGCAGCATACTCTCAGTGGTTGACCCAGGAGAGGGAAGGAGGTATTTGTCATTATTCACACTGTGAATCACAGCTAGAAAGAGGGGCTCTGATGACCTTTAAGGAAACTTTAGGAACAGGCCTTATGTTTTGAGCTCAGAGACCCAGGAGCACAAGTATTCAGCATCTTCCAGGAATTGGGCTCCATCATTGCCTGGGTCCTTGCTCTTTAGGGTGGGGTCTGCAAACCCATTGGCATCACCTGGGAGCTTATTGGCATCACCTGGGAGCTTATTAGTAGCCCCTACCCAGATCTACTGAATCAGAATCTGTGTATAAAGAATCCCCAGGTGATATGCACATTCAATTTGAGAAGCACTGCTCTCTGTAACATCTAGAATCCTTCAGCTTTTTTCCTTCAGAAAAATTAGACCCTGGGTAAGGCTGTCAATAAAAAGGGTGTTTAAAGGGGACCAACTTTGTGGCTTAACTTTTCCTTTTTAACTGAAGTATAGTTGATATACAGTGTTGTGCTAGTTTGGGGTGTACAGCAAAGTGATTGAGTTATATGTACATATACATATATCTTTTTTTTTCAAATTCTTTTCCCTTATAGATTATTACCAAGTGTTGAGTATACTTCTCTGTGCTATACAGGAGGTCCTTGTTGGTTATCTATTTTATATGTAGTAGTGTGTATCTGTTAATCCCAAACTCCTGATTTATCCCTCCCCTGCCTCCTTCCCCCATTCTCCTTTGGTAACCATAAGTGTGTTTTCTATGTGGGTCTATTTCTGTTTTGTCTGTAAGTTCATTTGTGTATATATTTTTAGATTCCACATATAAGCGATGTCATATGATATTTGTCTTTCCCTGTCTAGCTTACTTCACTTAGTATGATAATCTCTAGGTCCATCCATGTTGCTGCAGATGGCATTATTTCATTCATATATATGATGGAATATTGGATAAAGAGGTATTCTTTATACATTCATCTGTTGATGGACACTTAGATTGCTTCCATGTCTTGGCTGTTGTAAATAGTGCTGCAGTGAATGTTGGGGTGCAAGTATCTTTTCGAATTATGGTTTTCTCTGGGTATATGCCCAGGAGTGGGATTGCAGGATCATAGGGTAGCTCTATTTTTAGTTTTGTAAGGGACCTCCACTGTTTTTCATAGTGGCTGCACCAATTTACATTCCCACCAACAGTGTAGGAGGGTTCCTTTTTCTGTACACCCTCTCCAGCATTTATTAGTTGTAGACTTTTTTATGATGGCCTTTCAGACCAGTGTGAGGTGATACCTCATCGTGATTTTGATTTGTATTTCTCTAATAATTTGTGATGTGGAGCACCTTTTCATGTGCATTTTGGCCATCTGTATGTCTTCTCTGGAGAAATGTCTATTTAGATCTTCTGTCCATTTTTTGATTAGGTTGTTTTTTTTTGATATTGAGCTGGAAGAGCTGTTTGTATATTTTGGAGATTAATCCCTTGTCAGTCTCATCATTCACAAATACTTTCTCCCATTCTGTAGGTTGTCTTTTTCCATTTTGTTTATGGTTTCCTTTGCTGTGCAAAAGCTTTTAAGCTTAATTAGGTCTCATTTATTTTTGTTTTTATTTCCATTACTCTAGGAGACAGATCCAAAAAGATATTGCTGCGATTTATGTCAGAGTATTCTGCCTATGTTTTCCTCTAGGAGTTTTATAGTATTTGGTCTTACATTTACGTCTTTAATCCATTTTGGGTATATTTTTTTTATGGTGTTAGAGAATATTCTAATTTCATTCTTTTATGTGTAGCTGTCCCGTTTTCTCAGCACCACTTATTGAAGACACTGTCTTTTCTCCACTGTATATTCTTGCCTCCTTTGTCACAGATTAATTGACCATAGGTGCGTGGGTTTATCTCTGGGCTTTCTATCCTGTTCCATTGATCTATGTGTCTGTTTTTGTGCCAGTACCAGGGTGTTTTTATGACTGTAGTTGTTTGTAGTATAGTCTGAAGTCAGGGAGCCTGATTCCTCCAGCTCCGTTTCTCTTTCTCAAGATTGCTTTGGCTATTCGGGGTCTTTTGTGTTTCCATATAAATTATAATATTTTGTGTTCTAGTTCTGTGAAAAATGCCATTGATAATTTGATAGGGATTGCATTGAGTCTGTGGATTGCCTTGGGTAGTATAGTAATTTTGACAAAATTAATTCTTCTAATCCAAGAACATGGTGTATCTTTCCATTTGTCATTTTTTAATTTTTTTCATCAGTGTCTCATAGTTTTCAGAGTACAGGTCTTTTGTCTCCTTACGTAGGTTCATTCTTAGTTATTTTTTTTTTTTGTGGTATGCGGGCCTCTCACTGTTGTGGCCTCTCCCGTTGCGGAGCACAGGCTCTGGACGCACAGGCTGAGTGGCCACGGCCCACGGGCCCAGGCGCTCCGCGGCGTGTGGGGTCTTCCCGGACCGGGGCACAAACCCATGTCCCCTGCATCGGCAGGTGGACCCTCAACCACTGCGCCACCAGGGAAGCCCTATTTTATTCTTTTTGAAGTGAAGGTAGGTGGGATTGTTTCCTTAATTTCTGTTTCTTATCTTTTGTTGTTAGTGTATAGAAATGCAACAGATTTCTGTGTATTAATTTTGTATCCTGTACCTTTACTGAATTCATTGATGAGGACTAGTAGTTTTCTGGTAGAGTCTTTAGGATTTTCTATGTATTTTCTGTAGTATCATGTCATCTGCAAACAGTGACAGTTTTACTTCTTCTTTTCCAATTTGGATTCCTCTTGTTTCTTTTTCTTCTCTGATTGGTGTGGCTAGAACTTCCAAAACTATGTTGAATAAAAGTGGCAAGAGTGGACATCCTTGTCTTGTTCCTGATCTTAGAGGAAATGCTTTCAGCTTTTCACAGTTGAGAATGATGTTAGCTGTGGGTTTGTCATATGTGGCCTTTATTATGTTGAGGTGTGTTCCCTCTGTGCTGACTTTCTGGGGAGTTTTTTTTTTTTTTAGGAATTTTGCCTTTTTTAAAAATAATTAATTAACTAATTAATTTATGGCTGTGTTGGGTCTTCGTTTCTGTGCGAGGGCTTTCTCCAGTTGCGGCGAGCAGGGGCCACTCTTCATCGCGGTGCACCGACCTCTCCCTATCGCGGCCTTTCGTTGCGGAGCACAGGCTCCAGACACGCAGGCTCAGTAATTGTGGCTCATGGGGCTAGCCGCTCCGCGGCATGTGGTATCCTCCCAGACCAGGGCTCGAACCCGTGTCCCCTGCATTAGCAGGCAGACTCCCAACCACTGCGCCACCAGGGAAGCCCTCTGGAGAGTTTTTATCATAAATGGAGGTTGGATTTTTCAAAAGCTTTTTCTGCATCTATTGAGATGAGCATATGGTTTTTATTCTTCCATTTGTTAATGTGGTGTATCACGCTGATTGATTGGTGGATATTGAAAAATCCTTGTATCCCTGGGATAAATCCCACTTGATCACGGTGTATGATCCTTCTAATGTATTGTTGGATTCGGTTTGCTAGTATTTTGTTGAAGATTTTTGCATCTATGTTTATCAGTGATATTGGCCTGTAATTTTCCTTTTCTGTGGTACCTTTGTCTGGTTTTTGTATCAGGGTGATGGTGGCGTCATAGAGTGGAAGTGTTCCTTCCTCTGCAATGTTTTGGAATAGTTTCAGAAGGATAGGTGTTGACTCTTCTCTAAACATTTGATAGAATTTGCCTGTGAAGGCATCTGGTCCTGGACTTTTGTTTGTTGGGAGTTTTTAGTGACAGATTCAATTTCAGTACCTGTAATAGATCAGTTCATATTTTCTATTTCTCCTAGTTCAGTTTTGGGAGGTTGTACCTTTCTAAGAATTTGTCCATTTCTTCTAGATTGTCCATTTTATTGGCATATAGTTGGTTGTAGTAGTCTCTTATGGTCCTTTGTATTTCTGTGGTGTCCGTTGTAACTTCTTTTTGTCTCTAATTTTATTGATTTGGGCTTTTTTAAAAAATTAAAAGCTGTACACGGGCTTTCTCTAGTTGTGGCAAGTGGGAGCTACTCTTCATTGCGGTGGCTTGTCGTTGTGGAGCATGGGCTCTAGGCACATGGGCTTCAGTAGTTGGGGCTTTGGGTTCTAGAGCGCAGGCTCAGTAGTTGTGGCACATGGGCTTAGTTGCTCCGTGGCATGTGGTATCTTCCCAGACCAAGGATCGAACCTGTGTCCCCTGCACTGGCAGGCAGATTCTTATCCCCTGCGCCACCAGGGAAGTCCCCCCTTTCTTTTTCTTGATGAGTCTGCCTAAAGGTTTATCAGTTTTGCTTATCTTTTCAAAGTACCAACTTTTAGTTTAATTGATCTTTCTCTTTTCTTAGTCTTTATTTCTATTCTGATCTTTTTGATTTCTTTCTACTAACTTTACGTTTTATTCGTTCTTCTTTCTTTAGTTGCTTTTGGTGTAAGGTTAGGTTGTTTATATGAGATTTTTCTTGTGTCTTGAGGTAAGCTTGTATCACTGTCAACTTCCCTATTAGAACTGCCTTTGCCATGTCCCATAGGTTTTGGATCATCGTGTTTTCATTTTCTTGTGTCTCTAGGTATATTTTTTAGTTTCCTCTTTTATTTCTTCAGTGATCCATTGGTTGTTTAGTAGCATATTGTTTAGTCTCCATGTGTTTGTGATTTTTGCAGGTTTTTTTCTTGTGGTTGACTTCTGATCTCATAGGATTGTGGTTGGAAAGGATGCTTGATATGATTTCAGTTTTCTTAAATTTATTGAGGCTTGCTTTGTGGCCCTGCATCATGTGAGCTATCCTGGAGAATGTTCCGTGTGTACTTGAAAAGAAAGTGTATATGCTGCTCTTAGATGGAATGCTCTGTAAATATCAGTGAAGTCCATCTGGTCTAGTGTGTCTTTTAAGGCCTGTGTTTCCTTGTAGATTTTCAGTCTGGTTGATCTGTCCATTGATGTAACTGGGGTGTTAAAGTCCTCCACTATTTTGTGTTACTGTCAATTTCTCCTTTTATGGCTGTTAACATTTGCCTTATATATTGACGTGCTTCTGTGTTGGGTGCATATATATTTACAATTATTATGTCTTCTTCTTGGATTGATCCCTTGATGGTTATGTAGTGTCCTTCTTTGACTTTTGTAACAGTCTTTGTTTAAAGTCTATTTTGTCTGATATGAGTATTGCTACTCCAGCTTTCTTTTGATTTCCATTTGCATGGAGTACCTTTTTCCATCCCCTCACTTTCAGTCTATGTATGTCTCTTGTAGACAGCATATATACAGGTCTGTTTTTGTGTCCATTCAGCCCATCTGTGTCTTTTGGTTGGAGCATTTAATCTGTTTACATTTAAGGTAATTATAGATATGTATGCTATTTTGTTGATTGTTTTGGTTTTTTTTTTTTGTAGGTCTTTTTCCTTTCCTCTTTTGTTCTCTTGTGATTTGATGACTATCTTTAGTGTTGTGCTTGGATTCCTTTTTCTTTTTTGTGTGTATATCTACTGTAGATTTTTGGCTTGTGGTTACCATGAGGTTTTGATATACCAGTCTATACGTAAACATGATTGTTTTAACTTGCTGATCTCCTAATTTCAAATGCATTTTAAGTATCCTGCATTTTACTTGCTTCCTTTCACAATTACCGGTTTTGATATCATATTTATGTGTGGATGTGATTTCCTACCTTTACTGTATGTTTGCCTTTACCAGTGAGCTTTCCCATTTCGTAATTTTCTTGTTTCTAGTTGTGGCCTTTTCTATTCTGCCTAGAGAAGTTCCTTTACCATTTGTTGTAAAGCTGGTATGGTGGTGCTGAATTCTTTTAGCTTTTTCTTGCCTGTAAAAGTTTTGATTTCTCTGTCACATTTGAACAAGAGCCTTGCTGGATAGAGGATTCTTGGTTGTAGGTTTTTCCCTCATCACTTTAAATATATCATGCCACTCCCTTCTGGCCTACAGAGTTTCTGCTAAAAAAATCAGCTGATAGCCTTATAGGGATTCCCTTGTATGTCATTTGTTGCTTTTCCCTTGTTGCTTTTAATATTTTCTCTTTATTTTTAATTTTGTCAACTTGATTACTATGTGTCTTGGTGTGTTCCTCCTTCGGTTAATCCTGTATGGGACTCTCTGCACTTTCCAGATGTGGGTGACTGTTTCCTTTCCCAGGTCAGAGAAGTTTTCAGCTATTATCTCTTAAACTATTTTCTCAGGCCCTCTCTCTCTCTTTTCCTTCTGGGACCCCTATAATGTGGATGTCATTTGTGATTGATGTTGTCCCAGAGGTCTCTTAAAATGTCCTCATTTCTTTTCATTCTTTTTTCTTTATTCTGTTCCTTGGCAGTGATTTCTACCACTCTGTCTTCCAGCTCACTTACTCGTTCTTCTGCCTTATTTATTCTGCTACTGATTCCTTCTAGTGTATTTTTCATTTCACTTACTATATTCTTTAATTCTGGCTGTTCTTTATATTTTCTAACTATTTGTTAAAAACTTCTTGTAACTTCTCACTCTTTGCATCCATTCTTTTCCTGAGTTCTTGGATCATCTACGATCATTGCTCTGAACTCTTTCTCGGGTAGATTTGCCTATCTCCACTTTACGTAGTTATTCTACTGGGGTTTTATCTTGTTTCTTTGTCTGGAACATAGTCCTCTGCCATCTCATCTTGTCTAAATTTCTGTTTGTATTTTTTTTTTAAGATTTTTTGTTGTGGACCATTTTTAAAGTCTTTATTGAATTGTTATAGTATTACTTCTGTTTTATGGGTTTTTTTGGCTGTGAAGCATGTGAGATCTTAGTTCCCCAACCATGGATGGAACCTGCACCCCCTGCATTGGAAGGTGAAGTCTTAACCACTGGACTGCCAGGGAAGTCCCACTGCTTGTATTTTTATGTATGCAGCGGGTTCGTTATGTTTCTCGACTTTGGAGAAGTGGCCTTCTATAGGGGATTTCCTCTGTGTCCCAGCAGTACACTCCCCTCTCATCACACAAGGGCGAGTGACCAGCTGATCCCAGGGGAATGTCTGACCTGTGTTTGCGTATTCAGGTCCGCAGGCTGCAGGACTGTAGTTTTCTTGCTTCTGTTGTCTGCCCCCTCGTGGGTGAGCCTGGTCTAGAGGCTCGTGCAGCCTTCCTGGTGGGAGGGCCCAGTGCCTGCCCACTGTTGGTTTTAGCTGGGTCTTGGCCATCTGGTGGGGCAGGGCTGTGTCAACTGCTGTGTCTAGAGGTTGCTGTGGGCTCAGGAAGTCCTTAGGCAGCCTGTCTGCTGGTGGGTGGGGCTGTGTTCCTGCCCTGTTGATTGTTTGGTCCCAGCACTGGAGCCACAGGCTGTTGGGTGGGGCCAGGTCTTGGTGCCAAAATGTCGGCCTCTAGGAGAGCTCACACTGATGAATACTCCCTGATACCTCTGCTACCAGGTCCTTGTCCCCAGAGTGAGTCACAGCAGCCCCTCGCCTCCCACAGAGACCCTCCAAGACCAGCAGGTAGGTCTGGCCCAGGCTCCCATGAAGTCACCGCTCTTTCCCTGGGTCCCAGTGCACATGAGACCTCACGTTCACCCTCCAAGAGTGGAGTCTCTGCCTCCCTCAGTTCTGTGGCGTGCCTGCGATCAAGCCCTGCTGGCTTTCAAAGCCAAATGCTCTGGGGGCTCCTCCTGCCAATGCTAGACCCTCAGGCTGTGGAGCCTGACGTGGGGCTCAGAACTCTGACTCCTGTGGGAGAACTTCTGCGATATTATTATTTTCCAGTTTGTGGGTCACCTCCTGGGGTGGGTATGGGATTTGACTATATCGCGAGCACACACCTCCTACCATCTCATTGTGGGGTCTTCTTTATGTCTTTGGATGTAGACTTTCTTTTTTTGTTAGACTCCAGTCTTTTTTATCAATGGTTGTTCAGCAGTTAGTTGTAATTTTGGTGTGTTCATGAGAGGAGGTGAGCTCAAGGTCATTCTACTCCATCACCTTGTTCAGAAAGCTGTGGCTTAACTTTTGATTATTAAATAGATTAAATAAAAACTCTATCATGACTGTATGTTCAAGAATTCCAATCTCTGGGAATGTCTTTCTTTTTCATCTTTCCAAGAGGTGATTATTTTTCTCCCAAGTGCTGCTGGGGAGTGTTCTCTACTGTGACTTTTCTGGAATTTCACAGAAATATAAAATGTGAGGGCTTTGCCTGAGTGTGATTCATAGGCAAGCCATGTCTCCTTAGGAAAGTTTGAATCATATTTTCAATATACATTTTTTAAAACTTTTATTATTGTTAAGCATTTACGGCTGGCTCT
This sequence comes from Pseudorca crassidens, assembly GCF_039906515.1. NCBI lineage: Eukaryota > Metazoa > Chordata > Mammalia > Artiodactyla > Delphinidae > Pseudorca > Pseudorca crassidens. The sequence goes on along the minus strand of NC_090311.1, from coordinate 45,973,830 downwards.
GTTTCTTCTCGTCAGCTTCTCGTCCTTTCAAGGTGATATCATGTACCAGACCCCAACTCAGAGAGAGGGGCCAGGCTGCAGTTGGAGGTGGACAGTCCCCCTGTTGAGGGCATGGCTGAAGAAACAAATCTCTGGAGAGGCTGAGGAACTGTGCTTTTAATTCCTTGGTAGTTAAGGATATACTGCACTCATTACCGCCAAACTTCTGGAAGCCCAGTCATTTACCACAGTGCCCTATTGCTTTATCATAGGAGAAAAGCTATGATAAAGGAGGTGACTGAGGACTTAAGTCTAAGCCCCAGAACTGTCGCTGAGTCAGCTTGGTTAAGTCACAGTCTCTAGAATATAAACTGTGGAAAGGAACAACCCAATGTGAAGTATTTTCTGTGCCTAGGGAGTGGGATAAAGTTGTGCAGTGGTCTTACAAGATGCTATCTTTAGTCATTAAGATCCGATCACTTCTGCAGTGAATGGGTAGTAGATGTATGATGGCTTTTGCTTTGATGAATTGTGGTTTTCTTTGCTATTTCTGAGAATGTTGTAGCTTAGCTGTGTCTGAACATGAACACCAGTTTACAAGATACATGAGTCATCATGGAAGAGCCCCTTCCAGCATCCTTCTCCAAAGGGCCAGGCCAAACCTGCAGCCAGACATTAGTCAGTGATTGTCAGAGACCCGCATACAAAATGTAAATGCCACCTGAATGTACTCTTGGTCTCTTTTTCCTGATGAGTAGATTCTCACTTCACTGAGACTCTACTGTGTTTCAGATAGTGTGCTAAGGACAGTGAACAGGACATGATCCCCTGCCCTCAAGAGGCTCACAGTCTGTACAGTGGAGACACATAAGCAAACAGGAAATTGTGGCCCAGCGTGATAAGCCACATCTGGTGGAAAGTACCGGGCCCAGGGCCTGAGAAGAGAGAAGTTAATGCTGGAGTTAGAGCTGCCATAAGATGAGTCAAGAGGAAGAAGAACAACAGAAATCTATAGTAAATAGTGAAGTACTTGTATCCTAAAGAAGAAAAATTAGCTCACAGAGGTCAGAAGGGACCCCAGAGTCCCCTGTACACCAGAAGTGTTTTGCAGGGGGCTGGCCTTTACTGTCACGTTCAGGAGCAAGGGCTTCCAGATGCAAGAGAGGAGCTAGTGGGAGTCCTGGTTTCTGCTCCTAGCTTGGATGCTCTCTGCCTATTTTCTCAGACTCAGTTTCCCTATCTGAAAATAGGTTTAGAACAGATGATCTCTGCAAGCTTTCTTCTGGGTGGGCCATCCTATGGCTGCTTAATATTTGAAAGTGGTACAAAACTACATCACCGCAAATGTTCA